>NC_059139.1:61716598-62030348 GCF_020740605.2 Lemur catta | reverse complement strand
CAACAGATCTGCTTCTGTGATTTCAGTACATGGGTCACAATCTTTCTCTTCCTACCTCTTGACATCGTCATTCCACTGTTTCATGATCCACATTAATAACATTCTGGCTTCAAAGTCCCTTGACTTCTTCAGTTCTAATCAACTGTATCTTCACTCCACCCAAGCAACCTATGAACACATCTACATCTCACACACAGTTGTCATTTTTCATAGCTGTTTCTCCACTGTAATCTTGAGTTGTTGTCTTCACATTTAAGAATCACAATTAGAAAGTACAGGTATGTTTTAATTTGAAGGTAAGATGTGACATTGAAATTTGATATCACATATTTTCAGCTGAAAAATAATTATTCTACAATAATGATCCTCTTGCATCTAAAAGTCCTATATATAAAATTAATTAAATGAAGTAATATGTTCAAAATGCTTAGCACATCTGAAACATAGTAACTACTTAATACGTACCAGGCATTCATAATATTACTATTAAAAGTATTATTTTATTCCTCTAAATTTTTTTTCAAAGGGTTTTTCTGTATTTCAAAGCACCAGTTAATTTCACAGGTCCTCAGAATCCCCCACTGATGGAGCACGTAAAGACATTCCTGACTAAAATATGTTTAATAAGATAAATGCATTAAAATATGTTTAATAAGTCACAATATATTTTAGTAGTGCTTTAGTTATCATCAGAGGAAGCTAATGCCTTGAGAGACTAGACTCTATTTTTCCTGATGCTAAAAAAATTTTTTCCTTACATCTTTTTTTCTTTCATCTATTTGGCAAAAAGGAAAAAGAAAAGATTCTGATATTCTGATATCAAAGTCACACGGCTCCGATTCCCAGCCTGTATGTCTCCTGGACGTTCTGGTTTGCAGAGCCATGGGGGGCACGCTGGTTGCTTCAGTTCCCACGCGTGTGGCCCACCATGAGCGCCTTCATTCTTGTCTCCACCACCTCATAATGAGTCTCTGGTGCTGCTCCGGTAGGAACTGGGCTGTCACCCTCAAGTTGGCACTCACTGCTTTCAGCAGCGTTGCTCCCGATGATGTGTTTGTTAGGGGGGCCGTTTGCTAATACCTGATGAAGTATCACCACCATTAAGCTTCTTGAAAATGAGCTTGCTTTGCTAATCTAAGGGCTGTGGAACCTCGGGGATTAGGGTGCATAGTAATGACTACATTTGGTTCCAGACCACCTGTCTGTGACAAAGGGCTGGGGAGTTGAGACTTCCCTGAGATACACTCTGCACAGGAAAAGAAGGAGAAAAGAAATGTGTCTCCAATGCAGATTTCCTTCTCAGGCAGTGACAGTTTACTCCCAGGGAACTTACAGCCTGGCAATTTTTTACAATGAGTATTTTTCTTGTCTCACATTATCTCCAGATTAAAACTAACACCTTAACTAATGAGTATCGTTTATCATAAAGGTTAAACCCAATGTTAAGTGATAAATTGGAGAAAATTGCCTACAATTTTCTATAAAGTTTATGACTCCAAAAAGCTTCTAGATCAGTAGTTCTAAAAAAAAAAATTATCAGATTCACTCTGGGAACTTGTTAACATCTCAGATTCTGGGCTTTGCCCTCCAGAGATTCTGATTCAGTAGTACTGACATAGAGCCTACAAATCTGTGTTTTAACACGTCACAGTTCTGATGCAGGTGTTCTTAAGAAAACCCTTCAAGAAATACTGACAGAGTTTCTTGAGGTTTGGAATTTAATCTTTAGCTGCCATCTTGGCCCTGTGAGAGTCAGACAGTAAGATCCACATGAAAACTCCCTCCAACTTTCTATTCTCTTTTCGCGTGTGGATTCTCATTCATGTTTCCATCGAAGTCAATCGCTCATTTTCTTTGCATGTGTCGAATTGCTCGAGGCTTTGCATTTGCCTCCAAGATCCACTGTCCCCCTTCTCTGGCCTGCCTTGTGTCTAGGAGGCCAGCCTGTACGGACTGTGCCAGCCCTGTGCCTTCAGAAGGCCAGTGGGGAGAGAAATCAGCGTATCTATTTTCCCACTCTCCCTTCCAACAGAGCTAAAGTTTTTCAGTTTTTACTAAATCCTTTAATAGAAAACATTATAGCTATAGCTCATGCTGGATTCTGGTAACTGCTTTCTTCTATGCCCCTTCAGGCCTAGGTGACTAACAACTTCTTCATATTGCCTAACCCAGGTGCTACCCTGTCCCTTGTTCATGTGACTCTCTTTATACCTTGTCCCATGGTTAAACTCTCTTCATATACCCCTTTTCAGTGTGACATGTTTTTCCTGAGGGGACCCTGATCAACATATTTAATAGCATTATACCAGCTTCTGAGAAGGCTTTGGAAAATGAAGAATAGTAACAATTACTCTGAGTGGGAAGAGGTTGTATGATAGCAGTATGAACAGAATGATAAGTGAACATAGAGGATAAAGAAGAATCTGTCTTGGGCAGCTGTGAAAGACTTACAAACGAGGCAACGTTGCTATAAGGCCCAGGAGAGTATTTAGAAAATTTTTAGTTTGAAAAGCAAAGGGAATAAGCCACAGAGCTCTCCTGAACACTCATTGCCATCATGTCCCCTCAAGCCACCATCATCTCTCACAAGGGTTAACACCATAGTTTCCCTTCGTTCCTTTTTATTCTTCTCCACTCCATGCTCCACACAGCAGAACAGCGATCTTGAAAAAGAACATAGAGAATAACATCAATGCATATGTATTTATAAGTAAAAGAGCAACTCAAGAGTTTTTGAGTTCTCATAACTAAAACTTGGAGTACGTAGGAGGTAGCAGTGGAAAGTAATGATGCACACGACGCTAAATAAAAACTCAGATGCTGAGAAATCATGGAAGCTTTTATCATAGAGGAGTGACATGATCATATCTTTTCTTCAGAAGCTCTGGAAGCAATGTGAAAAATGAACTGGAGGAAGGAGAGACTAGGGGGAGAAAAAACTTACTAGAAGCCTCTTCTAATATGATAGGTTCTCACTGATCTTGTATTATAGAAGTGACTTTGTTGTCCACTGGACATATTCTTTGAAACAGATCATTTTCTACAACAACATTATCTTCCGGTAAAGAGTATGGAAGTCCCTAGTGACAATTTACACCCCAGATTTTAGTTACCTAGGCCTGTGGTCCTGAGATATTGGAAATTCTAAATGGCTTTAATGCTGTATTTTAGAGAAACGTTTGTCATAGAAGAATACTTAAACTTCAAAATTGCCCCAGAATTCTCATAATTATAGTTTAAATTCAATTTTTTTTAATTTTCTTTTTCTTTTTTATGTGTGTGTATATATACACATATACATTATTTAATTAAATTATTTTTTCAATAAATTCTGATATAGGTATTAAATACATATTATAATCATGGCAATTTCAGTCACTACACCCTGAGGAAAAGCCCCAAGTGTGAAATATTGAGGCTGAATTATTTCTGAGCATATTTGATTATTTACTTATAAAATAAATGAGGAGAAAGTTTTTATAAATTTAGTTCCAATATAATGGAAAGTAGTGTCATATATACTGTCAAAAATCCTTAAATTAATCTGATTTTATATTACTAAAGAATCAAGTGCAAGTTAAAGAAAGAAGTAAAGGATGAAACCAAATTTAATTGGCCCCATCATAAGCTATAAAATCATATTATAAAAATCTTCTTTTCGTATTTGAAACTGTCTGTCACCCAGGCTGGAGTGCAGTGGTGTCATCACACCTCACTGCAACCTCCACCTCCTGGGCTCAAGCAATCTGTCTGCCTTATCTTCCTGAATAGCTGGGACTACAGACACTTACCGCTACACCCGGCCAATTTTTCTATTTTTCTATTTTTCGTAGAGATGAGATCTTGCTGTGTTGCTCAGGCTGGTCTTGAACTCCTGAACTCAATCAATCTCCTTGTCTCAGCCTCCCAAAATGTTAGGATTATAGATGTGAGCCATCACACCCGGCTATGTGTGGTTTTTAAAAGCAGCTTTATTCATATATAATTGGACACAATAAACTGAACATTTTTAAGGTAAACAACTTGAGAAGTTCTCATAAATGTGTACACTCATCAAACCATTATCATAATCAAAATGACGAACTTTTCCATCACTCTTGAAATTTTTCCTGTGCCCCCTGGTAATCCCTTCTTCCCCACTCTTCCTGACCCACACATTGTTTCCAGAAAACTGCTGATCTGTTTTCTGTCACTATAGGTCAGTTTACATTTCTTTGAATTTTATATAAATGAAGTCACATAGTATATGCTATTTTTTTGTCTAGCTTATTTCATTAGCATAATTATTTTGAGTTATTTATGTTGTAATGTGAAGGGATATTTAATTTCTTTTTATGGGTGAGTAGCATTCCATATTGACATATTATGATTTCTTCATTCATATGTTGATGAATATTTGGGTTATTTCCATTTGGGGGTTGTCACCAACAAAACCTCTACAAACATTTGTGTACAGATCTTTGTGCAGACATAAACTATTATTTCTCTTATATAAATACCTAGGAGTGGAATACCTGGATCATATAGATATTATATTTTACTTTTTACTACATTATCAAATTGCCTTCCAAAGCAACGGCACCATTTTAGACTCCTACAAGCAATGGTGAGAATTCCAGTTCCTAGATATTATTGCCAACACTTGGTATAATCTGTTCTTTTCCTCTCCTGGGGAACTCTAATTACATGCATGCTAAGTGGCTTGGAGTTGTCCCATACCTTACTGATCCTTTGTTCATTTTTAAATTATTTTTTTCAATATTATTTTTTTCAAAACATTAAGGGGGAACAAATGTTTTTGTTACATGAATAGCTTTGATAATGGTTAAGACAGGGCTGTTGCTGTGCCCGTCACCCAAACATGTTCATTGTACCTGTTAGGTAGATTTTTACCCCTCCCTGCCTCCCACTTCCACCCCTCTTGATTTCCAATGATTTTAATTCTCTGTGCCCATGTGTGCCCATTGATTAGCTCCAAATTATTAGAGAGTACATGTAATGTTTGTTTTTCTATTCCTGAGATACTTCACTTAGGACAATAGTCTCCGGGTCCATCCCAATTGCTGCAAAAGACATTAATTCATTTCTTTATATCGTTGAGTAGTACTTCATGGTGTCTGTGTGTGTGTGTGTGTATGTATGTATATATGTATATATATACACACACACACACACATCACATGTGCTTTATCAACTCATGAATTGATGGGCACTTGGGGTGATTCCACATTATTGCAATTGTGAATTGTGCTGCAATAAACATTGTGCACGTGTCCTTTTGATAAAATGACTTCTTTTCCTTCTTTTCCTTTTCAGACACTCGGTACTGGGATTGTTGGGTCAAATGGTAAGTCTATATTTATTTATCTGAGGAATATCCACACTACTTTCCATAGAGGTTGTGCTAATTTGCAGTCCCACCAAGAGGGCATAAGCATTGCTTTCTGATAGGGTTGTAAGGTACCTGTTTTCTTTTTCTGGGAACTCTCCTACTTAATGAGAAGAAGCAGAGGTCCCTAGATGACACTTTTGTGTCCTACTCTGGACTGTTGACACAGCAGTCAAAGTCTGTAGCGCGGCTGTTCTGTTTTGTCCATTTCCCCTGTGATTGTCATAGTTTAAGCTGGTGCTGGATGGCCTTTGTGCAGAGTAGTGGGATAGTCCCTAGATCATTGTTGGAAGCTTGAATTGGGGGCTGGGAAAGACCCTCTCCATCAGGGCTGGTATTGTGGGGGATTACTCTGCCCAGAATCTCCTCACAGAAATGGCACCGACAGCTGGGTGAGCCTATATAGACAGTGATTGTGGGTATCTGGCCTGTGGGCATTTGCTAGAATCAGGTCCAGGTGTAATATCAGCTCAGTGGTGGGGGTCTCTGGTGGAATGTTGGACCTTGGGGCATTTCCATGGAGCTGGGGGCAGGCCTAGGTCCTCAGGGGGCAGAGCTGCAGTCACTGCAGCTACAGTGGATCCTCAGGGATGGAGCCTTGTACTCAGGCATAGTGGGAGCCTCAGAGCTGGAATTGCAGCCTGGAGGTAGAGCAAGAGCTGCATGGGTGGGGCCGCAGGGTCAGACCACAGCATGGTAACCACACAGATTGAGCCAGGAGGGCAAGTTTGGCTTTGCCAGTGAGGGGACCAAAAGGGTGAAGCTGTGCAGGCAGGGGGCTGATCCAGTGGTGCTCAGACTGTGGATGCTGAGCCACATGGGCTGGGGGTAGTGGCTCTGGCAGTATGGGAATTGGGGATGTGGAGCCATGTGGGGAGGCAGCAACGTGGGGGTTTTGGGAGGGTGGAACAGCTAGGCTGCTGGGGTTCTCCCCTACACCTGTCGCACTGAGGCAGTCTCTGCAAGGCTTCTCAGGTGGTGTCTGTGGCACCTGAGGTGCCCCTTCTGCTCAGATCTTGTACTGGGGGGAGATGGGGGCATTCAGGACCCAAACACAGGGCATGGCATGGAAGAGCATCCACTTTGCCTGCTCCCTCCTCAGCCTGGTGGGGGCTAAGTGAAGGCTGCTATTGCAAAGCCAAACTTCATGGCACCCTGTACCTAGGAGCTCAGAATGGCATCAGTTGCAGAAATCTGGGATCAGTAGCCACTAAATCCCTGTTGCCTTTGCTCTCTGGTGCAATGTCTCTGCACAGACTCCAAGCAGCTCTGATCAGTCCACAGGTCTGCAGTGGTGGTGGTGGTGGGGGGGGCGTCCTCACAGCTTGGGCTGCAGTGTCTGTGAATTGAGCATGGAGCCCCAGAGATCTCTGCTTCTGACCTTCCCCATGTGTGGATGCCTCCCCAGAGTTCCCTTCCATCTTGCCAAATGAATCACCCTCTCACCTCTCCTTCACTCTGAATGTCCCCCAGCGCTCCTCCAAAATTATACAATGTTCCTTTCAAGAAGAGCCCTCTGTAGGTAGGCATCTGCCTGCCACTTTCCATCTTCTCTTTGAGAGCAGCATGTCCAGGCTGCTTCTAGTCTGCCATCTTCTCAACACCCTCCCATACTTTTTATCTTTGTAAGTTTGATTCGTGTCTTTAATATCTTCATATCTCTGCTTAGTCTTTTGAACATATATAATATAGTTGTAATAAGCTATCTTAATATCCTTATCTACTAATTTTAACATCTGTATTAGCTCTGGGTTGATTCCAATTGATAGAATTTTTTCCTCTTTATGAGTCTTATTTTCCTGCTTTCTTGCATGACTGGTATTTTTTGTTTATTACATTGCAGACATAACTAATTTTACCTTATTAGGTGCTGTGTATGTCTGTATTCCTGTAAGTATTCCTGTGCCTTCTATCATGAAGCAATTAAGTTACTTAGAAATAGTTTGATCCTTTTGGGTCTAGCCTTTATAATTTATTAAGCGACACCCAAATAGTGCTGAGTTTAAGAAGTCCCTTCACCGAGGCAAGATCCTTCTAATTATTCTATGAAATGTTCCACGAATTTTGAAGTTTTCCCAGTCGCCTGGTTCTGGGCACTATTACCTCTATTCCTGGATGTCTCTTTCCCTGGCCTCGTGTAATTTCCTCTGATGCTCGTATTGCTCAGTACTCAAGAGAATACTTGAGACACCCTCTCTGAAGGTCTCCAGGTTCTCTCTTTTTTCAATTTCCACCCTTCTGGTACTTTAGCTGCCTTAATCTCCCTGGACTCTTGGTTCCATCAACTCAGGGAGTCTGCTGAGTTTCTGCTGGTCTCCCTATTCCTGCGCTGTGGGCCAGTAGCTATCTCAAGCCAGAGAGCTGGAGCAATCAAAGGGCCTGGCTTATTTGTTTCCTGTCTTTTAAACTTCACTGTTCATTTTTGCCCAGTGTCCAGTGTCTTGAAAACTGTTGTCTGTTTTATTGGTTATTTTGTGTGAATGGGTAAATCCAGCCCTGTTATTTTTACCTTGGCAAGAAGATAAAGTTCCCTATTATATTATAATGGATGATTTTTCTTATTTAAGTATATTGTTAGCATTTTGATTTTGGTTTCCTTGAAAAATTACTTCACATGTCAGGAAAAGGAATTTAATTGTGAGGAGTGTCTACGACTCCAAGCTCAATTTCACAAAATAACATTTTAATATAATAAAACACCAGCTTTTCTAAGATATTAAAGAAAACTACCTTAATTTAATGAAAATTTCAGCTCTATTATCTGAAATATTCTATTTTTTCTTTTTAAAACTCTGCCAATAATATAATGAGTAAAATATATTTAAGAACTATCTCTACTATAACTACCTATATGACTATGTCGAATTTAAATATAAAATATTTATTATTAGAATACACACTTGGCCTTGATACTGCTATATTTTATAGCATAGTATAACAGATTCACCATTTCCCACTCTGGAAAAGCCATCTGTATCTCTTGACACGTCCATATAGTTATGCCCATAAGGACAGGTTTTTAGGGACATCAAATAGTCCAGATAAGTACAATGCACTAGTCTACATGAAGCACTTTATGTCTCTGAGGCCATTTGGGTAAATTTGATAAATGGGATCTTCTTAAGGTCCTCATTACTCTGGTGTGGTTAATATACTTCATGTGACTCACTCTTCCCATCCATCAGTATTAACTGCTGAGATTCAAATTCTAGCTCTGCTGCTTACTAGTTGTTTGATTCTGAGCAGGTGACTTAGCATCTCTTTGGCTCATATCCTCATCTGTGAAATAATGTTAATAATAGTAGTATTTCTTAGAACAGTGTCGGACAAATGATGAGTGTTATACAAACTTTTGTTAAAATAAATAATTAATGAATACCGAGCAAGGCTTGCTGGAAGAGGAACATCTGATAATAATAATACTTAGTGCATATGCTAGATTTAGTAAACCCATAGGAAACCCATAGTTTGTTTCTTAGAGGAAGTCTGGGGTAGCAGCAAGCCTGTGTCGAGGTTCTCTACAGCAGTGTGGAACAGCAATGGGGTACATTTTGAGAAGACAGCCTGAGACAACTCTCAAGTCTCCTGCAGCCCTGAGCAGCATGAGAGAATACCCTATAATTATTTTGCTCCCAAGAAGTCCAGAAAAGTGGCTAAAAGTTGAATTGGGACCAAAGGGATGCAGTAGGTACAGGATGGGCTGTGTGACTGGAAGCCAAGGAAGAGCCTCAGGAATCAGCTGTAGATGCGGTGGGGACTGGCTAGGTCACATCTCCCTGAGGCAATGGATGCAGGAGCCAAGGACCCTGGGTCAAGCACCTACATCTCTTGTCAGGAGAGCACATAGGCTGCCAGGCCAAGGAATAAAAGTAAAAGAGAAAAAGGCCCAGAGAAAAAAGAAAGACAGTAAGAAGGTGTTTACTCCTAAAGTATGGTTGAATAATCAGGAATTTGGCTACATTTTCCTGGATGTGGCTAGGCTGTTTTCTACACTCAGGCAGAAATGAGGTTTCAATGAAAAAATTAAGTTCAATTATGACAAAATTAAGTTAGACTTTTGAACCTTTAAATTTTTGACTAAAATTATACTAATACCTTTTAAACTATTATTATGGATATGCATAATAGTACATTATACTTTAAGTTTTAGAGCTCTGAAGGTATGGTCAGGAGATGAAGTGTAGGCATGATTTTGCTGCACACAATTGTGATAGCTTGTGCAAATCCTTTAACCTGAAGCCTTGGTGTTTTTAATGGGAAGAAGTGTGTTTTAACACCTGTCCAGCATTCCTCAGGTTTCCCATGAGTATCAAATGTAATTACTATGTAAAAGTGGTTTGAGAAATCATAAAGCATAATATGATCACAAGAAATTATTATGAATTAGAATACGAACAATGGTGAGTTTCAGAGGCATCACAGAAAGCCGATTTGTATCAAAATAAGTTTCCCCCAAATGGGGTTATGGAAGTCAATGTGTAGTGAAGGAAGTCAATATATTGAGCTGTGAAAGAGTATATGAGTCTTCAGAGTCAGAAGAAAATTATTTAACCTTTTTGAATCTCATCTACAAAATTAGCTTGTGTAAAAGATTGGAAATCATATATGTTAAGGGCCTGGGGCATAGTAGGCCGTCACCAATAAATGATAGTTCCTTTCTTTCTTCCTTTCTTTTTTTTTTTTTAAATTTTTTTGTCTGTGTGTGTGTGTGTGTGTGTGTGTGTGTGTGTTGTTCTCAAAGGTTGTTAACATGTTTACCTTAACAATACAGGGTGAAGAGGTGGAGGCTGATGAGAATGGGAGAAGTCAGGAATGTAAGCATAGATAAGTGACATATAGGATTGTAATGTTCAGTAGTTAAATACCCTATATGATCTATGCAATTGCCTTTTGAGGACAGAGAAAAGTCACAAGAATCATTTGTGTAGGAGGATTGAATTAACTCCTCTCTAATCAGAAAATGAAATTTGTAGTGATCTTTAAATTGGCTGTAAATCCAAAGACTGTACAGATTCTGTGCTGATAAGGCTGGAATGGTTCATCATGGCATTTGTGGTATCAAGCTCAGTACCAGAACAGGAAACACTTCTCCCCTTTTAAGCTTACAATCTATAGAGACAGAATAAAAAAATAAATTAAAAAAAAAACTTAAAAAATAACCTGTATTATTCTTAATACTATTAGCAAAAATGCCAATTTTTGTTTTGTTACTGTGAAATAAAAGGAAGGATTCAGACTGAAAACAAGCTAGAAGTGTAGAATTTGAGATGCGGTAGAGATCACAGAATGACTAATAAAAAGAAAACAACCCAATGAGCAGACTTTTTACTCAAAGGGAAGAATATGAGCTCTGTCTCGTCAACTAGGTAATTGTGAAGGGTGGCATTGTAGCCATTTGGAGATGAAGCCTCATGGAAGGTGAAGCTTGGATCAAAGGACGAAGGGGGATTAACTTGACCTTGGGAATCATCTAATTTAAGATGGTTTTTACATCCTGTACGAAAATGTGTTTTTGGGAAACTTGTAATAGAGGAAAAGGCAAAGGGGATCTAGGAGGCGTGACTTGCCCAAAGGTTAGCAAGGAGGATATTGTTTATCTTGAGCAGATTAGGTTTTAGATAGCAAACTGATAATAATAGTAACAGAGGCTACCATTCATCTATCTATCTATCATCTTCACAGCTTCCCTATAACTTTCAGATAAGTTAGGTCATTTTAATCTCAGACCAATCCTGACATGTAGTCAAAGCACATGTCATGAGTATCAATTTGCAAGGTAAAATAAAAAGTTCAAAGAAAGGGAGTGGCTTGCTCAAGGTCACACCATACACAATGAAGTTGGGACTAGAACTCAGGGCTTCTGATAAACAATCCAAGTCTTCCTATACAACATATAGTTTGCATCTTTACTCAGATAAAAAACAGCATTTTAAATAACAGAATTGCCTAAAATATGTGGATAAAAACTAAACACATCAGGCCCAATTCAAATACTAGGACTAGATCTTATATTTAGATGTTAGAGTATATTCCAGTTTCAGACCTATTGTTGCTATTTTAATCTACAGGCCTGATATGATCTAGATATACCCTGCCTACCTCATTCTAAGTTTCCCTATAATGGAGTTTCCTGAAGCCTAAGAAATGTTTTTATGAACAAATTATGAAATTTTCAGTTCCTAAAAATTTCAGTTTCTGCCCTACCATTTTAAAGAGAAAATGGAGCTCATTGCATCATCGTTTTAAATCCAGAAATGCTTAATTAAGCAGAAAGGCTTCTACTTTGGTGAAGCATATTCTTTGCATAGACCTGTGGGAGCAAACACAGCATATCAATAGGTCAAGAATATCTCCCATCACTGGGATGTTAGGCTGATCCATTTGGGATGTTGCAGAAATTTCCTCTTTCCAAATTTCATTTATGAGCTAACCTTAAAATTAGCTGCATTATGAGATTGAGAAATCATGTCATTTTTTTTTAGGTCATTTTGTCCTCAAGCAACCTACATAAGCAAGGGGAAAAAAGTGTTTTATCAGTTGATTCTAGTGATGTGTACAGTTCCTCTACCATTCTGGTAATTAAAAGCCCCCCCAAAAGTTCATGTTTACATTATAGACTATGCACTTTTTTAGTTTCTTTTCTTTTTTCTTTTTTGGTCCCAAACTATAAGATTAATTATTTTAAGCTTATAGATACAGCCAGAGAGTGTGAGAAAGATGTAGGGTTTCCAGATTTACACAGGCTGAGTCAGTAGTTATTACCAGTTCTGAAAATTAAAAGGAGAGAATGATATCCTACTTCAGAGATACATTTCTAGAGACACAGAATCCGATGAAATTCTGGCTGAAGTGTTTACCCTGGATTTGTGGAGTTTTGACCAAGCCTGACTACCTCTGGCTGGATTGTGGATGATGCTGTATATCCAAGAGGGAGGGTCATGTCCCCTTTTTATTTATGTTCCATTTCATTTAGTATGCGTAGTGGGCATGGTGCCACTCTGACTTTTAACCCTAATGGAGAGAGCACACAAGTTGACTGGGAACCTCTAGGGAAAAACGAGCTTTAATGACAATTTGAGTGTAAAATCTGGTCTCTGGAAGAAAGGTCACCACATCTGCATAGCCCCTGGAGTCAAGCTTAGAGCCCTGTCTGCCTGCAAATAAAAAAGCATTTTCCTGTGTTTTAAGGCTGCTTTAGTTTGAGGTACAAGGAGCACATGACAGAATCAGGGGAACTGAGTGATGTTTGTGCATGTTTGACTGCACTCTGCATCCTAAGAGAAGACTTTGGAGAAACCTAATCAATACTACAAGCATGTCCTGGACAGCAGCAATACTGTTTTCATTCTGTTACAATAATGAATTGAAGTCTCCCAACAGCAGGTATAATAAGCACTACTCAACCCTTGATATTCAATCACCTTTAACTGGTTATATCTATCTAAAATTCACTGTTAACTGTGGTTTTACAATACCCCATTGGCAACCTTTTATGGCTGTCTCCGCACAAAAATGCAAAAACATCAAAAATGCCTCTCAGTGCCATATACTCAGTGCCTCCCTATATTTGCTAAAATGTTTTCCATTTTTTATTTAAAGTCCAGTGGAAGATGTTCAGATATTGTGCACAAAATGAAGTGGTTTTCCCTTCAGTTTAAAATTATTTTTGCCATTACTGTTAGACTAGAGTTCATATTTTCATTGTTCCTGGTTGTGAAGTGATTTCGTGTTATCTAGATGCCCTAAAGCAAGCTAATCTTTTACAAATAAAAATGAAGAAACCAATTTTTTTTTTTCCCACAAGGCTCACTTGCATTTTGGGAGATATCTGATTACTTTTTTATTTATTTAAAGAATTTTTTTTTGCTATAGAATGAAAAGCAGATTAACAAATGCAGTTTATGCCCAGTAGGAATGAGCAACTATTTCTAACTTTATTAATGCAGATGAGACAAGAAATTAAGGGCTCATGAAAAATCCTGGTAAAATCCACATCGTGGAGAGAATCCAGGTTTAGAATTCACAGTCTGAATATGAATAACCACTTCTTATTTTACTAGCTTTCACTTGGTTTTCAACTTAATTTTAAATACCAAGAATCCATTGTTTTGGGGTTAATTCAACATTTGAACTAAAACATATAGTCAATTCAAGCTATGTTACAAGGTTTTATTAAGTTATATTGTTAAACTTGAAGATTTCAATTTGATCAGTTCAGAGTACTTCATGCGAGAAAAATTTGACCAAAATCAGATCTTGGACAGGAAGCTAGTGACCTATATAAGTAACTTTGGTTTACTGACCAAATTAGCTTATGATCATTTTATTTTTCATTTCCAATTTGATCCATAGGCTTTGTGGATGATTGCATTGGATTCTTTGAAACATTCATTTTTGCCATGTAAAATGCAAAACAGGGCAATAATAACAGGTGCCTAAACCGGTTATTATAATATAACAAACATGCTTTAAAATTATTTTTAATTTCATTACACAGAACCAGCAAAAGTGTAATCTACTTCGATCTAAAAATCAGAAAAAATATATAATAAGTAAGAAAGATAACAATGGAAGCTATCCTTGTGATAAAATTCATAAATTTTAATATTCTTGAAAATACTAATATATGAATAGTTTAATAATGACAAATATTTTATACATATTAGATTTTGTAGATAAGACTTAAAATAATGGGCTTCAAATTTTTGGCTTAAATTCAGAATAGGCAAATTTCTATTTCAGAACAAATAAAAGCTAAAGGTTCCATCAAAGGAAGGGTGGTAAAACTAAACTTAGCTTTTATAATAAAAATAGTGTCAAATTCAATTTCCCTTTCTACTACCAGCTAATTCTGAAATGTTTTGAAGTAGCACCAGGCGATAGAGTAATGCAATCTGCAAAATATCACCAATATTTTCAAACATGTGGTAATGATTTTCCTTACACTTAAAAGTGGCCCCCAATTCTAACAATAAGCATGGTGCTTTAAAAAAAATGTTAACTTTGACAGATTTGCAAGCCATTTTTTATTATGCGTAATGAGAGATCACTAACTTTTTCTAATACTTCAAAAGATCACTGCATTTTGGTGGTGGGAGTAACGGTAATCACTATAAATCCTTATTGTCCAAGCAAATAATAAAGATACTAGGCTAATACGCTAATGAATTAGTCTACCTATATATAAGATATTTACAATTTTAACAACTTTTAATTCCCAAATTGTGGAACCCATTTAATGTACTTTATGAGACTTACTAAAAATATCCTGTTCTCACAATATCTACAATGTAAAATGTAGACTTTATATAAAATAAACACAAAATTATGAGCATTCATATTACTGATCAAGCACAAATTATTTGTCTTACATTCTAAAGAAATCTAAATTCTATTGAAATTTGAAAATGCATTACAATTAATCTCAAAGTTTTATAAAAATAGATGAACTGATACAATGACATTTGTAGTAGTGAAATAAAAGGATTTAGGAGGAAAAAAACTGAGGTCCGGTATCATGACTATATTCTTTGTTTTAGTAGACACACAAACTAATATGTATTTTATGTGATGAATTAATGACTAGAAGCATAAGAAACTTGTGAAAAATCTTTGTTTTGGAATGACAAATATTTGTCTTTTTGTTATGCCTTCATTCAAGATGTGAAGTAAAATTCATTGAAGTTCAGCCACTGTAGAAAAATGTTTCATAGCTAGAATGCAGAAATGATTTAATAAGTTCTATGAAAAGTCAATTTGCATGAGATCAGCACCTAGCCTATAACGGGTGGTAATGGATTGTTGGCTTGATTTTATACCACTTGACATCAGATTACAATACACTGAATAAATGTTAACCTATAATCCCTTTAGTAAAAGCGAGCATTGTTTGTCTTCCCTTGTAGAGACCACATTGATTTTCTTTTATTGGATGCTCAACCACTGCACCTTAGATTGATTACTTTGAATTAAATGTGCAGAGAACATTTTTATTATTCTAAAACAGCAATCTTAACATTAAGGAGATGCACTCCTTCCCCTATCCCTTTTGTACTACAGAATGTATATTCAGCCATATCGTTTGGATTTCTTTAGTTGTCACATTTTGTTTCAAGGCTGCTGTGGTGCTGACCCCGGTTCTGCCCCTATGACCCCTGACCCAGACGCATCTGACCAGTCAAGGCTCTGGGGGTGGCAAATTAATAGAAGCCCTGCTTGTTAATTGCATAAAAGAAAAGCCAAAGAATTCATCACCTCAGTCATGGCCATTTCTTCCCTTTGACCCCCTTCTCCCACAAGGCTTTTGCTGGTGGTCACATCTGTGGTTTTCCTATAGCCTACATATTTGCCATATAATTATTCAGCATCAAACATTATTAATCAAATCGATGCTGTTTTAAATGGAAATTGCAGGATTAATACAAGCATTCATTTCATCCTGAAAATCTTGATGGCTTTAGCACATGGAATCCAATTGGAATATAAAAGAAGGGATGTAGAGACCTGATTGAATTAGGGGAGGCATGGTGCACATTAAATTACATATGCCAGCAGGGTTCCATGCTTTTATGGTAAAATACTGCTTTGGAGTCCATACGTCATATACCTCTTGTGATTTTCTGTTACTCACTAGCTCTCTCAAGAAAAGCAAGCGCATAAAAGGTTTCCATATTTTTAAAAGATGTTTTAAAAATATCCACTATATCTTCAGTGGAAAAAATAATGTCCTATGACTATCCCATTGAATGTAAGAGATTATCTCAAGAAGATATAGCTGAACCTGAGTATATTTTTCTATTAAATGGTGCTAGATAGCTCTTCATGTGATGGGAGAAGACAGCTAAATCTATAAAACCAACTTTCGATGTACCCTTTTTTGCTCTAAATGCCTTTACATAGGAGATCAATAAATAGATTAATAAGTAAAAAGTATTTTATACAGGACCTAGGAAAATATCCATATTTATTTCATTGTATTTATTGTAGAAAACATTACTTGAGATTGAGACTTGGAAAGCAGAGCCACAGCCAGAATGTTATTGACAAGTACCACAAAGATATTAGCAAAGCTCAACAGCTTATTCTTTGGGGTTAACCCTGACCTAGTGCAAGATTAGCATTAGCACATCAATAACCTAAGGAGATAAGGTCAAGTTATATTTTTTAGTTCTTCAATTTGAAAATTCTGGCACATTCTAGAAATTCTCTTCTCCCACAGAGATTTCTTTAGCTCAGCTTTTGTTTTAATCTTTGTGAACATGAGGGAAAAAGTGAGTATTTTTGTTTTAACAGCCCTATTATGGATGTGTATAAACTGTTCACACATTTATACATGACTATTTGAAAGAGTTTTAAATATAATAGAATTACAATATTCACAAAAAGACAAATAGTTACAAAACAGTAAAGCAATTTGGTTGAGAGTGTTTAGTAAGAGGGAAATGATGTTACCTCATTCAGAAGTTAGGTATCATGGAAGACATTCCTTTCAAAATTTCCTAGTTTTATGGAATTTAAAGGTCAGGCTCTGTCTCACCTAAAACAAGTTAATACTCACATTTGAGATTGGCTTTAATTTCGGGCTTTTGTGTGTTTTGTTTGTTTGTTTTGCTTTGTTTTAACAGATGAAACAAAGATTTTTCGACAAAGGGCTCTGATAATAAGTATGTACCCTTATGTGAATTAGGAAAAGACTTGCCCTTTAGACAAACACAACCTCTTGCATGTCCAGCTCGGTGAGCTTTTGTCTTTAATACAGAAAAAGGCACACTTTGCCTGGGTGCATGGAGTGGGAGCTACATCTCATGTTCCCTTACACTCACGGTTAGGTGTCCTCGAATGGTGAACAACTTGTACTAGTGTCTGTGGCAGACCTGCTTTCTATGAATATACAAAGCTGTATGGAAATCCTGGCTTGCTTTCCATCAGTTACCAATAGACCACATTTAGTATGTTTTTAAAAATCTGCTTGAATTTAAATAAAATTTAGAAACACAATATGGAGAAAGTTCTGATAAAGAAGACTTTTTCTTTGGAATACATCTGAATGCTGATTATCTGCCAGATTTGACTTTGTTAGTCTGAGAGAATGGGAGTGTCCCGCACTTGGTTTACTTGGGTACCTGTATAGGAAGAATGCCTTTGAAGGACCCGTGCTGATGACAGTAGCTCCTGTTAACCTGCGCTGTCATTCTGGTGTCGTAGTTTAATAGGGGTCTTTTCTCACCCCTAAACACATTTTTGAAATTTTGAGTGATGCATTCTTCTATAAATCCCATCTTACTATAGAAAAAAGTTACTCAGAATATCTTTATGGCAATGTATTTATGAAATTGCACTTGACAATCATGAAAACAAGCTGTTGTAGTATATTTTATGACACAAGTGCTTTCATTTTAATATGTCCCTTGCCAAATTAGATGATTTTACTTACCAAACTTTATATATACTTCATGCTTAGTTGTAGAAGACAATTAGTTGTGAAATAAGTTAGTATCGAGGCAGAGGATTTTAATAATAATTTGATATACAGTACTATCAGGGGTATCATATCAGTTAGAAATAAATAATGCCACAGGTCCTTCACTGTAATTACCATCATTCACAACTTATATATGACCTGGAGTTTGGTTCATCTTGGAATAGACTCAGAGTTTACATTTTTTCATCAGGCTTCTAACAGAAGCTTAGATTAAAATGAAATTCTTCAGGAAGAATTAAAATTTTTATGCAGCACTGTAATTTGACCTGAGCTTGGTATAATTTTGTATATGAATCAACATGGGCATGTACAGGTGTGTGTATATGCAAGAATGTGTTCCACAAAGAGGTGGTAGTAGTGGTTCTGTATGAGGTAGATTCTCCAAGTAGTTCGGTCAATCTTTTCTTTCTAAGGGTTTAGAAGGCAAAATTCTTTAGAATCAATCCTTCAGGCTACAAAAGTAATGAATCAATCTGATGCTACTCTTTATTAATAAAAGGGCAATTTTTTTCATCTTTTGCCAGGAAAACATTATTTTTCAACTTATGAGTAATTTTATTTTTGTCAATAGGAAAAAAAGATATGATAGGAGTATATTTGATATAAATGTTTACAAGATAGGTGAATGGAGAAAACTGAAAATTGCACACTTGGAAGTCTAAGATAACTTTTTCTAGACCAATCATGGAAGTGATCTCTGCATGCCAGGAGATCCAAACGTTTTGTGTCTAATTGAGGATATGTATTCTCTTTTCGGGAGCAAGCTAAAGTTCATTCTTTTTGTTTTTGTCGTGTAAGTAATTATTTAGTATATCAAAATCAGGAGAATTAAGACAGACCAGGAAATATATAGCTCTTTTCAGCACAGCACATAGTTAGGAGCTGAAGAAAAATAATGTCTGCCTGATTCTATCATGCATAGATCAGATTGAAGCAAAGACTTGTAAGTGCTCAATGAGAAAAAACAAACTTTCTGGGTTTTTTAGGGGGGTGGGGAGACAGATGTGCAGCAAAGAGGTAGGAGAAGAGAAGGTTGAGTGGGCAAAGTTATATAAATAACTTCTCTTCCTTGAGAGCATTCTCCATAGAGTATAGTGAGAGACACCATGAAACGTAACAATATCTTGAACATTTCTTAAAGTTGTTCAATAGTCTAAAAATTCATAGCAATGTTCCTTTAGATTTGCCAAGAAATCCAAAGAGCTGAGGTACAATTCACAATGAACTGGAATTCATTGTCTAATTACATAAAGCTCATCTATGGTTTGCTGTATTATTATAATTATGTTGCCACCATTTTAAGCGTGAGAAAAAAGAATTCTTTATAATGAGAACCAATCCTATTTGAAGGAAGAATAGTGTTCGAACTCACTTAAATTGTCAATATATCTTGTTGAAAAAAAGTAAAAAAAATCTAATACTGTATCAACTTAGATTATTTTCACCAAACTACTTTTTTGTAAAAAGAAAACAAAAACCTTTGTTGTTATGTGGAGAAATAACCTCTTAGAATTTATATAAAAATAGGTAATAAATACCTATAAGAGATAGTTTTAGTAATCTGTATCTACACTCATTCCTGACATTTTTCCCTCTAATTCAGTTTAAAGCTAAAGGATTAAATTATCCAAGTTGTTGAATAATTGATTTTATTTGATGTCATTCAATTTAGTTCTTGTCCTGGGATTGTGTAGCAATAATTTAATTTGGTCCACTTTGGATATAGGTAAAGAAACTGCATTTTGTGTTAAAATCTGGAAAACTATATTTTTTTGGCTAAAGTATCTCAATAGTATGAAAAATGCTTTCTTAAAATATGCAGTACACACTTGAAGATGATGTGCTTTTCCGTGACTGAAGAAAAAATATCCCTTTGCCAGTTGTCTTATAAAACAAAGAAAGCTCTTTAACTTGTTAGTGTGTTGACCTATTAAGGGAGTAAATGATCTATATATTATTCTTATAATATATATATATATGTTTGTAATATAGAAATACTATTAAATAAATATCAGTTAAAGAATAATGTTTTCTTTCCTTAACAGTAAAGTACAATGCTAGTGAAAAGCATGTTCTAAGAATAGTCACGTAGAAAACAAGCCATAAAACAGAATGATCCAGTGAAAACATTCTGAAACAAAAAACTGATAAAAGCTAGACATTTTTCAAAGAATACATTTCCAATGTACAGATGATGTTTTATGTTTAACAAGAGCTTTTAAAAAGTGTAAGTGGTAGATTTGCTTAAACTGTACACACTGTTCAAGTCTCGATTGACACCGTGCAACCCGCAAACTCAAACCCTGCCAATGGACTCTGATGCTTTCTTTTACAGTCATTGAGTGACCACAGGAATTCACAAGTACAGAGGAGAGGTTCTTTATTTTAATTTGAGATTTTAAAATTAGGTTTAAAAAATAACTTAAGAAACAGAATTAAAGACAAATCCACCCATTCAATAATTTCTTTCTGAAGTCTACATTTAATGAGGAGCCAGGCATTCTTTAGGCAAGGCCTGTCACACTAGTAATGCACTCTCGAATGCTTTTACCAACCAAATAATGCCATCAACTAAAAATTCCATCCAGGATGATATCCAAGCTTGCACCAGTCCCTCAGGTAGTCCGGGACATCTCAACAAAAACTTGAAATGCTACCAAACCCAAGCCGCCACTTCACATGATTTATGATGTCATTAATGTCAAGCTATCAGTGGACAAGAATAAAAGAGACAACAGCAAAGCTGACTAAAAACAAATAGTTTTGATTAAACTCAAGGACGTTCAGTACAGCTTTCAGCAAAAAGGCATTCATCATTTCCGAAGCTGACCTTGTTTTGTGTTTTTTTTTTTTTTTCCTCCTCTTCGTTTTTAAAAATCCTAAATGCAAAAATAATGCATGTTGGTATTCCTGCAGGCTCTGAACCATGTTGTAGCTGTGTCCACTCTTCAAGCCAAATTGAATGAAGTAAAAGCTACAGCACCTTTTTCTATGGGGCTGATTGAGTAGCTAATTGACCCTTTTCCTTAAACACTCCCTTCCCTTCTTTTATTTCCCAGAAGACTTCTGTCACTCTTCTTCTAAATCATTTCAAAAGAGTAGGCTTCTCTCTCTCCCACCTTTTCTGATATTGATGCCATTTTTATGTTCAAAAGTAAAAAAAAGACTAAAAATTAGAAATAATAAGAAAGATAAAAAATATATGTGAAGAAAATGAGAGAGGCAAATTATTTTCATGTAAACAGTTCTACCTACAAACAATTCTAGCTGCAAACCTTGTTTTCTAGAAACAGTCTAATTATTCCTCAGAGCATCAGTGTGTTTACATCTCTTATAATAAGTGAGCACAATGCTCCTTTATCTAACAGGGGCTCTATATAGAACATACTGGTTATTTTTAAAGCAAGAAATAAAATATAAAAGTGTAAAGGAGAAACAAATGATATTTCAGAGATTCTGCTCTTTGTCAACATCCAATTGGACCAAGTAACCTCAGGAAATCTTATTTCATGCCTTTGTAAAAGCTGCCATAACTCATTCAAACAACAGAAGAAAACTAATAGTTCAGGCTTTAAAATGTATTTTAAAAATCTGTCAGTGCCTCTTTTTTTTTTTTAAGATAATAGGTTTTTCACTCAAGTACAAATTTTAAATAGTGGTGTTCTCCCCACACATTTCTTATATTTTCAGGAGTATTTAGGTTCACATTCTTTTGCTCCAATAATTCTTTTAATTTATTAATATATTGCACACTTCAAAACCAGGAGGTTTTATCTGCAGATATGGCTTTCACGGGCATCAATATAAATTAAAATATATGTCAATTTTAGAATAAAATTATTTAATATGCTACTTAAATGTTAACTGTACATGTACTTAAATAAATCTTTTAAAAAATTAGTATCTCATGAGGCTTAAGATAAAAGTATAGTATTGTCTTTTTAAACGATTATAACACTTTTTAAAATATTGCCTGTTTTTAGCTGTAATCATTTGTTCATTCACACTTAAAACACTCCTCTCAAATTAGGTATATTTACTCTGATTAAAAAAACTTTCTGCTGAGTTTTTTTTTTATGGGAAATAAGACAGACTGTTTTATAAGTATTAACTGTGCATGAGAACATTTGTAATATCACCCTTGGAGAATAATAAACAGATACTAGAGATTGAAATTCTGACATAGTTTACAGAACAATAATCCAAACATCTGTTATAATGACAAGGGATTTGAGCAGAATAGAGAGTACATGGGAAAGCTATGCTACTTTTAGTACAGTTATAACGTTAAATCAAAGGGTTGCAGCTCAAGGCAGTTTGCTGCTAATATAAACAATTTTCTACATATTCCTGGGCCACAAGCCAGATCTCAGGATTCAGTTACAAGCACAAGGTCAAGAGGGAATCAACAGTATGAAATTACTGCCTATGAATCAAAAAAAAATAAATGGATAATTAAATATGAAAACAAATTAGGAGGTATGCTCTCATTTAACTCATCAGATGAATTTGTCAAGCAACTTTATGTATGGAATTTGTTTCAGGAGCAGGATCAGTAGAAGCTTTAATGTACTTATTGATTAAACCTGAGCTATTATCATTTTCCCTGAATCAGCCTTGCCATATTTTTTTCCTACATATATATTTGATTTCTTATGATTAGGTGTATATTTGATTTCTTATACACCTAATCATAATCATAAAGATAAATATTTAGCTGTTTTTTCTTCATAGAGGAAAAGAAATGATGCTGAAAAACTATATACTAATGATATAAGCCAATTTTCTTAAACTTGAGCTTCTAAGAAATACAATGTTATATGGAGAGATTTGCATTTCAGATGTTAAATGATCTAAAATCTAGTTTGTTTTTGTTAATATTTATATGATCTCGACTACATCGCTTAGCCCTTCTAAAATTAAGTTTCCTATAAAATTGAGATTAGACAGAGTCTAAAATATTTTTTGGCATTAAAAATTATATATATATATATATATATATATACACACAAAAACAAAAACTATGGCATATGAACTTGCTGTATAGTCTTGCATTGCTTGACAGGGATGTATTCTGAGAAATGCATAGTTCAGTGATTTTGTATTAATATAAACATTGTAGATTGTTACACAAACATAGATAGTATAGCCTTACCACACACCTAGGCTGTATGGCATAGAATATTGCTCCTAGGCTACAAACCTAAACATCATGTTACTGCGCTGAATACTGAATACTGTAGGCAATTGTAACACAATGGTAAGTATTTGTGTATCTACACATATATAAACATATAAAAGATATGTAAAACTAGGGTATTATAATATTATGGGACAACTGTTGTATATGCAGTCCATCACTGATCAAAATGTACTTATGTGGCACATGACTGTATATAAAAAGGGTGACAATGGATCAAATATTTGGAATTATAGTTTCTAATGAGTTTCTCAGTCTAATAATATGGGTGGTTTCATATATGAGTAAAAATAAGTAGAACTTTTGGTTAGTGGCTACCTGAATTCTCTCTTATGGAGAGAAACATTTTGAAAATCTACTTCGAATTTGAAAGAAAGGAAAATAGTTAAAAATAAATAATCGTAAAAGCTGGGGGTAGGAAAAATTGATTTTTTTTTAGTCTTTTGAGAAGAAGAGTAGAAGTGTTCTGAGATCAAACCTATGAAGTCTCCTTTTCCCAGCAGACATTTTTGAAGGCTAGATCTCAAAAATGTATATGGAAATGAGTTTGTATGAAGGAGGAGAAGTCTTGGGGGACTGAAATAGGAAATTGAGAAGACAGAATTTATTATAGAAAATATTCCATATTTGTTTGGAAAGAGTTCATAAGATTGATGTATAGTTTCTACTATATCAGCAAGTAGAATCTCATCCTAAATTATTCTATTCCAAATGAAGTCAATCTAAAGTCCCTTTTCCTCCAAAGAATTTTTAAAAAATGTAAAAAACAAATAGCTAAAGTGTTTAAATGATAGCTTAAAATTGTTCTGAAATGTCAAAAAGTATTAATTATAAAAAAGGATGATCTTCCAGTTCTAGTAAAGTCAACACATTCTCTCTCATTGAATGCAACTATCAAAGCTAAACGAATTGCATGAATAGTATTTGAGAATACTGAAAAGTAAATACCAGCAGGGAGGAAATAGAACATTAGAATTTGAAGTACCACTGAATGGGCTGTGAGTTTACCATTTATTTCCTCCAGTATCTCTTGATCTGAGCACAGCATAATTCCAAACTTGTAAGTGCGCACTGTGATTCAGACACAGAGAGATCAAAGAGAAACCCTCTAGTTCTGGCTTGAGGAGCAGAAAAGGAAACTCCTAAATCTCAGAGAGAGTGACGGAAATCTCTTGAGCATTTCTCTCTCCTTTTTCTGTGTTCTGTTGAACCCTACACTCAAATGGTCCTACAGTCAAAACCCTAAGGAAGAAGAAATTTTCTTTCCCTTAGGTGGAGCTGCATCTCCAAGTGAGTGGGGCTAGAACCTGTTGAGTTTTTTCCTCTCTTTCTGTTCTCCTGCCACCTGGTCCCAGAAGCAGTGCAATCACAGGAGAGGACAGTTTCTGATCAGAAGACTAAACTAGTGAAACCCATTGTACTGAAAAGTACCAGTGAGATTACAGAGAGAAAGTGGTAGGGAATGCAATAATTTTGTTCATTAGTTCTTGGGTTAACATTAACCCCTGGCTTATTTAAGCATATTCAAGCATATATCTGATCCTAATTAGCATATGCAAAACTTTGAGAACTGACCTATGATCAGGTCTCAGACAGACCACTAGCACATGCAGAACAAATAAAAGAGCACTGCAAAGTCTTCAAAAACTGGACTGACATTGGAAGCACAGCCTATAGAAAGGTAAAAAAAATTATCACGATTCTTTATAGAATATAAATAAAAATGAAAATCTTATAATGTAATATTCAAAATGACTACAATCAAGCAAAAATCACTTGGGATATGAAGAACCACAGAAATCTCAACTCATATAATAAAATGAAGTCAAGAGACAACCATAACAACATAACAGAGATGTTGGATTAACTGGCAGGAACTTTAAAGCAGTATTATATAAATGCTCCAGTGGACAATTTCAAGCACTCTTAAATTGAATATTAAAATGGAAAATTTCAGCAAGTAAAGAAAGATATTAAGAACACATATAAAAATATATACACCTAATTTATATGCACCTAAATAAATGAATAAAAATGAACAGACTCCAAAGGAGAAACAGACAATTCAACAATAATAGCAGGAGATTTTAATACCCTACTTTCATTTTTAAAGAAATTTTTTCATGATACATAATAATTTTAAATATTTGTGGGTACCTGCTATATTTTGATACATGCATACAATGTGTAGTGATTAAATCAGAGTATTTAGACTATTCATCACCTCAAATATTTATTATTTTTATTTGTTGGGAACATTTGAAATCTTCTCTCCTAGCTACTTTGAAATATAAAATATATTGCTGTTAACTATGGTCACCCTACTGTGCTATCAAACACTAGAACTTATTCATTCTAATTGATTGTATTTTGAATTCATTAAACAACTTCTCTTCATCACCTTCCTTCCCAGTCTCTGATAACTATCATTTTACTTTTTATTCCAAGAGATCAATGTTTTTAGCTCCTTTATGTGAATGTAACACTCCACTTTCAATAATGGAAAAGCTAAGCAGAAGTCCACAAGGAAAAAGAAGACATGAACACATAAAACAACTAGATCTACCATATCTGAATATCCATAGAACATTCCACCAAACAGCAGAAGCAGAATACATAATCTTGTCAAGTACACAGGGAATGTTTTCCAGGATAGACCATATGCTGATCCGTAAATTAAGCCTCAATAAATGTAAAATGATTGACATAATACAAAGCTGTGTTTTCCAACCATAATGAAATCAAATTAGAAATTGATAAAATAAGGAAATTTAGCACAAAAAATTTATGGAAAATAAATACATTGCTAAAAAAACCTATGGATAAGTTAAGAAATTGCAAGGGAAATTAGGAAATACTATGAAAAAAATTTAAAAAACCCCATGACAGATCAAAACTTATGGAAATCAGATAAAAGTGCTTAGAGGTGTATCTACAGCTATAAATGACTATTTTAAAAAGGAAAGATCTCAAATCAATATACTAATCTTTCACCTTAAGAATCTACAAAAAAAAAAAAAACCTAAATGCAAAGCAAGAAGAAGACAAGACACTAATAATGATTAATGGAAATAAATGAAGCAGAGGATATAAAAACAATAGAGAAAAACAACAAACAAAAGATGACTGTGAAAAGATCAACAAAATTGACAGACCACTAACTAGACTGGCTAAGAAAGAAAAGAGAGACTAATGAAATTACTGAATTCAGGAATGAAATGAAGGAGGGAACATCATTACCAAGCCTGCAGAAAGTTTTAAAAAATTATAAGGAAATAATATGAATAAGTATTTACCAAAAAATTAGATAATTTAGATGAAATGGACAATTCCTAGAATGACATAAACCTAAAATGATATATAGCAATAGACTAGACCAAGCAGAGAAAGAATTTCAGGGGTTCAAGAGAAGTCTTTTGGTTTAACTCAGTCAGACAAAATTAAATAAAAAAGAATCAAAAAAAAAAAATAAACAGAGTCTTCAAGAAATAGCGATTTTGTAAAATGCCCAAACTTAAGAATCATAGTCATCCCTGAAGGAGAAGAAATATCAAAATATTTGGAAAGTCTATTGAAATAATGGAGGAAAGCTTCCATGGCCTGGTTGAAATTTATATATACAGAAACAAGAAGCTCAAAAATCCCTTTAGAGATTATTGCAAAAAGGACATTACCAAAGAATATAGCCATCAGACTAGCCAAAGTAAATATGAAGGAGAAACTCCTGTAAGAAGTAAAATGAAAGCATCAAATAACTTAGAAAGGAAAACATCAGGCTAACAGCAGACCCCAATCCCTTAGAAACCAAAGGGATTTGGGTCCTATCTATAGTCTTTTTAAACAGAATAAACGTCAGCCAAAAATTTTGTATCCTGCTAAACTAAGTTTCATAAATGAAAGAGAAATAAAGTCTTTCACAGGCAAGCAAATGGTAAGGGAATTTGTCACCACTAGACCAGCCCTACAAGAAATGCTTTAAAAAAAAAAAAAAGTTCTAAACATTGAAATGAAAGGTCAGTACTCACCAGTATAAAAACACTCAAAAGCAAAAAAGCCACAGCTCTTATAATAAGGTAATACAACGGAGAATACAAAGCAATTAGGTAACAATCAACATAATGACTGGAATAGTATCTGACATATCAACATTAAGTGTAAATAATCTGAATTCCCCACTTAAAATATATAGATTGGCAGAATGAATTAATAAAACAACCCAAATATCCACTGCCTTCAAGAGACCCACTTAATTTGTAAAGATTCTTATAGACTCAAAGTAGAGGTGTGAAAAAAATATTGCACACAAATGGAAACCAAAAGTGATCAGGACTAGCTATTCTTATAACAGACAAAACAGACTTTAAATCAAAAACAGTAAAAAGACAAACAAAGTCATTATATAATGATAAAGAGATAAATTCACAATATAGAAGAATCTTAAACGTATATGTACCTAACATCAGACCTCCCACATTTACATAATAAATAATACTGGACCTAAGAAAAGAAATAGAACACAAAATTTTCTAAATACCAATAATGACCAAGCTGAGAATCAAATCAAGAAATCAATATCATTTACAATAGCTGAAAAAGCAAAGAAACAAACAAAAAAAAATAGGAGTATACTTAACCAAGGATAGGAGTATACTTAACCAAGGAAGTGAAAAATTCCTACAAATAGAACTAAAAAACACTGATTAAAGAAATCATAGATGACACAAATAAATAGAAATATATCCTCAGCTTTGGGATTGGAAGAAATAATATTGTTAAAATGACCATATTGCCCAAAGTAATCTACAGATTCAATGAAATTCCCATTAAAATACAAATGTCATTTTTCACAGTATTAAAAAAAATCCCAAATTTTATATGGAACCAAAAAAGGGCCCAAATACCCATAGCAATCCTAAGCAAAAACAAGAAATATGGAAGCATCACATTACTCAACTTCAAATTATATTACAGTGCTATAATAAGAAAAATAAGATTTTAGTTTACCGTCATTTATTCCTTCTTTGATACTTTTCCTCTGTTTTTTTGTTAAAATGTAGATCCAAGTTTTCAAACTTATACAGTTTTCTTTCAACATGAAGAACTTCTTTTAACTTTTCTAACAAGGTTGGTCTTCTGGTGATAAATTTCCTTAGTTTTGTTTGTCTGAGAAATCCTCATTTCTTTATTTTGAAGGATAGTTTTTCTGGAAATTCTAAATTTAAAATTTTGACTCTCTTTTATTCTTACTTGCATGGTTTCTGATGGGAAGTTGTTTAATTCTTATCCTTGTTCTCTTATAGGCAAAGTACACTACCTTCATCCTTCTGAAATCATCCCTACAGGGGTGACAAGAACTGCACACTGGGTTCTGGACAGGAATACAGTTATAATTACATTTTAATCAGACTTTACTTTGGCTCACTTCCTTGTTGCTGTTTACTAACTGAAGGTCACATAGCCCTAGGTACCATTTGCCTCCCCGTTGTTTCTATAGATAGGATCTCTGATGTTAGAATCATAAGGCTATTGCTTAAGATGTTTTTCAGATCCCAAATTCCAGGGGAACTGAGTCCTGATCAGTTTGAAAACCCTCACAGAAGAACTGAATCAGCATGAAAATGCAGTTTCGTCATCTTCCCTTCCCATGACTTCACCCTGCACTCTTCAACCAATGAATGATCCCCACCCTTTGGCCCACTCCAAACCTCTTAAAATTTCTAGCCCCCAAATCCTCCTGGAGTGGAATTTGAGGTTTCATCCCATCTCCTTGTTCAGTGGCCCTACGATTAAACCTCTTTTTTTGTGACAACCCGATGGTCTCTGCATATTGACTTGCCTTCATACATTGGGTGACAAACCTATTACAATTACACCCAAGCCCCATCTTCCTTCAAGATTTTCTCTTTTGAATTTTCTGAAGATTGAGTATATTACGTTTTATATCTAGGTGTGGGAGGTTTTTTTTATTTTTATTTACACTGCTTGGTATTATCTAAGCTTACTGGACCTGTGGTTTTGTGTCTGTCATGAATTTTGGAAAGTTCTCACCCATTATCACTTCAAATATTTCCTCTGATCCATTTTCTTTTTGTTTTCCCCTGGTTTTTCAATTATAATTATGTTCTACCTTTTGAAATTGTAACACAGTTATTGGATTAAAACAATTTTTTTCTCTTGCATTTTAGTTTGGGAAGTTTGTTCTCTTTGCTTCAGTTTGGGAATTTTCTATTGACATCCTCAGGTTCACTGATTTTTTCCTTCAGCCATGTCATGTCCATCAAAAGCATTTGTTATTTCTGTTATTGTAGGGTTTTATCTAGCATTTCTTTTTGTTTCTTCCTTACAGAGTCCACCTATCTAGTTACATTATCTATCTCTTCTTGCATCGTATTATATGTTTTTCCCATTAGAGCATTTAACATATTAATCCCAGTTTTTTTAAATAACTTGTCTGATAATTCCAACATCTCTGTTATATCTGAGTCTTATTCTGATGATTGCTTTTTTAGACTTTTTTATCTTTTAGTTTAGAGGCCAAGAGGGAAAGCTTCCTTTCCGTTTTACCCTCTGAAGGTTTGTTGAAAATCAACTGATAAAAGGCAGATTAATAGGCAAAAAAAAAAAAAGCCATGCAAAATTTATTTTAACATGCATAGCATGGGGGAATCACAGGAGAATGATTACCCAATATCCCAATGGGGTACAGAAGCTTATATTCCCTTTTTCATAGGAGAGAGAGGAAATTCAGAATGTAGACAATTCTTTTGAGGGATAATAAATGATTATTAAGGAGAATGAATGGACCCAGGAGACAGAAATTAACTTGTAAATGATTCTCTTTGGAATTTAAATGATCCAAGAGGCAGACATTAATTGTTTGAAAAAGTCCAACCAGGTATGGTTGCATTCCTTAGTCTTCTTTTCTGTGATACCCAATGAGATTTCAGGGAGGGAATGGAAAGCAAGTGTTTTCCTCTTTGGAGGTCCAGTTTTTTGGTAGATAGGGAACTTCAGAGAACAACAGCCTTATCCTGCGTTGTGGGAGAGACAAAAATTTGACAGATAGAAATAGGGAAAGTCGGAAAGACCTTGAGACTGCTTCTTTAGCTCAACATGTCAAAGCGCCATATTTTGGGGCATAGTTTTCTGTGCCTCAACATTCCCCTGTACGAAACTTCCGTAAAAGTTTGCATACTAAAAGCTGAGTTGGTGGCAATGGAAAGAAGAAAAACAAGGTAGTAGCTGAGTGGCTACAGATCCCAATAAGCCAGTATCCCTTTTTTGGGTAAGTTCAATTAAATAACTGTATCTCATTTGAGGAGATGGCATTGAAGATGGGCTCTCAAAGCCAGGCCTCTATATATGATGTAGGCAAACAGATCTTTAAGCAGAGACATTTTCATGAAAACAGAAGAAAAACAAATGTTAATGTCCAAAGTTGTCTGTTATCTAGTTTCTTTAGAGATTGGAGGGAAGTTAGTTGAGAAGATTAGTGGTAATCTGACAGATATTTTTGGTTTGTAGTTTGCATGTGAAAAATCTGTCCAAGTATAAGCTATTTCAGTGATTTCTCCTTAAAGCCAGGTTGACTAGCCTCAGTTTGTAGGTCCTCAGGAAAAAAAGGCAGTTTTAATTTTTAGTGATTCTGAGCCAGAAGGGTGGGATAAAAATTAGAAATGTTAGTCTGAAGAATTGCAGCCAGAAATATAATTATAGTCGCATGTAATTAATTCTTGTTCTGCTTGATGTTAGGTTAGCAATTTTATGAGTCTAGTTTTTTTTTTATTAGAGTTTCAGAATTTTTACCTAGTTCAATGGTATGATATCAAAGTTGTTAGAAATCTATAATTGTCAGAGTTCTTTCCATCCTTCCATAAGCCTCCTTGAAGACACAAGACCTTAGAGTCTGCAAAGAGCTTTCAGAAAAAAGCCATCAAAATAAAGCAACTAACTATGGACAAGACTTAAAACGGCCATGGTTAAAAATGCAATTGACAAAGAAATTCAGTTATTTTCTGTGGCTTTCAACAATTTAACATAGTAGTCATAATTATAACTGATAATACATACCAGACCAGAGAGGAATCTGTCCACAACTCTTGAGGTTACATGAGGAAGATACAAGGCCCCCAAATAAGGGAATCAATGGCACCTGTTTTGTGTGTTTCTTGAAGGGTCTCAGGGTTACTAGAAGTCTCCTCCAGATCCCTTCATGTATCAAAAGTGGTAAAAGGAAGGAGGGTAAAGAAATGGAAGAACAAGTCTCAGAGCAGTCAATTTGGGGAGTTTTGAAGTTTTTCAAAAGGCCAGTGAAATTCTATTTAGCAGGGGTTTGAATGTGTTCTAATCTACTAAGCAGTTTCCATGGGAGAAATAGGATTTAGAAGAGAATAGAGAAAAATATCAGCTTTTAATTAAGCTTACTTGAACATAGAGCTTTGTAAAAAAAAAAAAAAAAAAAAAAAAATCAGAACAAAACAAAACAACCGAATACATAAGCAGCAAAGTTTCTGTTCCACAAGCAGCTGGCCTTTTACTGGAGCCATGAGAATGTGGTGGCTGCAAGAGCTGCACTTTTCACCCCTCTGCCTGGGAGGGGCCTGCCACGCTTGCTCACTGCTTTGTTTCTCAGCGATGGTGGGAGGCATGTCTCTTCAGCCTAGTAAAGATAAAATGGGAAAAAATCCTTACGATCACACTATAGATACAAACCAAAGTTGTTGGTTTTTTTTTCTTATTTCAGAATATTATGGGGCTACCAATGTTTAGGTTACATATATTGCCTTTGCCCAGCCCAAGTCAGAGCTACAAGTGTGCTCAGCCCCCAGAGAGTGCGTACCATACCCATTAGGTGTGAATATACCCAGTCCCTCAAGCCAGTTTTTTTTTTTTTTTTTTTGAGACAGAGTCTCCGTCTATTGCCCAGACTAGAGTGCCGTGGCGTCAACCTCGCTCACAGCAACCTCAAACTCCTGGACTCAAGCGATCCTACTGCCTCAGTCTCCTGAGTAGCTGGGACTACAGGCATGCGCCACCATGCCCGGCTAATTTTTTTTATCTATTTTTGTCTGTCCAGATCATTTCTTTCTATTTTTAGTAGAGACGGGGTCTCACTCTTGCTCAGGCTGGTCTTGAACTCCTGACCTCGAGCAACCCACCTGCCTCAGCCTCCCAGAGTGCTAGGATTACAGGTGTGACCCACCACGCCTGGCCCTCAAACCAAAGTTTTAAACTAGAGGTATACTTAAACAAATAATTGAAAACCAAAACAAATAAGCACACATGAGACTAAAATCAAGAACCTCTTTACGACCTTAACCAAGGTTTGCAAAGAGGGAGCACAAGTTGTAACTCTTCCAAGATTGAGACTACTCCCAATGACAGTTTAAAGAAAGGAAAATTTTGCTAGCCAAAAATGGGGCACAACTCATTTCTCTGGCCATATTATGTAGAGTCCCAACTTCTTAGCTGGCAATTTGTACACAAAGACCCAACAACCCATGTGCCCCATAGACAGGGAGGGAAAACGGTTGTATAATGGGAAATTAAAAAGCTGTCTATGGGAGAAGAAAGAATTATAAACAAATGGGTACATCAAAGATCAAGAGTCATACAACTATAAATTCAAAACAAGCAAATTAATTTTTATAAATGTTTGTCTTTTCCCAAGTCAAAGAATTTGCATTTCTAAGGGACTGGTTCCATGACCTGGAATTGAACCTGGGTCACAGTGGTGAAAGTGCTGACTCCTAGCCATTAGACTACAGGGCAAGGTGTCCTTTTTGTGAATCACACAGAAAATCCAAAGCAGGCAGTTTGAATGCTCAGAGGATTTTAACTTTTGTTATAGGTCAGATTTCTGCTCTTTAATTTTGTGTCTTTAATGTGATCTTTCCATAAATAAAAATAAGGCAATTGTTTAGAATGAGATATCTCTAAATTTTTTCAAATATAGGAGTCTTTTTAATTTAAAAGATCCATTGTCTGACTACTAACAATTTGAATTTCTAATGATGTACTTATTTCAGTAGTGACTCAATCCAATAAGGCTCTTTATGGAAAAAACCAGGAGGTAATTTCCAGGCTTAGACTAAGTTTTATCACATAGGCAAGAGAAGTTACTAGAAAGAGTGTAGAAGAGACAGTACCTAGGATCCCCCTAAATAGACTAAGAAAGTAAGAAGCCTCTTATTGTTACAGATGGTTAAGAATGCTGTTTGTGTGTATAGTGTTTCCAGTATCTCACAAATGTGGGAATGGCCCCAGTCACAGACCTGTTAATTCATGATAATGGGTAGGCACTCTTGCAACTGGACCTTCCCGGTACTAACCAGGCAACAACCCCCTTATGGGATGGGACTTTTATTAAGACAAACTCCCCTAAGAACTTGGTACATATGGAACCAAGAGAGTGTTTAGAATTTTGTGTGTCTTGAAGTTTCCAGTCCTTTTAGACTGTCCTTCAGACATAACCCAAAAATCATGTCTCCCAGATGACAGAGATGGACAGAATGCTCCCACTTGGTCATAAGTCAAGTTCTCAAGAACTTTATAACAAGACAAGAGGGGAACCTCATCCAGTTTTTATTCTGGGGACCCATAGCACAGTTTATTTTCAACAGGAGCCAGTGTGATGAGAACCATAAAACTCACTAGTCTGTAGAAGCCGGTCCTAAAGTGTGGGAGAAGGGAGTGTTCTATACTCTTTAGAATAAACCTCAGTCTGTGTCTTGGAGCTGTAACTGTCACAAGTGTTTCTCTGGTGGTATAATTTTTCTTCCCTTGTCTTCTATTCTCTTCCTTGGCTGCAGTGTTCACCGTCTATTTCCTTGAAGCCTTGGTCCCTGTGACCATGTTTCTCCCTTCTTGGATTAGACAAGAAGACAAGAAGATGAGAGAGAGCTTTAATGGAGATGAATTCTATTTCTGTTGCTGGGGTAAGATTTTGGAGTTGAGCTCTGGCAATGTCCTTCCCCTCGATGGAAGGCATTTGTTAGGGAGAAGGCCTCTGGGTATATTCCACAGTAGTTACTAAATTGTGGGGTTCCTCAAAAGACTGAAGCCCCTAGAAGTTTTTCACTGTCTTGCTAGTAGTTTACCTTCTGCCTCCAGCCATTCATCAGAATTACCTTCGTGTTTTTACCAGCTCATGGCTTAATTGGCTTTTGTTCCACTTTACCACATGTAAGCTGCTGGGTCTCTCTGGATGTGCCTGTCCCCCCCAGATTTCAAGGTGGCAGTCTGCCTTGTGACATAAATTCTTAGATGGATCAAACAAGGATTCATTTTCATTTGTGGGGATCCTGGCCACTGTCTCTTCTACACCCTTTCCAGTAACTCCTCTTGCTTATGTGGTAAAAGTTAGTCTAAGCCTGGAAATTACCTCCTGATCTTTCCATAAAGAGCCTTATTAGATTGAATCACTACTGAAATAAGTACATTATTAGAAATTCAAATTTCCAGTGGCTAGACAATGGATATGTTAAATTAAAAAGACTCCTGTAGTTGAAAAAATTTAGAGATATGTCATTCTAAACAGTTGCCTTATTTGTATTTGTGGACAATGGGAAATTAAAAAGCTGTCTATGGGAGAAGAAAGAATTATAAACAAATGGGTACATCAAAGGTCAATAGTCATAAAAATATAAATTCAAAACAAACAACTTAAATTAATTTTTATAACTGTTTTTCTTTTCCTGAGTCAAAGAATTTACATTTCCAAGAGACTGGTTCCATGATCTAGAATCAAACCTGGATGACAGGTTTACAACAGCATTATCTTGATATAAAGATTAGAGTGATAACCTCCAAGTTCTAACTATTCGTCAGAGATGAAACTGAATGTTTCTTCTCTGCTTTTTCTCCCTTGTATTTATCACAGTCTAACATGATGGATTGATTGAGTGAGTGAGTGATTGTTTTTCTCCCCAATTCTACATGAAAAGCTTCATGCAAGCAGGACTTTTTCTTTTTAAAATATTTTTATTGATGTATAATTAAAGTTTAGAGTAGTGTCTGTTTCACAGTATTACTAAATAACATTTATTGATTTAATGAGGCCACATCAATTATTCTAAAACTCTGTCAAAGAACCCTGTTTTTTAATCTCCTTTTCGTATCTTCTTTTTTATATCTGCTTCATATGCCTTTTTGTCTCTATAACATTCTACTTATTGGCAGTAATCCAAAGTGAATACCTGATCATTTATAGAAAAAAAAATGGGTGGATGGTGATTGCTTTGGTAATTTGACCATTTCTGGAAGAAATAATTTCAGGAATAAGAAATAAGTCTCATCTCATATACCAATTCTAATAGATTAGCGGTAGTTGCTTAGAAAGCTGTGCTGTGAAGTGTATTAAAACTCAATTTTAGACTCAGTGGAAAAAAATTCCATAATCAATGAGGTTTGTTATTCTACTTGATAGGAAGAAAGAGTTATACCACTCTTGCTCTGTATGCACTATTTCTGGCCACTGGCATATAGCATAAGTTCATTATTTTTAAATAGGTTGTGACATGATTTCCATAGGCCAGTCTTAGTTGTGCACTTTCTAAATTAGTCAACAATGCCTACAAATATGTGTGTATAATTTTAATAACATATTAACTAATATACTTGTATAATTAATTATTTTTTATGTAATTACTTATTTATACAAACAATTTCAACTTAATTTTAGTTCTTCTAGTGAAAGAAGACAACTTTACTTTCCAGTAAATAATGATCTTTCTACAAATGTAGATTTTTTCTACAAATCTTAGTTCAGCCTACCTATATTTAACTTGTATTCTCAGCCAGCTTATATATGTTAGACATTCCATTTGTGTCGTATTTCCATTAGTCTTACAATATTACATTCACTAGGGTTAAATGCAATCAATTTGAAAATAATTTGGATAGATTTGATTTCTGAAAATTCAGATTCAGATTAAGTGGTTGGAATTCAACATCTTTATTTTAGATGGTAAGAACTTTCAACAACTGGCACTCTAAAGTTATGAATGTAACCACTTAAATTCCCAGGAAAGCCTGCCAGATTAGCATATCCAACCCAAAATAACAAGGTGGGTTTTTCTATCCTTATAGGATAAATATTGAGTGGAAATACTTTAAACATTTTCCATTTTCATATTGGTATAGCACTATCAGTAAAATCATTTGAATAAAGAGCTTCTAAATTTCATTTTCATGTATAAAAAGTACTGGGAAAATTTTCTTCATTTTAATTGCAGAATGAAACATGATGGCTAATTTTTCTCTTTGTAAAAGCCTTGACACAATACAGTCTGGCTTCTTCTCACTGAGACATTTATTATTATCATATTTTGATAATTTTATCTTTTTGAATTAAATGAAATTAATTCAAATTACTGGTAATATTTTCAAATTTAACAACCCTAAAATAACCTTAAAAAAGTTATATTCTGGGAAATAAACCTGCAATATCTGAAAGCAATGTAGGTTTGATTTGCTGAAAGATACAGATGAAGCACAGTGAAGTACAATAGGATGTATACCATTGATGTTTTTGGATGGAATCCAGGTCTGCTCTAGAAATTCCATTATTTTTATCCCATGGAGTAGTTCAATATAATTGTTTGATATACTGCCCTTACTGACCTTCTCCTACATCATGCCCTTTTTTGGTTCCTTGGGCTGGCATTTAAAGCTTGAGAATAAAGCATGAAGTAAAATTAGATCTGGCTATATGTTCTAAAATGCCTTAATGCAATGGGATATATTAAATCCTAGCTTAAGAAAATTAAAAGAATCTTTCAATTTTAAAAGTCACTAAGCTAGAGCCAATCTCTGTAACTTATCTATGGACAAGCAAGACCTTTCTTTTTCCACCTCTTGATTTGCTTTGATTTGGTCCTATGGAGGTGTTAGTTTTGTTTTATCCAGTTTTTAAATATTAATTGTACATGTCAAAACAAAATTTCCTCCTGGAACTAGATGTTATATAAAAAATGTCATATTGAAAGAAACTGTAGCATGAATTCTAAAAACTTTGGTTAGCTAAATGGATATTGACTGGCTAATACTACACATAATTTAAAAAGCTTTATAGGGTCTCAATTGATAATATAAAGACTGCATCTCAGTTACCAATGTTTTACCATATCTTAAATATCTAAAGTTTAACTTTATTAAGATGGTCAGACTGACCTCAAAGTATCTGTGACTTCCTATTTAGTCTACCAGATGTGCAATGACTAGAACAGAATTAAACAGGCAATTCCCTTCGCTGTATGGAATTTGTCATGTTGGCTAAAGTGCTAGAGCTTAAGCTTTCTAAGCTATTTTCTATACTATATAATGAAGAACCAAAAGAAGTTGCATCATCACATGATTAAGTCCAAAAGTAGCATCTTTGGAAAGTTCATTCATACAGTATTTATTTAATAGCAGTTTATGGAATATGTGACATGTAAGGAACAGTTCCAAGAAAAATAAGAGGCAACATTTATTGTGTTTCCAGGATTGTACTAAACACTTTGCATGGAATATAGCATTTCATCTTCAGGAGAATCCCTTGAGATAGCATATTTTTATCATCCCTTTCCAGGTGCAAAATGGAGAGCTTATATGACTTGACCTCTAGAGACACATAATTAATAAGGATAGGCAGGATTTGCCTGAATCCAGGCATAATTTACCCTCCACCCTGCTCCCAGCCACAATATACTGTATTTATAGAAACATGACTAGAGGCAAAGATAGTTAAGGAGATATTTGAAACATAGTTCCTCACAGTGAGTATTAACTCTTCTTGCCCTGATTTATTTCTTTTGTTGTTGCTGTGTAGATGTAGCATCATAGGCAGAGTAGTGGCTCCCCGGAGATGCCCTAATTACCAGACTGGTGAATATGTTACATGGGAAAAAGGACTTTGCAAATGTGATTAAGTTAAGAATTTTGAGATGGGGAGTTTATCTTAGGTTATTATTGGAGTCCAATACAATCACAAGGGTCTTCATAAAAGAAAAAGGGAGGCAAGAGAGTCATTGATTGGATGTGAGAAGAATTCAACCTATCTTTGCTGTCTTTGAAGATGGACGAAAAGGGTTTTGAGTCAAGGAACTCAGGCAGCCTGTAGAACAGGGGTGGGGAACCTGAAGCCTTAAGGCCACATGTGGCCTTCTAGGTCCTTCAGGGCAGACTTTTGACTGAATCCCAATTTTACAGAACAAATCCTTTTATTTTTATTCATACTTTTTTGTTCATCTTTTATATTTTCATTTGATTTTTTAAATGAATGTATTTAAAATGCTAAAGGATAAAATAAGTTTCAACAAAATAATCTTCTCAAATTAACTGGCACAATTAGAACATTAGTAAGCCATAAGGGCTTCGTTGACGTCTGCTACTCTCCTTACTTAGTTCTAACTTCTCCCACCCGATGGCCACCACTACCACACCAGGCTGGTTGATGAGAGTTTATGGCGTTAAAGTGCACCAATCTGTTATCAGCTTTTGACAACACTGCACTGTGATTCTGTTTGAAGTGGAATTTGTGAATAGTTGCACAGCTCGATAGTATTTTTTAATTCTATCTTTTTAACAGCCAATCATGTTAAAGAAGACCAGGAGAACACTGAAGAAAGAAAACAGATTTTTAATGAGAATTGGGAATTGCAATATTATTTTGTTTCTGCTAAAGATAAGGTGACTTGCTTGCTTTGTGATACTGCAATATTGACATTAAAGAAATTCAATGCTCATTAGCATTATAATACTCATAAGGACCACAAATATTTTAAATCAGTGGGAGAGGCTCGAAAGATTCTATTTCAGAAATTTAAAAATGAAAAGCAAAAGCAAAGACAATTCTTTCAAGCAGCAATATATCTACTGAGGAAAAAAGGGAAGCCATTCAGTGAGGTAGAAATTGTGAAAGAATTCATTGTCAAAGTTGTAGGATGTTTAGATCTCGATAATGTTTTAAAGTATAAACAACTGCCTCTTTTAAGGACAACCATAACTAATTGGCAGCATGAATTAGTCTTCAACTTAATAGAACAACTTCATGTAATACTTCAAAAGGAAAATTATGTATTATTCAATCACTTTGAATGAGACAACTGACACTACTGACTCAGCACAGGTTTTATACTTCATTCAGGTCATAACAGAAGATTTTCTTTGCTAAGAAGAATTCCTCACTTTGGGCACTCTTGCAAACAGAACACAAGGAATAGGTATCTTCAACAACTTTCAAGATAAACATTGTGAAGTTGGACTGAATTGGTAAATTTAGTAAGTGTATGTACGGATGGTGCACCTTCCATGACAGGAAAACATAAAGGGTTTATTGCACAGATAGAAAAAGTATTAACAGATCCAGATGCTCTCATTTCTTTTCATTGTATCTTGCATCAGCAAAATCTCTGTGCCAAAGTTACCATTTTAAGTGCCACTTTGCAACAAGTTATAAGTATTGTTAACTATATTCAGTGCAAATGCAACACAGCATCAGCAGTTTTGTACATGTTAAAGTTGAATGATGAGGTATTCAGTGTGGATTTATCATATTCTAAAGTGTATTTGCTATCATAGGGAAAAGTATTAGCCAAAATTTTATCTCTGCAAGAACAGATAGTTAAATTTTATGAAGAATAGAATCAGCAATGTGAATTATTGAAAGAAAATTTCTGTATGCATTTCTGTGTGACACAATGTCAAGTCAGAAGGACTTGAATGTTACTTTACAAGGTAAAACTAAGTTTATATATGATATGTGGCAAAAAGTCCAAGCATTTTGAAAGAAGCTATCTTTTTTGAAAACAATTCTTCAAAGGAAATGTTGGATGAACATTTTCCCCAGTTAGTAAAGGTCATCGATGAGGAGGATGATATATGTGAATCATCTTAAGAATATGGAACTGTTATAGACCTATTAATTGGAGAATACAATGAAAGGTTCACTGACTTTGAGAATCATGACACCACACTCAAATTGGCATTTCAGCCTCACCTAGTTGATATTAGCAAGGCACCTAAATAACTACAGATGGAATTGATTGAGCTCTCAGCAAATGACATTTGAAAGTCATTGTTTGATGCTAAGAAAGATCCATCTGAAATGTGGAAAAATGCAGTAGAATATGCACATCTTTGGCAACATGCCTCAAAAATGCTGTCTTGCCTTTGAACCACTTATTGCCCTGAATCTGCATTTTCCTACCTAACCCAAATCAAGATGTCTTTAAGGTAATAAATGACTGATACCCATCAAGAGGATCAACTGAAACTGTGGACCTCCATGCTGCAACCAAATATTCAAATGTTTTCTGACAAAAGGCAGACACAACAAAGTCACTAAAAGGTTAACTTTAAAATTAACAAATAGTTTTCATTTTTTTGAAATTATTAAATACATAGTAGTTAGATCTTCACAAAATAAAGTACATTTTTAAGTATGTCTAATTGAAGTTTCTTGAATGCAGCCTTATTTGATTATAGCTTAATAATATGGCCTTCCAACATGAAAACGTTCCCTATCCTTGCTCTAGAAGCTAGAAAAGGCAAGGAAACACATTCTCCCCTAGAGCCTCCATAAGGAACACAATCCTCACAGTATTTTTATTTTAGTTCAGTGGAAGTCATTTCAGACTCTTGACCTCCAAAACTGTACGAAAATTAATGTGTTGTTTTAAGCCACCAAATTTTTGGTAATTTGTTACAGCAGCAATAGGAAACTAATACATAGGCCAAAAGGTAAATTTTTACAAGAAATCCTTTCTTCTTTTCTTTTCTTCCTTCCTTCCTCTTTCTTTTCACCAGCCATTCCATAAAAGATTTGAAATGTTTGAGCAGCACATACTTCACTGAAATTTATTATCTGACTCAGCACAGGTTTTTATACTTCATTCAGGTCATCACAGAAGATTTTCTTTGCTAAGAAGAATTCCTCACTTTGGGCACTCTTGTAAACAGAACACAAGGAATAGGTATCTTCAACAACTTTCAAGATAAATGTTGTGAAGTTGGACTGAATTGGGAAACTCTTTGAGAGATAATCAAAGCAGCAATCATGGCATCACTGCATACTATGAGTCCACCCCCTGTCCCATCTGATAATCCCACTATTAGTTCATTTAAGGCAAATGATGGATTTACATTTCATCTTCCATGCTGATTCTGATCAAATATTATACTGGTGTCATCTTGGAGTGCAAGTTTGAGGAAGATTCTGAGGCCACGTTGAAGCTCAATAGGAAAACACTGTGACAAATTATCAATGTAAATATTTGCCGTGAGTCCAGGAGGACAGACACAATGCCACATCCAGAAGTGAGAGAAAGGCAAGAAGGTTCAGTTTAGAGACATGAAGGAGAACTGGGTCATTGGCAACTTTTAGAATTTATAAAGAAGTTTTAAAGTATTGAGTAAATGGTGATGGAAGAGGTACACCAAAGGAAAAAATCTTGCCTTATTTTAAATATTTTTGTTAGGGATCAGCTTAGAATGATATTTCATGAACCTCATGATTTCCTCAAGAAGCACATATCACAGTGAATTGGAATAACAGCCTTCCATAGCCTTCAAATTTTCTGGCAGACTATAATCCATGCACAATAAGAGTTCCTTTGGTCCAGGGAGATTTATAGACTATTCAAAACCATAAGTTGTTTCACTCATCATTACAGTTGATAAAAGTACTGTTAGCAACTTTCTGCATTTAGATAAGTATCCCAAACTTAAAAGGCACATGGCCAAGGAAAAACTGAAGGTTAAGTGGCATGATTATGAACTTTGGATTGTGCTCTGTGGGGCCTAGTTAAATATCAGATTAGAGATTTTCCTCCTTATTCAAGAAAAAAATATTTGCTGTAATGATTTGTCAGTTGTTACATTTTCTCATTACAGAAATGTCTCAAAGGTAATTAGAAAGGAAGGTCCAAATACTAACTTTTGCTTGGAGTTCTCAATGCTTCCCACCTGTAAAAGCTGGACAGTTCATAGTGTTAAGGAATATTATGCATTTTTAAGCAACAGATATTTCTGCTCAAATATTAAACTCTTTAGTTTTTATTTTTATTTATATATAGCTTAGATACTTCCTTAAATCATTTTTACTCATTATTTTTGTTAACTAAGCTAAAAATCACATTATTATCTAACCATAGGTAGAAAAACTATCTTCTCAATTAATATGTTTGTCATTTTATTTGGGCATAGATGTAATTATACAGACTTGACAAAGGACACATTTATAATCAAGGGTCTTACATTGATTATGACATTAACTTTCTATGGCCAACTCAGCATTTAAATCATATGCTAATTTAATACTAGATATATGCTGCAATTGGATACTCACAGTATCAAAATGTTAGTAGATATAAAATAAAGTACCATTTTTATGCAATTAAATCTACTAATTAGCAATCCATTCATGTTGCGTTTATGGCACAAGATTTGTCACCAATCAAATGAGTTTGTTGTCAGGTTAAAAAGAAAAATATAATTATTATGTGAATGTTCAAAAAATACAGAGATTTCTAATATATAGTCATCATTTAAGACTCAATCTAAATGTCTGTGGTAAAGTGTAAGTAGGATGTAACACATAGGGAAGTGAAAAGAGAGCTATGTTTTAGGATTGATATATGGTGAATAGCTTTGCATGAAAAATTAAGATTCTTCTGAACCTACCTTAAATAAAGCATCCGGTGCATGATAGAGATGGATCACTTGCTCTCATAAATCTGGCATTTAAACTGAACTAGTTATGAATATTCCTGACAGAAAGATTTAGCTGTATGCCTCATCCCCCCCACCAGTGACTAAATAATTAGTCTTTCAGTTAATCTTCATTACCATTGTCATCTTCCACCTTGTCCTTTGAAAACAAGATTGAAATAGAAGGATATCTAGAAATTCATATTGAGAAATATGAGGGCTGTAAGCCATTCATATGACAAAGGTGCTTGGAAGAGACAGCAAAAGTTATTTCATCTAATCTATAGATACACCAATGTTAAATTGATTAAAATTTCAAAGGAGATTTCAGTGCATGGTAATGCTGATGAATAGTCCACAGACAGCAAAGGGTAAGATGAAATGCAGGCTAGGAGGAAGCACTAAATTGTCTTTCACATTCCTTATGCCTCATTATTGTTCCTGATCCCTGCCTCCCAACACATCTAGCTATTACTTCAGTCTTTTAGCACAAATTTGCTACGGGAAAGGAGCTTGTGTGATACGAACTAAGGTCATAGATATGCTTTTTGGATGCCCTCATGGGTTCTATAAGAGAGCCAGAGAGACTGATTGACACTTATCTTTAGGAGTTAAGTTTTCCATCACTGGGAGGGCAACTTCATTTAGACTCTATCATCTGGTAAATCACCAGAACTAGAAGCCCATTAATAAGAAAGCAAACAAACAAAAAAACAAAGACTAAGTATAATACTATTTATTTAGCACCTACAAGGCACTAGGCAATTTGCTCACATGTTGTCTAAGTCTTACCACAATCCTGTCCTATAGGTATTCATTTCTTTTTTCAGGCAAGGCAATTGAGCACAAAGTGGTAAAGTAAATTGTTGAAAGTAATTGCAAGTTTGTGGTTGGATAGAAGCTTGAAACCATGTTTATAAGATTTCAAGCAAAAATTATCTATGATTTTACTTGTTTGGAGCATATCTCAATGACTTTTACTTTTTTGGTGAGTTAAGGAGAGAGAAGGGGTATTGAGAAAAGTTAAGCTGTGTGGAAAAAATGTAAAAGTAAAGTGAGCAAAGAAATAGACCTAATAATAGGATTAGAGTGTTTTCTTAAGATTAGATTCTTAACCTGCAATTACGCTATTAACAGCCATTTTATTCATTTTAAAAAAAGAAACCTCTTTGGATGTTCATCTGCCTATGAATCACGAGTTTCTATATAAGCATGTTGTATTGGTTTTAGCTCTTATAAAATACAAATTGAAAATATGGGGAAAATACTATCATTTCATCAATTTTTTCATATTTATAGGAAATATGAAAAACCTTTCTAGGAGGTTCTCTGAACACTTTATCTGGCCTTCATCATTTGTTTGCAAGGGGACATAAACAGAAGCTCCATTGACATTCAGCAAGAGAGATCTTTCCAGTGAAATTTAGAGAATTCACCTTCCTGTCAATAACAGATTTAAGAAAGTTTTGTTTTCAATTGTCCTGCATAACCTGAATCACTTATTTTTCTATATTTTCTTTCAGGACCTGGTATCTAAATCAAGCAAGAACATCTTGTATTGTCACCAAGTGATGAATTTATTTGTGAAAGAAAGAGTTGCTTTTTTGTTTTTCATTTAGAAATAAATAAAAGCATTTTTCTTCTTAGACATGAATTAATTAGTGCTTTTCTGTACCAGACATCTACAACATGAAAAGAATGTAAATCCAGAACTATCAAGGTGATTAACATTGGAAACATAATAGTCAGAATAGAGAAAGTAGTCCAGCAATCAATTTATAAACTGTTAGTCCATCATAAGCTAATAAAATGAGTGGTGAATTAAAAGGAAAAAGAAAACTTATTTGATTACAGCTCAGTTACTTTCCAGTTATGCTGTACTATCTTCCTGCCACAGTAAGCTGTTAAAACTGCAGCAATTGGTTACTTCAACAGACAAAATTCTGACATTTGGGTGCCCAATCTGGAAGACACTGTTGCCTTTGCTTATAGGTGCCTCTTTTTGTCTGTCGTAAAATTTCTTCTAATCAGGTTAGAACATTAGTTAAGAGCATTGTGATTCAACAGCAGAATATCAGTTTTGGCACCTGTTTTTAAGATGCATATGCTTTGAAATGAAACAGCAACACAAAATCATAGCAGTCTGTGCTCTTTTCAAAAGTCAGGTTCAGAGAAGCACTCAGTCATTCCTTCCAATACTTTTAACTCAAAACCTGGATTACTGTACATCACAAGAGGGGAGTAAATACGGGGTGCCCTATCATTCTTCCAGCTCAATGAAGACATTGCTGTTGGAGGACGCACTGATTGCAGGACTGTCCACAAACTCATTCTGGAGATTGTTTGCTATCTTCCCTGGAACCACATTCACAAAGTTGTATTTGCATATTAGGTTGCCAGGTTTTCTTAGAGGATGCTTAAGAAAATACAAAACAAAATTTATGTTACTATTTTCCATAAAAGTTTTGAGGACATGAGTCTCAAGAATGATCTTCACCTCTCCTTGAGAAATTTAAATACTTCATCCTTTCTAATAAGGTCACATAACTATGTGCTATGTTCTGAATGTGTCTCCTAATATTTGTGTGTTGGAAACTTACTTCCCTATAAAATTGTGTTGGGAGGAGGGGCCTATATGAAGATGTTTATGAGGGCTCCACTCTCATGAATGGATTAATGGTGTTATAAAAAGGGCTTGCAGCAGTGGGTTTGCTTTATTTCATTCTTCTGTCATCTGAGGACACAATATGTGTCTTTGCTTGTCCTTCTCTCTTCTGCCATGTGAGGATGCAGCAAGAAGGCCCTTGCTAGGCACCAGCTGCAGCACCTTGATCTTGGCCTTCCCAGCCCCCAGAACCACGAGAGATAAATTTTTGTCCTTTATAAATTACCCTGTCCTGGATATTCTATTACAGCAGCTTAAAATGGACTTAAATACTATGCTTCCCATTTTGATTTCACTGCTGGAAACTTTAGATCCAAATTTTAAGCAAGCACTCTTTAGATATGCAGATATCAATTATAAGAATTTGGGGTTTTGAGATTCTCAACACCTTTAGCTAAATCCATTTGTACAGACATACCTTTTTTTATTGTACATCACTTTATTGTGCTTCACAATTACTGTGTGTTTTACAAATTGAAGATTTGTGGCCACCCTGCTTTGAGTGAGTCTATTGGTACCATTTTTCCAAGTGCATGTGCCACTTTGTGTCTGTGTCACATTTTTGGAATTCTTGCATTATTTCAAACTTTTAAATTATTATTAAAGCTGTTACAGTAATCTGTGATCAGTGTTGTTTGATGTTACTATTGTAATTGTTTTGGGGTGCCACAAACCATGCCCATATAAGACAGCAAACTTAATCAATAAATGTGTGTCTTCTATTTGCCCCACTAACCAGCCATCCCTCCATCCCTCACCCTCTCCTCAGGCCTCTCTATTCCCTGAGACACAACATATTAAAATTAAGCCAATTATTAAATAATAATCCTACAATAGCCTCTAAGTGTCCTAGTGAAAGGAAGATTTTCACATCTCTTACTTTAAATCAAATAGTAGAAATGACGCTTGGAGAGGAATACATATTGAAAGCTGAGATGGGCTAAAAACTAGCCCTTTGTGCTAGTTAGCCATGTTGTGAATGCAAAGGAAAAGTTCTTGAAGGAAATTAAAAATGTTACTCCAGTTAACACACAAATGATAAGAAAGCAAAACAGCCTTATTGCTGATATGGAGAAAGTTTGAGTGGTCTGGATAAAAGACAAAACTACCCATAACATTGCCTTGAGCCAAAACCTGATCCAGAGCAAAGACCTAACTCTCTTGAGTCTATGAAGTCTGAGAGAAATGAGGAAACTGCAAAAGAAAGGTTGGAAGCTAGCAGAGGTTAGCTCATGAATTTTAAGGAAACGGGCCATCTCCAGAACATAAAAGAGGAAGGGGAAACAACAAATGCTGCTATAGAAGTTGCAGCAACTTATCCAGAAGGTCTAGCTAAGATCACTGAAGAAGGCTACAGTAAACAACAGATTTTCAATGTAGATGTAACTGCCTTCTATTGGAAGAAGATGCCATCTAGGACTTTCATAGCTAGAGGAAAGAAGTCAATGCCTGGCTTCAAAGCTTCAAAGGAAAGGCTTACTCTTTTATTAGGAGCTAATGCAGCTGATGACTTTAAGTTAAAGCCAATGCTCTCTGATCATTTCAAAAATCCTAGGGCCCATAAGAATTATGCTAAATCTACTCTGCCTGTGTTCCATAAATGAAACAACAAAGCCTGGATGACAACACATCTGTTTACAGCATGGCTTATTGAGTATTTTAAGCCCACCATTAAGACTTACTGCTCAGAAAAGAAGATCCCCTTCAAACTACTCAGTGACAATGCACCTAGTCACTCAAGAGCTCTGATAGAGCTGTACAAGAAAATTAATGTTGTTTTTATGCCTCCTAACGCACATCTATTCTGTAGCCCATGGATCGAGGAGTGATTTTGACTTTCAAGTCTTATCATTTGAGAAATAAATTTCATAAGACTATAGCTGCCATAGATACTGCTTTCTCTGATGGATCTGGGCAAAACAAATCGAAAACTTTCTGGAAAGAATTTACTGTTCTAGCAGTCCATCGCCTTAACCACTCAGCAACCTCATCATGGTGGAGAATTCACCATTCTAGATGCCATTAAGAACATTTGTGGGAAGAGAGTCAAAATATCAACCTAAACAGGAGTTTGGAAGAAGTTAATTCCAATCTTCATGGGTGACTTTCAGGGGTACGTGACTACAATAAAGAAAGTAACTGTAGTTGTGGTAGAAATAGCAAGAGAAGTAGAATTAGAAGTGAAACCTGAAGATGTTAGTGAATTGCTGCAATCTCATTATAAAACTTCAATGCATGAGGAGTTGCTTCTTCTGGATGAGCAAAGAAAGTTGTTTCTTGAGATGGAGCTACTTCTGGTAAAGATTCTGTGAACATTGTTGAAATGTTGATAAAGAATTTAGAATATTATATAAACTAAATTGATAAAGCAATGGCAGGTTTTGAGAGGATTGACTCTGATTTTGAAAGTTCTACTGTGGGTAAAATGACATAAAACAGCATTGCATGTTACACTGCAAAGTTTTTTGAAAGTAAAAGTCAATCAATGAGCCAAACTGCATTCAGAAATTGTCACAGCCATTCCAACCTTCAGCAACCACTACCCTGATCAGTCAACATCCATTAACATCAAGACAATACTTTCCACCAGCAAAAAAAAATTACAAGCTACCAAAGGCTCAGATAATCATTAGCATTAGCCAACAAGTATTTTTTATTTTAGGGATGAACATTTTTTTGGACATAATGATATAACACACTTAACAGACTACAGTGTAAACATAACTTTTACATGCACTGGAAAACCAAAAATTTCATGTGATTTCCTTTATTGTGATATTTGCTTTGTTGCAGTGGTCTGGAACTGGACCTGCAATATCTCCAAGGTATGCCTGTATATATGGATTTAGCCCTAATTACCATGAGCTGCCCAAAATTCCCATGCAGCTCAGCTCTTGGGTCCTATGCTTTGATTGCTTTAGTTCTTTACAACCTACCTACAACTCTTGCTGTAAAAATAAGCAAATTTTTATCATCATTTCTGTTTAAAACTGCAAATTACTTGCACTTGATAGTAGATATTATCCAGGTTCTGTATAAATTAGATTTTTCTGGTTGATTTGAAGGCACAACACAAAACATTTGGCAGCCAATTAAATCTTGCTGTTACTTATTATTGTTTAACCTTAAGTCATATTTTTGAAAGTTAAATTTTTGTAAGTTTAGCTCTTTAAAGTTCTCTAGAGCAAGAACTGTGTGATCTCATCTCACAGTAAATTTCTAGCATGTAAAAGACCCAGTAAGTGTGTGATGGATTAATATTTGGAGATGAGATATATATAACTGATTTTTTAAAAATAATACATAAAACCCCTTCAAACAAAACTGAATCATTGTATCTTTTCAAATTGCCACAGTTAATAAAATTTCTCTATTTCAAATTTCTATTGTTATATGTTTCTATAGGGTATATCGTGTTATGTATTATATATTCTTTAAATCATTACAAGTATTTTATATATAGGTTATATCTATATTCTTTATGTATATGCATTCAGCCTATTCTCATTAAAATACTCAAACTTTTAATAAAATAATTACAATTAAAAAGTAAAGTAATAGGTTAGAAAAATGGTGTTTGGGTCAATCCCTCTTAAATAGCAAATTGGCTATTATGTACTATTTTTATTAATAAATGGAATTTTGGGAAATTTACAAATTTCTGAATTCTTTAGCTTTCTACATAAAATCAGCAGAATATCTTGAATATGCAGGGAAGTGGGGTAGGGATGCAGCAAATAATTGTCATGCAAAACAATTCAGCTGGGATCTAAATTTCTAAACAAACCTGCTATTTCATCATTTTGTATGAAGCTCCATTATAAATAGTGCTAATTCCTCCTCCCAAATTATTAAGAATGTATAAGCACACACAGAAATGTATACAGAAGAAAGTGAAAAGCACCTATAATCCCAACACCCAGAGATAATTGCTATTGATGTGTTGGCGTATACATGATGGTCTAAAACAGGAAACAATCTAAACGTCCATTAACTGGTGAACCGAGAGACAAAATGTGGTATATCTATACGATGGTATACTATTCATTAATTAAAAGGAATTAACACTGACACATTTTATTAAGTCATGGATGAACTTCAAAAGCATGGTAAGTGAAAGTAGCCAGAATGAGAAATCACATATTGCGTAATTCTGTTTATAGGAGATGACCAGAGAAGGCAAATTTATAGAGACAGAAAGTAGATTGGTGGTTCCCAGAGGCTGGGAATGGCAAAGGGGATTAAGGAAGCTTATTTTGGGTATGACAGTGTTCTAAAATGGATTTATAGTGATGGTTCTACTCCTTGATAAAGTTACTAAAACCATTGAATTGTACCTTGCCTTCCACGTAGCTTGCAAATGTATTTTTTATGAATTTTTGATTTAAAAATTTTTATATTATTTGCCATATAAAAGCTTTATATCTTTATGTAATCAAATCTATCAAATTTTCTCTATTGGTTTTTCTTTTTGATATTATGCTTAGGAAATCCTTCCCTCTTTAAGATTATAAAAATATTCACCTACATTTTTTTCAATACTTTTTTGGTTTTAATTTTAATCCTAAATATTTAATAATTTGTAATTTAGTTCAATATAGGAAGTATGCTAAAAATCCAACTTTACTTTTTATCTTCATGACTTCTCAGTCTTAGAGATAGTGACTGAATAATCTATTCCTTCTCTAACCTAGTTTGAAGTCACCATTTACCGCTTTGGGGCAACAGACACGAATTTCAGTTAAGTTTGAGAAAGTATACACACACATACACACACATATAAAATAAATCTCTAGCATGTTATCCTCATTCCTGACAGACAAGATATTCTGTTTTGATTTTCAAGATATTCTGCTGATTTTATGTAGAAGGCTAAAGAATTCAGAAATTTGTAAATTTCCCAAAATTCCATTTATTAATAAAAATAGTACATAATAGCCAATTTTGCAGCTGTTAGTTACTATATATCACAAAAATCAATTAAAAATTAGGGTAATTCTTTTCTATTTGGAAGATCAACTAGGAACCTTGTCCCTACAGGTGTAGATTGATAATTTAGAGTGAACTATCTGATACAGAGATGCAATGCTCTTTGTTTGTTTGTTTGTTACATCTCATAAAATTTTGTTTCATCATTGATTTGGAGTGAATTCTCTCTATTTATCCCTCCTTCCTGGGTAGTTTTTTACATGAAAGGAAAACATACAAATCCCTATGAATCATGATAGATACAATAAAACTGTAAATATAAAGAAAAGATTAAACTCATAACACTTAAATACAGCATTTAGAGTATGCACATATTGCCATACTTTAAAATGTATCATGAATATGTAATTATATTTGAAGGTAAATTATAAAGAAAATTTTTGAAGAAAGCAGTTTTTCTCTAGCCCAGGGTAGAAAGGGCCCTTGGCTAGAAATAATAAGCACTGATGTCTACTTAGTGTTTCCTAGTTGGTAGGCATTATTCTAAGCAGTTTATAAATGTTGACTCATTTGATCCTCACAATGACTCTATTATGAGTCCATTGAAGCACCGAGATGTTAGGTAAGTTTCTCAAGGGCTCACACTTGTAAAAGGCGGAGCCAAGATTAACTCCAAGAAGTCTGCTCTCAAGTCTAAGTCTTACTCTGTCTCTCTTCAAAGACTCAGGTGATTCTCAACTCTGCATCTTTAATGGTCTTGTGCTCTCCAAATGTCACCTACTTGCACAGACTTAAGTTTCAACTTTAAAAAAAGGGGATGAAAAATAGACTGCTTTTCATGCAGAATGGTTAAGAAGATCAAATTAAAATGTTGAACATACTGTTAACAAGTCGAAGCACAATACAAAATATGAATTTTTATCAGTATCCCAAGAAAATCCCCCATTCATTATTATGCTATTCATAACTAAAGTCCAGAGGAATGACTTTAGACTCTATAGTTACATATACCTCACACATTCATCCATCCATTATTCATTAAAATAATAGATATATAATGAGCACTTGTTATGAGTCAGTCTTTTTAAATGTTGGGAATGCAGTGATGAGCAAGGTAGCAAAGGTCCCTACTCTCATGGAGCTTCCAAGGAGTTTGGGTGGGGAAGGAGGAGGGCTTTGCTAAAAAAAAAGCAACATTTTAGGAGATGTAGAGTTCCAAGAAGATGCTGACAAAATCAATCCAAAGGAAGCATAATTTTCTATACTTAATACCATGAAAATCAATTCAGCTGAAGAAATATTTTGTGAAATTCTTTTCAGAATTAAAACCACATCATGTTAGAAGGCGGGATAATTCTTTCACATATGAAAAAAATTATTTTAATGCTGTTGAATCTCAAATCACTATTGAAAGTAATATTCTAGAAAAAGTTTCTTAAGACTAAAACAAAGACTGAGCAGGGCATAACATGAAGTGCACAATTTATTTTATTTCAGTCCTGGTTAAAAAGCTAATACTAAGCTAAAAACTAAGGTTTTGAGCTTTACAATAAACTAAGGACTGTAGTAACCAAGTAAAAACTTTCGGTTTCCTATTTCTGGAGGAAGTACACAACAGAATATAACCAAATAGCCAATTAAGCATTTTTTCAATACCTGAGAACAAAATATTACATTCACCTAATATTACTAATTAGCCAGGAAATCAACAGAACTTCCATCAAATGAGATATATAGGATTTGTAACGTCAGTAGATCTATTTTATTATAAGATCAATAAGCCAAGGTCTTAATCTAAATCTAGTCTTTGGTTTTATTTTGCAGCTGTCTACTGGTTAGATTGTGTCCCAAAGACAGTGTGAGAAGAAAAGGAGAGAAGCTGAAGTAGAAACTATGCTCCAAGTTGAATTGCAAGATGTTAGCAATCTTTTTTTTTTTTTTTGAGACAGGATCTTGATCTGTCATTGGCTATAGTGCAGTGGCATCATCATAGCTCACTGCAACCTCAAATTCCTGGGCTCCCATGATTTTCCTGCCTCAGTCCCCTAAGTAGCTGGAACTGCAGGTGCATACCACCATGCCTGGCTAATTTTTCTATTTTTTGTAGAGACAGGTCTCACTCTTGCTCAGGCTGGTCTCGAACTCCTCTGCTCAAGCAATCCTCCCATCTCGGCCTCCCAGAGTGCTAGGATTACAAGCATGAGCTGCTGCACCTGACCAATATTAATGCATTGTTAAGGGATATCCTGCACGGTGGTGAGTCTCTTAGTCGTTGATGGGCTTTCTTATTGTAGTTTATTTATGATGCATTTATTTATCCCAATACCCTAGCAGTAACATCTTAGCACCAGAAGCCCGTGAACAAAGTTAGGGTATAAGTTTCTAAATTTTAATATGAAAAACCTTCTGCCAACTCACTTAAAATCCCCCTCAAATCCCACCAACGGTCATTATTAAAATGGGGTTAGCTGAGTCAACTGCTTCCAAGATCCCCAATTCCTGTATCTACCCTTTTGAGGTTTTCTGTCCCTCAAATCTGGGTAAGTTAACTCCTTAATATGATACATCAGCATTTTGTACTTTTCCTGGTATTGGCTTACCTGTATTTTTGACTAAAATGCTAATGCTCTCAGAGTATAACTAGTGTCCTTTTATTCACCATTGCATCAACATTGTATACCTGGGCTGACATGGAAGAGGTGTTCAGAAAATATTTATTTCATAAAACAAATAAAAACAATAAGATGAGTTAGGCTGGGCACAGTGGCTTACACCTGTAATCCTAGCACTCTGGGAGGCCGAGGCAGGAGGATCACTCAAGGTCAGGAGCTCGAGACCAGCCTGAGCAAGAGCGAGACCCTGTCTCTACTAAAAAATAGAAAGAAATTAACCAGACAACTAAAATATATACAAAAAATTAGCCGGGCACGGTGGTGCATGCCTGTAGTCCCAGCTACTCAGGAGGCTGAGGCAGGAGGATTGCTTGAGCCCAAGAGTTTGAGGTTGCTGTGAGCTAGGCTGACGCCACTCTAGCCTGGGCAACAGAGTGAGACTCTGCCTCAAAAAAAAAAAAAAAAAAGAGGAGTTAGAGATTTCAGGACAGGAAGAATTGCATTTAAAATGTTAGAGTTGTATGTTAATTTTTATAAAGTTTTAAGTTCACATGATATATGGAATGCTGTTTAATGAATTAAAGTGTTTTCATCTTTAAAAGGCCAAAACCCAATTAAGATAGTACTTATAAGAAATTTAAGGTTGTTGTAGGCACTAATAATTACCACTGTCCCTCAAACACACATATATACACACACAGTGGAAACTTGGCATTCACAATTTCCAACCAGTTTAATACTGCTAAAAGTTTGAGGAGGAAGCTTTCCAGAGATGGAGCATGTAGAAACTTTCTTCCTTATCTTTTAATCAAAGGAATGATTCATTTCTGAAAGCTGTCCATCTGGTTCCTTTCATGAGCTCTAAATTTACATGATAAAAAGGCAGAAATATAATTAATATATTTTTCAATAAGAGACAGTTTTAGGCATGTATTTCAGCAATGAATTGTGAAAGATTTGACACATCTAATTTTGAAATATATTCCTCCACTCTGAGAAAGGATGAAGGAGAAGGCAGGGCCTGCAGCCTTTTGCTTATGAGAAGATCTTTTTAGTGATCTATAGCTGCAAACCATAGGAGGATAGTTTCAATTTTGCTCTTGAAACATGTATCAAGCCCTATTGCCAACATAGTCTTTCCTGTCACACATTTCACTGATTCTAAATCAGTGAAGGAGCTATGTCTTCTGGCAGCATTACTGCATTTGAATCTCTTCTCTTTCAAATCCAATCTGCAATTGCTAAACCTGGCGATCTGCATTTCAAAAAAAAAGACAGTGACTGTCATAATTTTATGCCATTAATTCCTAAGAAATAGACTGACCGGAAAAGTACATGGTATAGTAGAGGGAAAATAAGTGAGAGAAACCCCTAGTTATTTTCAAAAGTGAGAAGTCTGGGAGAAAACAAGATCAGTTTGTCAGTCTTTGAAGGTTATATATACTGATTTCACTGCAGAAGTTCAGCCACAACCATATCAACATGTGACAGACACTTCCAGAGTAAGAATTATATAGTTGCTGAGTAATATACTTGAAACGTGAGACTTCTGAGTCATAAATACCAGATTCGCTAATAATTGTTGCATGACAAACCACTTAATTTCTGTCAGCATTTTCCATAAAATATTAGACATGGGTTGAATCTACCTAATGAAATCTTTGTGATTAGTACCTGAACTGGCACTTTGGAAGGATTGAAAGGATATTACGGGAAGGTGGCTTATAGTTTGGGGGTTTCTTCTGGCTCCTTTTCCATGGGTAATAGATGCTTATAAATCGAAAATTAATTATTCTTATTGTATTGCTCTTCTGGGTCTTTTCCAACATGAGTACCCAGGATGCTGGGAGTTTTAGGGAAATGTATTAGGATATGACTCTCTTAGAAGTTTTCACATATACATATAAGGCACATAATGAACCAGCTTCTTTTTCACTGGGTAATATGAATTGGTAGAAAAGGTTCGAAAACAAGCATTGATGTTAGAATATATTTATGGAAGGAAGAAGAGTGTCATTTATGCTTATACATCCATGCCAACTGCATATTTTGAGTAATGGTAAGTTATTTTCTCATATGGCTTAGAAGGGGCATGTCTAGGCATGCTAGGCTTCCCGCCCAGAGGGTACTGTCTGGTAGAGCAAGAGAACTTGCTTTGGCAAACATGCTGCAGTCCATCCAGGAAATACATTAACAGAAATTTGAAGCCAGTTAAACCTTGAGGAAACTTACAATGTATAAGAAAAGAAGACATTGCTACACACAAACTAATTGTAACTATTATTAATGTCATCCCATCAAAGAATCAGATGGGTTTTTTTTTTCTGGTTTTATAAATGGATGTTTCTTTAATCTCTTTGATAAATCATAATTAGATTGACCCGTGCATTCATATCAGCCCTCTTTCAACATGCAACCAGCTTTGTTGGTTTGGAAATGCCTAACTTGATATTTCCCAAAATTGTCCAATCATAAGCAACACTTTAAATTAGTGTTTAAAAAATATATTCTCTGGTCCCTATCCTGTGCATGGTGAATCTGAATCTCCAGGGAAGGGATTGGAGATCTGTATGTCTTTAAAGAGAATCCCAAGTGGTATTCTCAGACCAATTTGGGAAACACAGGCCCAAATAACTGCCTGAACCTGAGCCCTTTTTCTAATACCTGTGAGCAGTCAGAATTCCACATACTGGAAAAACCATATTTCATTTCCTGTATATCTTTTTTACTGAAGGCACGTAGGGGCCAATTCCCTGAAGGTAAGTGAGTGATAGTCTGTTTAAAATGATATTGTGAAGACTAATATAGTTTAGGTCACAAATTCTGAATAATCTTAATTATTTGTGTAATTTATGAGAAGAACAATTTGGCCATCCTTTGGAATCATTATGTAACTTTTGGCAGATGTTCTAAGAGACTTGAATTTCTTTAGTTAACCAAATTACATGAAAAATGTTAAATGGGATGGGGTGGTCTGTCATCATATTTTAATAGCTCTTAGTGCACTTATGGAATATTTTATAATCTTGTGTTAATAACTAGCTACCTTATTCTTGAAAGAAAATAACTAAGAGAATGAGGACTAGGAACATTCTAGTTTTTGGTACTTGCTCAGAATCAGTCTGATATTTTATGACATCTGTCCTTATGATGCAAAATACATTTATTCACATGCCCTTATAAACAATAGAAGTGACAAAGTAACATTTACTCTTCTGATAAGCTATATCCTAAACAAAAGTTCAATATGTAAAAATTTTCAATGTTGACTATATTTTCTTCCAAAAATTTCCAGTGTCACCACGTGATCAAATTATTACTGATTAAGTCACAGGGTCATTCAGTGAATAATTGAGAAGCTGCTATGGGTTAAAAGCTGGAGCAAATAAGTCACACTCAGTCCTTACCTTTCTGTAGCTCATAGGATGGAGTCAGGTGGTGGGTGGGATTTATTTCAGACTCACAAAAGTTTCAAAACAATCAAGAAAATGGTGCTTTTACAAAACTACTCCCAGAACCACAGATATAGCCGCAGTTGTAGGAGAAAGCATAGTCATGAGGCTGACCTAACTCTATATTCCCATTTGAAGGCATACTCCTCCTCGGAGTGCACATTTCTTTTTATCACACATTGTGTGGAAGTCCTAGTCTTCCAGGTCATTTGTTACCAGAACAAGTAGACCTACCAAGTAGGTCCCATCTACTGCCCATCTCCCAGACTAGTTCCCCCACTTCTACAATGTTCAAGTCCATAAAGACCTCCAATCAAGAGTACTGCAGGATTTTGGGGCCTGGCTTCATGGGCTCATGACCTGCCCTGCTTAGACAAGCCAGTGCTTGGTTTAATGCTTTACTGCCCCACCTTGAAATTTTAATAATTTTTAAACAAGGGGTCTCACATTTCATTTTGCACCAGGCCCCAATAATTTTCTAGGAGTCCTAATTACCTGCTCTGTCACTGAAGCATTAATTAGACCCTTGAGATCTGAGAAGCTATCTTTGGCTTCTAATTGTTAATTCAGCTCTTCAAACAGCTTGTTTATTTTCTTTAGATATAAGCACAAATTTCATCTTCTCAGAGAAGCTTTACTGAACCAACCTTACTAAAGAAATCCTATCTGCCCAGTCACCTTCACCTTTGTCACTGCTTATTGTCACTAGAGCATCTATGGCAATATTGAGTTATTTTGTCAATGTGTTTACTTATCCCCCCACTCTATGTATACTTCATGAAGGAAGTATTTAGTCTTATTGAGCATTTTATCTCTGTGCCTTACAGTGTTGAGTCAGTATTTATTGAAAGAATACATGAATGAAAGCATGAAGTTCAGTGAATCTGAACATGAGAGTGAGTGATATAAGATAAAGCTGTCAAAATAAGGAAGGAACATGAGTTACGGGTGTTTGTCCTTATCCTCTTAAAGGCAGAGAGATAAAACTCCAGAGAAGTGGAGTTTTTTTCAATGTTAGAAAGTTTGATTGCATTTTTGTTTCAAACTGACTTTCCTGATAAAAGTCTATTTCTCATTACAAATCATCATATACACTGATATTTCACTTAAAGGAAAAAATAAGAATATTTGATATTTTCAGTGTTTTGGACTTCAGAATATTTCAATATTCTCCTTAAATGTGCAAAAAACACTATTTTGAATATGAAGATCAAATAAACCAATTATCTTCAGTTTGGTGTCACTTAAAAAATTTAGCTGCCATTTTCTTAATATTTCTACCTTTTTCTTCAAAAGAATGTGGATAGGAAGGAGAAATAATATCTAAATTAAAACTTCAAGGGTCATTGTGGATATTACCAAATGTTCAGGTCATTCAGCACAAGATAGTGATTAGCATCCAAAATTATACTATTTTTCTTGTGAATGTCATTTTTTTTTTCTGGGCATGTATTCTTTTCCCCGAAAAAATTATATATTCAGTTAAAATGATCTTATAATCAAGTGAGTAGGTGTATAGAAATGTCAAATAGGAATAATAATATTTCCCACCTACCTGCCTTCACGGGGTGCTATGAGAATTGATATGAAAATGTCTTTGAAGTGTTTTGAATTCCTTGGAAGAAAGATATGATATAAATACAGAGTTGTATTTTTGGAAGTATGGTTCCAATGGCCTCTCTGAAAATTTTGTATCACTTTAGAGTTATAAAAACTATAGTCACCTGGGGATGGTGTCTAGATCCCAGACTTCAGAATGATGGTCTTAGTATAGATGCTGGGAGACATCCCATGGCCAGTGGCGTGTCAAAGCCACTGAACAATATTGTGGGAGGATGGCCTCTTTGTCTCCAGGCAACAGCAGCTACTTGTGAATTGACTGTGTCTATCTATTCTCAATCCTGCCACCCCTTTGCTTTTGCAACATGACTATTTAGAAGCTCTGGAAGCTGTGTATTTTAGCAGGCTGGATCTGTCAGATCAACAGATGCCAGAGCAAGATTGGGATCTTTCCCTGATGGAGCAGCATTATAGACAACGAGGGGTTGAGTATGTGGTGATCACAGCAGTGGCACTGCCACCTGGGACTTCAGCCCAAGAAGCTGAGTTGTAGTTACCGAGAGGAAAAAGGTAAACACTGATACGGACTCATACTTTTATGATTGTACATGCCCATAGTGCCATTTGAAAGAAAAGGGGTCTTCTGATGGCAGGCGATAAGGATATTAAGTGTGCCACTAAAATAACGGCCTTGATACAGGCCATGCCTGAGCCCAAGCAGGTGGCTGGCATGGCAAAAAGGAGTCAGGTCACTGGTAGAGCTGCTAAGAAGGCCAATGGAGATGATTTGTTCTCTGGGGCCTTGATACCCCAGCTAGATTTAGATCCCCTTTAAAGTTAAAAGACTGGGACTCTGCCATGTGGGATGGCACAGCCAAGTGAAGACAGAATTCTCATGGACTTGTTCTCCTAACCAAAGTTGTGGCTTGGCCTCTTATGAGGCATCTACATAAGTGCACATATTATAGACATGATACCTTAATGCATTTGGGGAACCTCATTTTGGAGAATCCTGTTTACAGCAGACTGTTTGTGTGCTTACCTTAATGGATTAGGTGGGACCTCATTTGGGAGGACCCTCTTTACAACAAACTGTGTACTCAAAACAATCCAAAGACAGAGAGGCAACCTGCTTGCACAGGGAGCCCAACATGGGGGGCCCAACCCTTTCGATGATTGGCAGTTTCACCGGGTATTAGTAGATCTCTTTTCAGGCTGGGTAGAGACTTGTCTTACCCAAACAGAGAGAGTGTCTAAAGTTCCAAGATGGGCTCTTACCAGGAGCTGCTGGCCCAGGACAGGGCCTTCACAGAGGTCCTGCACATACACGCCAGTGCAGAGCAGGAGCAGGCCTCAGGGGATGATGGGGTGATGGGCTTCAACAGTCCTGGGAAAAGGGCCAAGCAGATGGAGAATGGCATGCTGGTGATGGAGGCCGTGGACAGCTGTGCAGACAGCTCAGCAGCTCCTCCTCCTATAGCCAGGATGTCAGCGGGTGCCACAGTAACATGGCATGCCCTCACTGTAGATTTGAAGACTGGATAGGTGATTTTGGGGGTTATCACTACCTACAATACCTTTTATTTTTTAAGCAAGAGTAAACATTGATTCAGTGGATATTTAGCATTGATTTTGTAGGTTTGGGCATTAAAGGATGCTGTGTGAGTAACTCAGTGTGATAGTTGGTTAGGGCTGCCTTAACAAAATATCACAGACTAGGTGGCTTAAACAATACAAGTTTGTTTTCTCACAGTTCTGTAGGTTAGAAGTCTGAAATAAAGGTGTTAGCATGTTTGGTTTCTTCTGAGGCTTCTCTTATCTTGTCAACGGATATCTTCTCCCTATGTCTTCACATGGTCTTCCCTCTGTACCTGTCTGTGTCCTAATTTCCTTTTCTTACAAGGACATCAGTCATACTGGATTAAGGCTCACCTGCATGACCTAATGTTATGTCTTTAAAGACCCTATCTCCAAATGCAGTCACATTCTGACATATTTAGGGCTAGAACTTCAACATAGGAATTTGGAGGTGATACAATTCAGTCCATAGCACTGTGTTTGGGCCTAGCCTGGGATTGTAACTAGCATGAAGTCACTAATTAGTCATTCCATACACACATACTTACAGCCTTTCAGTGCTTCCCATTGCTCTTAGAAGGAAATGTAAACCCCTCCCTGCAACCCACATGGCCCTGTATCTCTAGCTTTGGTCACACACCATTCTCCCTTCCACTCATTTCTTTCCAGAAACACTGTCTTCCTTTCTGGCTCTCAAATATACCCAACCCTTTACACTCACCTTTGACTGGTAGATTCTTTTCTAAGCACTTCAAATCCTTACCCCTCAGGTCTTAGCTTGCCATTATCTTTACAAAGCGGTCTTCTTTGGCCATGTTATGTAAATTACTCCTAGCGATATTTATTAGTATTACTTCATCCTTTTCCTTTAATGAATAACCTGTGAGAAATAAAAGAAGAAGCCCCTGATATTTGAGAACCTCTATGACACTGAAACCTAACCTCAATATTATTACAAGCTGATCTGACTCTTACAGCTAAGTCATATTGTTCTCTTGTTGGACATAAAAATCCCACAGAACATCGACAACTGCAAGGTCACTGTGCAACACACAAAATAACAACCATCCCCCTCTCTCACTAAATTAATGATTACTACTTCCTTTAACCACTTACAGTTTTAACCGTACCCTAATCTGCCGTTTCTGTAGATAGGATTTATTGAGCTACCTAGGGGCATAGAGTTGCCTCTGCTTAATGACGACACTCAATCTACAGAAAACATTTGCTCCCTTAAATTCTCCCAAGGTTACCCTACTGGTGTTGCTGGCAATCTTTGGCTGAACTTATAATTACCTAGATCATTTACCTGCTTCCTGGCTTATTGTCTGTCTCTTCCTCCATGCAAGTATAAGCTACCTGTGGGAAAGACGTTGACTTTCTTTCTCACTTCTTTATTGGTAGCAGCTTTCACAACTTTCATCGTGTCTGGGACCTACTAGGCACTCAACTAAAATTTGATAAATAAATGAATTTATCAATGCCAGGATATTTATGACTTTATTTTATATATTCTTTAGTGCCTTTCTTTAGAACATTTTAGGCTTTCCTAGTCATATTATTGGACTATATGGGGGAGCATATTTCCTGAATAGGGAATGACATATAGCAAATGGTGTGTGAAGAAGTTTATTTCTGTTGCTGGAGGCAGAGCTGATTCCCATGGAAAGAGAGTAAGTATTATTGTGTTAGGTAATAAAATTAGGTTTGGGGTGGACACTAGGGTAAAGTAAGCAAATGGCATGTTGGAGAAATATACTACATAGTAGGGTGTCTTGAACATGCATTTGTTATAAGGAGCCAAGATAATAAGTTACATAAAATAACTATAAGATTGTAAGTCTCCAGAATTATGATTAAATTTGCAATTGTTCTCATTAAATATTCACTATTTGCACCTGTGATGGAACTCTATAAAAAATGTCAACTGTTTTCTTAGTTATGATAACCTAAGCTTATAAAAATGATTTGTATATATTCCCTTTAAAGCCATTTTTATGTGGAATAGGTAGACAAATTGTGTGTATTAGATCTGTATATTAAGATATGACATGAAAACATTTGGTAATTTATGTGTCATGCAGTCCTTGGTTTCTAAAATTGTTTGCTTTTCAAAAACTGAATTACAGCTATACTATTTGTGAAAAAACATTAATACAATTAAAACACTTTATCTCAATTTAAAGATCTATTAGATATTGGGTAAGAAACTGTATCATATCAAGTATGAAATGTGATATTAATAGAGAACCATTTAATTTTACAAGTACTTGAAGAGCTAAGTTTTTGTAAAACAACGTACAATACGAAGGCAACAGAGACAGAAGAACTTGATCTCTGTTTTGTATCTGATTTATATAGGCAATCCATGTATTAATAGGGAATTATAAGTCTAAATTCTAAATTTACTGCTTCAATGCTTTTAAATTTTATAAAAATATTTTAATTTTCCTATAGACTTATAAGTTTTAGTTTCGATATAAATGAAATGTGTATTTTATCTAGACTAGTATAAAATATTAATTTAAATTTCTACAACTAATAATAAGTATCCTGATATTTTAAATTCCATATAATCCTGTTTTGGGCTCAGTGCAAAGCAAAACAAAATAAAACAAAACAAAAACAACAATAACTTGTTTTTTGGTTACAAAACCCATGATAACTGAATTTAGTAATGTATAATTGTATATGAAAATTACTAATGAAGTAGTAAATAATATATTCATGTTTTCTAAGAATGAACATAGACTCACTTATGAAGCATCTACTTAGAATCAGTTACTTTTTTGTTCTAATTTATGAAATCAAATTCCTATTAGTGGCCCATAATTAAGCTTTGAAAGGATGCAAGGAATTCCTTATAATGCATATGTCTGGATGTTTCATTTCTAAATATGTAAGTTGAAAGTTTAATGCTACCTTTCTATGTTTTTGGCTTTTGGGAACATTTTGCCTTTCATTATATACTCTTATATTTGATTTCATGTCTTTAAATCTTTTGAGTTGTGAGTTACATATTTAAAGCTCCCAAAAGGTAGGCTTAAAATGCATTGGTCCTATAGGACAGGAAACTTTATTTTATGGAGTGTGAGTAGCTGTGCTAAATACTGATTTAATGTTAGAATTACCACTGGGAACAAAAGTGTGGGGGGTTTTGGTGTTGTTGCTTTAATTAACAAAATATTGTTTTCAACTGCTATGTTCAGAAGTGTGATAAGGTAAAGAGAGTAAGAAAAAAAAATTAGAGGTTACACCTCATGTTACTGAAAACAATCCACAAGGAAGATTTGCAATATCCCACTGTGAGCTGTCTCACTGTAATTTTCTGCTTGTTTGTTTGTATCTCTGCATGCAGCATGATGTACTCACCTATTTATTTTTAAAAATCAGGTTTTTTTTTTTTGTTTTTTTTTTTGGCTCAGATAATTTCTGAAGTAGTTAGTTCACTGGTTCTCACCTAACTAAATATCAGAGGAGTAGCAAAAGGATTCTGGTGTGACTTTTACCCAGAGTGGCAAGGTTAAGGCAGCAGGAAGGGAAGACATCAGTGTTTCTGGCAGGAATTTACCTTGAATGATGTTTGTAATCTCCGAATCACCTTGCTTTAAAACAAACAGAAATATCTCCTTAATCTGGGGAGGACAAAGCAGTGGTGAAAGGAGAGCTTTATAGAGTTTTCTCTTCAGTGGGTCTCCAGTGGAAGGCTGTTATTTATTTTCACCAGAGTATGAGGGGAGAGTGGCTACAGTCTAAAGCTTATTTTCTCTTTTTTCTTTAAGGGTTAAACATGGGGCATCCATGGCCCAAACCTGGGTAGAAGGGGTCAGCTTTCCACTTGGCAGTGTTCTCCTTTCAGATCTCTGGTATTTTGGGGAAAGAACAACCAATAGACTTTATTCCTATGATTCATAGTGTTTGTTAGAATTAAAGGAGAAAAAAAAGTGAATGGTAATCTATTTAATCCAATTTAAAAGTATTTGGTTCAGAAATTCTTTGGGAGCTTGATTTTTTTGGAGATTAGAATAGAATGAGATAATGTTCTCATTTTACCCCATCTACTAAATAATTGCTTTACCTAATAGGCCCCCTTTCTAATATACCGTCAGCATTCTTGGACAGTGATTTTCTTACAAAATAATACATGCTTTCCTGAAGCATAGTCAACTAACCCCTAGGGATTTATAGGATAGTCTTCTTCTTTTTTTTTTTAATGCTCTGATTATGGTTTTAAGAAAAGATCAGATTTTTACTAAATAATGTTTTCCTCTTAAGCATGATTCATGGGTGGGGATGTTCTTCCCAATATTATTCAATCTATTCTACCAGTATTATTTCTTGTAAATTTGCCTACTTTTACTTTATTTTTCTTTCATTTCAATAGGATTTTACTTGATATTCCCTAACATGTTTTACACATGAGTACCTTAGCTATATTTTCTGAAATGAAAAAGTAGTCTCCCTGAGATATACTTCTCTGAATTGCATCACCATTTACACACCCTTTTCAGTATTTATATAAGTTGGAAAAGCAAGAATATATAAAGAAGTTTGTTTGTCTTTTGCTTCATCTAATACTTTATAAAGAGACTATTTGACAATCACATAGCAAGTAAGGTTTTCTGCACAATTAGACTCAGCCAAAATTCCTGGGGTTCTGCATAAGTTTCACACTGACATTTTGTGACATAGACGTTCAATGTCATCAGAAAAAGTATCGGAATTTTTCAAACGGGAGCACTGATAAATTTACTTTAAACAAAAACAGCTGTGTTCCCTAAATACTTTCAGATAAAGGTGAGGTATTCTGGAAAGTTTAACTTAAAACATGTCAGACTTCTCCCTCAGATATCAGAACACTGAGCAGGATCATACAGTGAACTCGTCTTCTATATTTGAGTGCATACTCATGAGATCTTACCAGTCTGTCAGTTTATCATCTTGTATTTCTTTCTTAGGTAAGTATTAGAGAGCGTACCATCAACAATGCATTGAAAACTGGGAATCTAATTACATACTCACATTTCTAAAACTTTCCTCTCTTTCCCTCTCACTTAAGCCTACTCATCTATTTCCCCAACAAATTTCCATAACTGTGAAATTCCATTTCTTCCATGAAGCTATACTGAATATGGTAGATGATATAAAAATTATCTTTGACAATGAATTTTTATATATCACTAAACTGGCATTTCCCAAACTTGTGTCATCATCAGAATTACATGGGAAAGTAGAAAGAAGGGGAAAAAAGAGAAAAAAGGAAGGAAGGAAGGGAGGAAGGAAAAGAGATGAGATAGCGAGACAGAGAGAGAGAGAGAAAGAAAGAAAAAAGAGAGAGAAGAAAGGAAAAAGAGACAAAAGAAGGGGAAAATAGAAAAAAACTCAAAGTAGATATCTGGATTCTATAGATCAGGATAGAAGTTTAGGAGACTTTTTTTTTCTTAAGTACTCTAGCTTATTCAAATTCAAATGCATGTTTGAGAACCACTGCACTAGATTTATTTATTGATCTATACATAAAATTTATAAATACTTATTAAAAGCGATTTTTTCTTTCATGTTTTGATAGTGCTTTCTATTTTAGAAGATGATATCTACTAGAAAATGAATCACAGCAGATTATGACTTGTATAACTTTGTATCCCTCTTAGTATCTGGCTCAGCTGCTTATACATAGACATTCCAATAAAGTTTGGTCAGCTGATTTATTAGGTACTTCCTGTCCTTGGCTCCTCTTCTTCCCTTCTCCATTGTCTGTGGCTTCTTACAGCGTTTGGCCTCTTTACTCTCCTGCCACACTCCCTCTCTTAGCGATATTATCTGCCTGCTTATATTTAATTATAATTTATCAATTAATATCTCAAGTCTACATCTTAAGCTTTTACATCTTTCACATTTTCTGCAATTTTTATATAACCCAAAATGCAATGTACAATATCGTGCAAAGTCAACAAGTGCTCAATAAATATTGAATTAATTAAATGTTGATAAACTGTTTAGATTTTTGCCTATATCTAGCATAGAATTTGTTTTCAGATAAATTTACAAAATAAATGATGCTGATGTCTAAAGACACCAAGGTGTCTATCATTGTAAGAGACCAAAGATTTCTTTACTAAGCTGGAAGCATAAAAGAAAATGATGGACTGGCACAAGATAGGAAATTGAAGACACAGGGTGTGAGTTTGAATCTTGGTTTTGCCATTTAGTACATGCCTTCAGGCTATTAATTTCTCTGAACCTCAGTTTTCCTATCTTATTTTAACAATAACATTATTATTTTAAAAAGAAGATAATAACATACAGGATTGTTGCGGGATTCAGCACAATCTTGTATTGAATTAGCATATTGTAAAGAAGTACAAAATGGTATTATTACTGTTGTTATTTTATTACTACTGTATTTTCCATTAATTCCAAGGAACCTAATTTGAACAGTAGAAATCTCTCATTTTGCTTTGTATAGACTAGACGGTAGACCAGGAGGAATTTGGATCAAGTCTCTAAAAAACGTTGTGTTTACTTGTTATGGCAACAGGGCTGACTAATCATACAATGCTTATACTCTTGAGTATACATACAGTGCTATACTCAGTATAGCTGGGTAACTAGATAGTCCCACTGATTTTTGGAGAGAGTAACAAATTGGATTTGGTGGATTTTACAAAAGTACATGCAAGAAAGAAGAAAAATATGTTTTTACATCTTAAAACTTTTCACTGAGAAAGGGAAGGCCAGAATGTCAAAGCTAAAGCAGTCCAAAAGGCAGCAGTATCTCCCCTGTACAAAAACACGCCTGGAGGAAAAAGCATATCCTTGAAATTGAAGAGTTGGTTGCATCTTAAGTAGTATCAGACTGTCTTAGTAGTCTAAAAGGTGTTTGCCCAAGGACATTTTGGCATTTCCTCCATGATTTTCACAAGTTTCTGATGTATTTTTGAAAAATGAAAGTTCTGTTCAGTATCTGATGTTTGTAATTCAGTCTGTGTAAAAGACAAATAGAAACCATTAGACTGATTTCCCCTTCCTTACAGTTTTACAGTATTCTATTTTGAAGAGTGATCATGCTATACAGAATATGCTATTGTCTTAGTTGCACTAAATAAATTTCCAAAAGGTTAAGATCTCTTTTGTCTTCCTTACTTCCTAGCCCACTTTTACATGCTGCCTTTTTTCCTGTGATAACACCTGCCATACACTTTTCTGAGATCATAAAGAGGTAGGAGTAATTAAGAGTAATCAGTATCAAGCCTAGATATGGTCTAGAGAAGTTAAGGATCGACTGCTAAAATTAGTCGATTTTTGGCTGCCCTGGCAATGTGCCAGAGATGAAAATCAGGACTAGATCCTAGTGCCCAGACTGTCACAGTATGATATAGAATTTTTTTTTATTTAGATGTTTCATTGAGTTTATTACCTATCTGCCCATGGCTTCTGCCTTCTCTAATTGTTTGCTCCCCGTTTCAGTACATGGAATACACTCTCACTCATACAACAGATGTGCAATATATTTTGTTAGTCTTGAGGAGGCAGAAATAGATATCAGTAGAGTAATGGTTTTGTTACCAAAGAACAGTCACTAATGATTAACTTCTTTTCTGGGGAAACTTAACAGAAATAAAATTGTGAGTGTGCATGCTAAGATATCACACATGCTGAGAGAGCAGAGAAAGGGGACTTCTGTCAGTCCCAGGATCACCCCAAGTACCTTCACCCCAGGTCATTTCAAAAGGAAGTTGTTGTTCGAGAGGGGAGTAGAGCTGGGGGCGAGTGATGTACATATTTTGAGAAACAGTAAGGTAGGTAAGAGAAGTCCGTCAAAGATTAAAACCAGTTCCTCACTACAGCAAATGATTCTGAAACTTCAATCAGATTCATGGTTAGACTCCTTCCACACCCCCATGGAACTGCTACTAAACAATGTACCCAACCAAACAAAAGCAATTCTGCTTCTCTGTTTGTGGATACCCTGAACATTATTGTGGGATAATGCTTACATTTGTGGGTTCAAGCTTATCTCTGACTGCTCTGTGACCTTGGGAAGTCCTGTGCCACACGGTCTCATTTTAATCATTCTCAAAGGAAAATGGTGAATTAAGAGGCCAATCAACACAATCCTTAGAAAATAATCAAATCTTTCCCATTTTCATTGAGGAACACGATTTTAAAAACATAAGGAAAAATGAAGATCATCTCTAGGTGAGTTAAGCCTTCAGTTAAAGAACACTTTGAATTGGAGACAAATTATTAATATCAGAACTTCAGGCCCCTATTTATCTCAGTCAATCTGTGCTCAGAAATATTTTTGTCATACAGCTGTAATTGCAAATAGCAACGCTTTTACATAGTTGTTTTGGCTTTTTGTTTTTTGACGCTGTTGATTTCTTATACAGCTGCGCAGCTCCTAGGTAATCTGTAAATCAAGATATCACTGTACGGTAGTACTCAAATCCCTATCACAAATAATAGGTCATCACGATAGAAATAAAATAGAGACACAGAGACTAATAATATATAATTATATTATTTATGATTAAACAGCAGTTTCTGCTTTTAATTAAAGAATGTGTACCAAATTAATAGTTGAATTTGATAAATTCTTCCTTAGATTCCTCCGATATTACTTATTATAAAAGGTGTGTGTTCATCAGTGAAGATGTCAGGTTGCTGAAAAATGTAAATAGTTTAATGTATTCTTGTACTAAACTAAAAACTTGTTTAAAGAACCCTACAAGTTAGCTGAAACTGTCTGAGACGTTGAGATGTAAGTTTGTGTTTAAAAAGTGAATAAATTATAAAAATAAAATGCAATAATTTTAGGGCTTAACTATACTCATAAATAATGTTCTCACTGTTGCAAATAAGTTTTAAAATTTGTTTAAAAGTGCATGTGTGACTATAGTTTCTGCCTATTTTAATGATATAGGAGCAATCTCTTTTGACCTGTGCTCAGTTGTTTTTATTAATAAAGAAGACACTGTGATAGAGGAGCTGGAAGGAGAAAGATGTAAATATGTTTCAGAATATTTTATTTGCATCATGCCTATGAAATATTCCAAAAAGAATTACATCAATATGTTTATTCTATTACTTAGGAACCACAATTAATTTCCCTAAAATGTAATTTTTCTTTGTAGTACATTTTCCAGTACATTCCCTTTTAATCTCACAAATACATTTCATTTGTAAGTCAAAATATTGACAGTTTGCTTTCCTTTCATTGTGATGACTCAGAAGCTAGAAATTACCTGATGGCTCCAGTGACTAAGAGACAAATAAGTAAATATGATCAAAGTTTCATTTCTTGAAGTTTGCTTTCCAGATATGTGTTCTGAGGCCTCTCGTCATGTCTACTTTGTGGCTATAGAGGGTGGCCATTCCCAACAGGGGCTCATTTGTGAAAGCACCGGGTTGTGTGACAAGAGAGTATTTGCTAGACAAGAGTCAGTAGGTGGGGAGATGGCTTCATTTATCGGTCTATTTATAGTTTTTAATGGAAAAATTGTGTGGGCAGTTATTTAATCTGCCCTAGGAAATGCAGAGCAATTAGAGGTTTAACAAAAAGTCTCCTTGATGGTACTTGTGAGTATAAAGTAAGGCAGAAAAGCCTCAAGTTATTTCTTTTTATATTTATTATTATTTACAGCTGTCAATATATGTCCTTAGGTCTCTGGCAGAAGGAGGACCCTTACAAGGATAGGAATGTAGTATCCCACAGGGAGGAACATATTTTATACTCAGCAATAGCAATTCTACTTTGAGTTCTATAAAGAAAAAGGTTTAGGTATTGATTCAATGGACCAGTTAGCTCATATTTTTTGGAAGGAATTGAAAAAGCTAAATAAACAATTCAGCTTTTGACTGTAGTGAGTAAAATGCTGTTACCTGGAACCAGTTAATCTTTTTTCTTTTTTTTTTTTTTTAAATAGTGGATTCGTTTAAGATAAATACAACCTTTACAGAATCTCTTTATTCTACATGGAGGATTAGTCATTATGTTTTGCCTTTTGATGTACTGTTGCAATAAGGATCCACACATAGATTCTATTAAGCTTTGCTAATGTTCTATCAACTCTGGGACCTGCCAATTTAACCTATAGAGATAGTGTAGCTCTCACTGCCAAAATCAAGTTTTCCCTAAAGCACACATCAAACTTCCATCTTCCACTCTGGGGCATTTCCTTTCCAGAAAAATCCCCTAACAGATATTAGACTAAAATAATAGCATGGCATTTAAAAATATATTGTTTCATTTCAAATCTGTCACTGTATAGACAATAAGAGTGTGCTAATTTCTCTCCTTTTATTCTCACTTTAAAAAATTAATATTAGTGAATAACTGGCAATCAACATTCAAACAAACAAATAACAGAGAAATTATTGTAAGAGAAATGTGATCTAAACTGTCACTGTAAAAAGGCTAAAGCAGAATTTATTTTATTCAGACCTCAAGCAATGCAACTTAATTTCTGAAGCATGATTTTAATGGTGGCCTTTACTAAAATGCATATTTTAACAAGGCATATTTACAGTACATAATAAATGTTTAAATTAGATTAATTAGTATGTATAGTTGAGGCTTTCTTACTGTTTAGAATTATTTGCCTTGCTAAAGTAGTAAATCTAGATGAGCTGAGTGCTCAAATGATTCTAATAACAACACTTGGCATTTGTACAGTGCATTATATTTTCTAAGTACTTTATAATTACAGTATTAATTAGTTAAGTGACACAGTGATCTTGTGAAGAGGTCTGCATCATTATCCCCTTTTACAAATGAGGAAACTGTAAATGCAAAGGACACAGCAATTCACATAACAAGTAAATCAGGTTAAGAGTAAAAAACCTTTTGCTTGACTTGGGCATGTCTGGTGCTGCATTTAATCAAGAACAATTTATTTTGATGTCATATTCTTTTGGCTCAACATGGCTGGGTAATAACTGTATACACTAGGTAGAGGTTTCATTCCATATATATATTTTTTAGAAAGCTTGTAGACTGAGGAAGGAATTGAAAAGTGAGATCTTTAGTTTCATTGTGTTCTTCCTCCCACAATAAACTTCATCGTATACTTGAGTCTGAGTTGTTGAGCATGGCACCTTGATGGTGCATTGAGTAGCCTCTTGGAAGGACCCTTGATACCTTATCAGAAGGAAGACAGTCTGTCCATTCCAGAGCATTTTTAGTGCTCCAGGTCAGGGAAAGGGGAAATGATAATTTCAAAGGCTAATGAGGCTTAAAAATTCACCAAAGTGTCTTTGGTTTATAATGTTAATGCAAATTAAGTATGGTTTCCAAAATATTATCTAATAAATTTAGATTATTATAAGCAAATAACTACAATAAACTTTAAACACTTATTTTTGTTCTGGTTTCTGAGGAGACTCCAAAATTAAGAAGACTAGGCCTCTGTACTCAGGTGACTTGTAGTTTTGTGGAAGAATATAAACATGTAAACAAATTAGAGCAATATCCAACAAATAGTTATGAGGCATTTGCTAACTATCAGACATAGTTTTAGGGAATACAACAATGAACAAAACAGGTAATAATTTTTGCCTTACTGTAGTGTACATTTTTGTGGGTAAATAAAAATATTGTAGGTACTGGGACATGAGAAGGATAGAATATTTACAGGTAAGACATGAAGGAAAGTGTGGTCAATATTTATTTATCTGAGGGATATTATGATCAGGAAAGGATTAATGATGAAGTGGTACTTGAATTTAATATTGTGAAATGAGGAAATTTTCATTTGATAGCAGGAGAGAAAAACTTTAGGGTAGCCAAGGGGATTAGAAGATGTAGGACAATTATAAGTGAGAAAGTTAGGTGTAGAGAAAACATTCTAGGCAGAGAAAGTCTAATGGACAAAGACTGGAACATGTACAACAGTCTGGAGCACACTGCATGTATTAATATTTGGCAAGGTTAGAACTCAGGGTCCATGGGCAGCTGGTTTCAATAATTATTAGAAAAATTGTAAACCCATACAATATGGAAAAATAACACTTTAATTATGGCTGTCCAGCACATTGGCAGAGAAGATAGCTGAGATAGATGGTGCCAGCAACCAGTTGGCTTAGTGGTAAAGGTGAGTGACAAAGCAGGAATAGGTGAGGTTAGAATAGCTCTCATCTTTACCTGACTCTACAGAGGAAGCCCTAAATAATACAATCAAGCAAACAAATAAAAGACAACCAAACAGCCACAAAAACAATAAAAACTTTTCTCACATATTATTATTATTATTATTATTTTTTTTTTTTGAGACAGAGTGTCACTTTGTTGCCTTGGCTAGAGTGAGTGCCATGGTGTCAGCCTAGCTCACAGCAACCTCAAACTCCTGGGCTTAAGCGATCCTACAGCCTCAGCCTCCCTAGTAGCTGGGACTACAGGCATGCGCCACCATGCCTGGCTAATTTTTTTTTATATATATATATATATATTTTAGCTGGCCATATAATTTCTTTCTATTTTTAGTAGAGACGGGGGTCTCACTCTTGCTCAGGCTGGTCTCGAACTCCTGACCTTGAACGATCCACCCGCCTCGGCCTCCCAGAGTGCTAGGATTACAGGCGTGAGCCACCGCGCCAGGCCACATATTATTCTTTATTTGATTATTCCTTTACTTCTTCTTTTCCTTCCTCCAATTATTTATATTAATATTAAGTGATCAACTGTGCATTAACAAAAACAAAGCAAAGCCAACCAAAAACCTTGTAATTCACAGGCTAACATAAAACTTTGAAATTCACAGGCTAGGATAAAATAAATAATAAGATTCAAAATTGGATAAACATTACCTACCTCATATGAAATGGAATCATATTACAGGCTATTTCACAAGTCTCTGTTTTACAGGAAAAAAAGAATTGAGTTATAGAAAGGTTGAGTGGTTTTCCAAGTCTTTATAATACATGAATACTTCTCTTTATTTGGATCTAACAACTTCAATTACTCACTGGGTGTCCACTAATAGTCCATTAGAAATGTAATACACTTTTCATTTTTTCCTGTCATTATTGCTACTCTCATTGCTCCAGCAACTACTCTTGTAATTCAGGGATCACTTTTTCCTTTTATTTATATATCTAGTACCTAGTCCAAGTACTTGGTTCACAGCGAGACTTAAGTGTCATTTGTTTATTGAATAAGTTATGGAAAAATATCCCAAATGTTGCTTGACGATAGAAAAGTACTGATGCAAAAGAGAGGAATTAATGGGTGTGAAGCTGTGTCACTGTGCACTGGTTATCACCTCGCCTGAATCCAGTCAGACAGAGCACCCATGCACACAGTAAGTTACATAAGGCATATTTATTATTTACAGATAGGCAGCAAGGGAAAATATAAACATAAGATTCATTATGAGCTAGCTCCACAAGACTCAGGAAAGCTGCTTGGGCAGATGGACAGACCCTAGAAAGTGGTTGCCTTTAATTCTATCTCAGAGTCACAAGTCTTGCTGGATTTAGAACATCCTATTTCCTCGAGTGGGGACTGGAACAGTGCCTAGGCTATTCTGGACAACTCCCCCTTATCCCAGGATGTTGCATTCCCAGCACGTTCTACAGTTAGTCTTGAGAATTACAAGTGAGAAAGGGGGAGAACTGTATAAGTCCCAGGTCACCTGGAGAACTGCTTTGAAATGAGAGATTAGCACTCAAATGAGGTTTTCTCCTCTTACATCTTACTTGTTGAAAGAATTGAGAGGTAATTATTAATATAACAGAGTAAAAAAAAAACACCTTAGATAAAATGGATTTTGAGTAGAGGTCTAACTTAAGCATTTTCTATGTTATCGTCTTTATGAATGAGAAAGAACTGTTTCAGTGTTTCTCATCCTCTTAATCTGTAAAATATATTTCCTTCTGAAAAATCTGGTTTCAAAACTAAAAGTCTAAAACTGTGCCTATAAATAGCATCAAAATATATGTGCTCTTGTTTTCTACTCATTTTTTTTTATTTCCAAGTATAAAATAACAACAATAAAAAGACTAATGAGTTGTAGCAAACAATTTTTTCTTTACTTAAAATGGCTTTATGTGTATGCATAAGCAAAGAATAATTTGTCAGGATATAATTTTCTTTTCATGTTAAAACTAAGGATACCAACTCCCATCACTATGTTTTAATAATGTTCTTGGAGTACTAGGCAATGCAATTAGACAAGAAAAATATATAAGGTGAAAATGTTGAATAAGAAAAAAATATTTCTAGTCTTTATGACTTTATACCTATAATAGTCTAGCTATTTTACCACAAAACTATTAGAAATGTTAAGGTAACATAGCAAGGTTTTCAGAAGAACACATATGATAAAATTGTTATATCTTACATTAGGCAAAGATTTCTTATATAGGACACAAAAGGAATAAACTGTAAAGAAAAATAGTGATGTTAGAATTTATTAAATAAAGCAAGTTCTGCTTTTTCAAAGCTACTTTTCAAAGGAAAATCATAGACATGAAGAACATATTTCTAAGACATATATATGATCAAGAACTGGCATGTTTAATATACAGACACTCTTGTAACTCAATAATGAGAAAATAAAACCTATATTAAAAAATAGTAAAAAGATTCACAACTTAGATAACTGTTTGGTGCAAGAGATTTAGCTTTAAGGCAATCTTGGCTTTCAACATTACTTCCTCACTAAGCTAAATCATTTCTAGTTTTTTATTTAAAGTAAGAGATGTGAATCTGAAGATGGCTGACTAGAGACATCAGTCAACAGACCATCTCAGAAAGAAGGAAAGTCATAGATGGAAAAAAAAAAAAAAAAAAAAAAAGCATAGCTCAGCTGTAATTCAGGGGTAAAAGGGGCAGAATCTACTGGAGATTCCACGGAAAGAAGTTGTGGAGCAGAACAAGGAGAAAGATTTCAACAGATATCAACCCCTGAGAAACATGGAGTCCCATGGAAGAGGGCATGGCTGAGTCTTACCCACAAGCACCAACTACTGTCTCAGAAATTATACTGGGCATCCCAACACAATTCACACTGTTAAGAATACCACAGGACTAGGGAAAGAAAAAACATTTCAAAGACCTCCATCTTCCCTGGTCAACAAGAGATAGGGAATCTGGCCATGCACATAGCATATCACCACTATAACCTGCAAATAGCTAACAATTAAAAAACACACCAAACTAAGGATATCTATAACCAAGGTATCCATCCAGAACCTAGACCCCCATCAATGTACCCACAGTGAAGCCAAAGGTCCTTACCTAGCATATGCCACAGATCAAGGGAGGAGGAAAGCCCCAGCTAAGCAAAAGAATATCACAAAACAAGAAGTGACACTTGCTCCAGATGAAAGGAATCAGTGCAAGAATTCCAGAAGTATAAAAAATCAGAGTAAAAAGACACCCCCAAAGGAGAACACCAGCTCTCTAGCAATGGATCCCAAGCAAAATGAAAATACTGAAATAATAGAAAAAGAATTCCAAATACGGACTATAAGGAAGCTCAATGAAATCCAAGAGAAAATGGAAAACCAAATCAAAGAAACCAGAAAAACAATTGAGGATATGAATGAAAAATTTACTAAAGGTTATAGATATATTTCTAAAAATACAAATAGAACATCTGAAAATAAAAAATTTATTTAGGGAAATACAAAATACAGTGAAAAGTTTTAAGAATAGACTAGTCCAAGCAGAAGAAAGAATTTCAGATCTTGAAGAAAACTCTTTTGAATTAACCCAGTCAGTAAAAAATAAAGAACAAAGAAACAAGAGGAACAAAGTCTATAAGAAATATGCGAGTATGTAAAATGGCAAAATATAAGAATCATAGGCATCTTTGAGAGTAAAGAAGAAAAAGCACAAGGCTTGGAAAACTTATTTGAGGGAATAAATGAGGAAAACTTTCCTGGTCTTGGTAGAGATTTAGACATATAGGTACAAGAAGCTCAAGGAACACCTGGGAGAGTCATTCTAAAAAAGGAATCAGCAAAGCATATACTCTTCAGACTGGCCAAGGTCAACATGAAGGAGGAACTTCTATTAGCTGTGAGGCAAAAACATCAAGTAACAGCAGAATTCTCAAGATAAACCTTACAAACCAGAAAGGAATGGGATCCCATCTCTATTCTCCTTAAACAGACTAACTGGCAGCCAAGAATTTTATACCTGCTAAACTGAGTTTCAAAAATGAAGGAGAAATGAAGTCTTTCCCAGACAAGTAAACACTAAGGGAATTTGTCACTACTAGACCTACCATAGAAGAAATGATCAAAAGTGAATTATACATGCAACAGCACAATAGATACCAACCAATGTAAAAACATCCCAAAGTTGTAGATGATTGCTGTTATAAACAATGGCACAAGAAGTAAAACAAAACAATAAGGTATCATCCAACATGCTGAACAGGACAGCATCCTAAATATCAATACTAACACTCAACGTTAATGGACTGAATCCCACTTAAAAGATGTAGGATGTTTGAATGGATGAAAAAACACAACCCAGGTATTTGCTGTCTCTAAGAAACACATCTAAACCACAAGGATTCACACAGACTCAAGGTAATGGGATGGAAAAAAATATTCCACATAAATGGAAACCAAAAGCGAGCAGGTGTAGCTATTCTCATATCAGATAAAATAGACTTTAAATTAAAAATGGTTAAAATAAAAAGGACAAAGATGGTCATTATATAACGGTAAAAGGATCAATTCAACAAGAAGACATAACAATCTTAAATATATATGCAAATTACAAAGCAACTTTCAGAAAATTCTTCTAGATCTAAGCAGAGAAATAAACAATAGCTTCTTAATATTCAGGGAAATCAGCATTCCACTGATAGAACTAGTTAGATCATTGAAGCAGAAAATGAATAAAGAAACACTGGACTTAAACAGGACTCTAGAACAAATGGACCTAACAGACATTTACAGAACTTTCTACCTCAAAACTAATGAATATACATTTTTCTTATCGGCACATGGGAAATTCTCTAAGATTGATCACATCTTAGGCCACAAAACAAGTCTTAGCAAATATAAAAAAACTAAAGCTATACCATGTATCTTCTCAGACCACAGTGGAATAAAACTAGAAATCAATTCAAAGGAAAACATTCACGTCTACACAAAGTCATTGTTATTAAACAACCTGCTGGTCAATGATGAAATTAAGATGGAAGTCAACTGATTCCTGAAATGAAATGACAAAGGGAGCATACACTTTCAAAATCTGTGGGATACACCCAAGAATGGAAAAATAAGCACCACATGTACTCACCATCAAATTTGTTTCACTGATCATCACCCAAGAGCACATTTAGGAATAAGATTAATTGGGTGTTGGGCAGATGTGGGGGAGGGGAGAGGAGGGGCATATACGTACATAATGAGTGTGATGCGTACCATCTAGGGGATGGACATGCTTGAAGCTCTGATTCAGGGGGGAGGGAGGAGAAGGGCAATATACATAACCTAACCTTTTGTACCCCCATAATATGCTGAAATAAAAAAAAATCTGTGGGATATGGCAAAAGCAGCAAAAGGGGAACATTCATAGCCTTAAATGATGACATCAAAAGACAGAAAGATCACAATTTAACAACCTAATGTCACATCTCAAGGATCTAGAAAGAGAATTATAATCCAAGCCCAAAGTAAGCAGAAGAAAGGAAATAACAAAGCTCAGAGCAGAACTAAATGAAATGGAAACCAAAAATAAAAACAATACAAAGGATAAATGAAACAAAAATTTGATTCTTGCAAAGATAAATGAAATTGATGGACCACTAGTCAGCTTAACAATAAATAGAAGAGAAAGACTCAAATAGCCTCAATCAGAAATGAAAAAGGCGAAATTACAACTTATACTATAAAAATACAAAATATCATCCATGAATACTACAAAAACGTCTATGGAAACAAAGTAGAAAACCTAGAGGAAAGGGGTAAATTCTTAGAAACACACAACCTTCCAAGCCTGAATCTAGAAGAAATAGAAACACTGATCAGACCGGTAATGAGCAGTAATAAAAAAATCTCCCAACAAAACAAAAGCCCCAGAACACACAGATTAACAGTCAAATTCAACCAGACATACAAAGAAGAACTGGTACCTATCCTACAGAAGCTATACCATCATATTGAGAAGGAAGGAATCCTCCCTACCTCATTCTAGAAAGCCAAAATCACCATGATACCAAATCCAGAAGACAAAGAGCAAAAAAAAAAAAAAAAAAAAAAAAAAATTAGAGAACAATATCCTTTATGAACATAGATGCAAAAATTCTCAATAAAATGCTAGCAAAATTAAATTCAAAAGCACATCAAAAAAGATAATCCACCATGATAAAGTGTGTTTCATCCCAGGGATACAAGGATGGCTTAACATATGCAAATCAATAAACATGATTCACCACATAAACAGAAACAAAAACAAAGACCACATGATTATCTCAATAGATGCAGAAAAAGCATTTAATAAAATCCAGCACCCATTCATGAGAAAAATCCTCAACAAACTAGGCATAGAAGGAACATACCTCAAAATTATATTAATGAAAGATATATATGGCAAACTCAAAGCCAACATCATACTGAATGCAGAAAAATTAAAAGCATTCTGTCTAGGAACTAGAATAAGACAAGTGTGCCTACTGTCACCACTTCTATTCAACATAGTATTGAAAGTCTTAGCCAGTGCAATCAGGCAAGAGAAGGAAATAAAGGGCATCCAAATCGGGAATGAGGAGGTCAAACTCTCCCTGTTTGTCATTGATATGATCTTGTATCTAGAAAACCTCATAGACTCCACCAAAAGAATTGATCAATAAATTCAGCAATGTCTCAGGCTGCAAAATCAATGCACACACATCAGTAGCATTTCTATATACTAATAATATACTATATACTGATTTGACTCTCAAGTGGAGAGTCATATCAGGACTCAGTACTATTCACAATAGCTACAGAGAAAGTAAAATTCCTAGGAATATTCTTACAAAGGAGGTGAAAGATCTCTACAAGGAGAACTATAAAACACTGATGAAAGAAATCACAGATGACACAAACAAATGGAAAAATATCCCATGCTCATTGATTGGCAGAATGAGCACTATCAAAATGTCCATACTTCTTAAAGTCATTTACAGATTCAATGCAATTCCCATCAAAATGCCAGCATCATATTTCACAGATCTAGAAAAAATAATCCTAAACTACATTTGGCACCAAAAAAGAGCCCAAATAGTGAAAGCAATCTTAAGGAAAAAGAACAAATCTCAAGGCATTACACTACCTGCCTTCTAATTATACTACAAGTCTATAATAACCAAAACAGCATGGGAGTGGTATAAATGTAGAGACATAGACCTAGGGAACAGAATAGGGAACCCAGAAATAAAACCATCTACCTACAACCAACTGATCTTTGACAAAACACACAACAACATACACTGGAGAAAGGAAGCCCTATTCAATAAATGGTACTGGGAAAACTGGATAGCCACATGCAGAAGAATGAAACTGGATCCCTATCCCTCACCACATACAAAAAATAATTTAAGATGGATTAAAGACTTTAATGTGAGGCATGAAACCATAAAATTCTAGAAGAAAATGTGGGAAAAACTTTTTTAGACATTGGCCTAGGCAATGAATTTATGAGTAAGACCCCAAAGGCAAATATAGCAAAAACAAAAATAAATAAATGGGATTTAATTAAATTAAAATGCTTCTCCACAGCAAAGGAAATAATCAACAGGGTGAATAGACAACCTACAGAAATGGAGAAAAAAATTCATAAACTATACATTTGACAAAGGACTGGTATCTAGAATGTACAAAGAACTCAAACAAATCAGCAAGAAACAAATAAACAACCCCACTAAAAAGTGGACAAAAGACACGAACAGAAGTTTTTCAAAAGAAGATAGACAAATGGCCAAAAAACATATGACAAAATTAAAGCTATAATGACATACTACTGTATCCTTATCAGAATGAGCATTACTAAAAAGTCAAAAAAGAATAGACGCTGGCGTGCATGCAGAGAGAAAGGAACACTCATACACTGTTGGTGGGACTGAGAATTCGTACAGCCTCTATGGAAAACAGTACTGAGATTCCTCAAACAAATAAATGTACTCCTACCATTCAACCCAGTAATCCCCACTGCTTGGTATCTACTCAAAGAAAATGAAGGCATTTTATCACAAAGACACTTGTACTCAAATGTTTATCACAGCACAATTCATAATTGCAAAGATGTGGAATCAACTTAAATGTCCTTCAATTCATGAGTGGCTAAAGAAAATGTGGCATCTATATATATACAATGGAGTAACACTCAGCCATAAAAAGGAATGAAATAATGTCATTTACAGCAATGTGGAGGAAACTGGAGACCATTATCCTAAGCGAAGTATCTCAGGAATGGTAAACCAAACATCATGTGTTCTCACTAATAAGTGGGAGCTAATAGATGGATACACACAGGCATGAAGCAATATAAAGGATAAGAGAAACCAAGAAGGGGGTAGCAGGAGTGTGGGTGTGGGGATAAAACTTTTGGAAATAATGAACATGATTCTAATGATGATGGGCACATTGAAAAGCCTGACTTAGCCATATACAAGATATCCTTGTAACAAAGACACTTGTACTTCCTTAATTAATATTTTGAAATAAAATTTTAAAAAATGATAAAAAAATTTTGAACAAGATACTTTCATAATAATAGACATACCAATGAAAACATAAACAAGAGAAAATGTGTAATATCATTCTTTACTAGGGAAATGCAAATAATTAAAACATCAATGAGATAACAGTCATACCTACTAGAATGACTAAAAAAGAAATTAAATTAAAAAAGACAAACCAAGGACTGCTAAGGATGTAGAGCAAAGGGATCATATATTGCTGTTGAGGATGCTTATGGGTTGGAAAGCAATTAAGGAGTTTATTACACAGTTAAGAATGCATTAAGAGTGGCTCTCTAACCCCATTCCTAGATATTTTCCTTAGAAAAATGAAAGTGCATGTCCACACAAGGAACTATAATATATGTGAACTTTCTGAAGACTTTTATTTATAATCACCAAAAACTGGAAACAATTCAAATGCCCATTAGGATAAACTGTGCCAAATCCATGCAATGGAATAATACTCAGCAATAAAAAAGAACCAAATACATGCAACATCATAACTCAATTTCAAAAGCATTTTGCTAAATGAAAACAGCCAGTCATGAAAGGCTATATTCTGTTTGAATCTATTTACATGGCTTTCTGGAAAAGGCAGTACTATAAGGACAGAAAACATATCAGTATTTGGGGGGAAATGACTAAAAAGGGGCAATAGGAAACTTTTGGGAAAATGTTTTATATCCTAATTTTGGTGGTGTGGATACAACCATACATATCTGTCAAAACTCATTGAAATATGTACTTAAGAAGAATGAATTTTATGGCATGCAAATTATATCTCAATAAGCCTGACTAAAAATGAATCTTTAGGCCCATGAAAGGGGATTTAAGACATTGGTTTAGAGAAGAAAATTATAGCTAAACAGATTGTAGAGTTCTACACAGCTATCAAAAAGGATAAGATAATGTGTCCATGCAGTTATAAAGAATTTTCTTAGTTATATTAAGAAGTTTTTTAAAAAAGCAAGGTGCAAACCATATCAAACTGAATAATGAAAAAACAGAAAATCTGAACAGTTCTATAATCTACTAAGGAACTTGAATCAGTAATTAAAAGCTTCCCAAAAAAGAAAAGCCCAGGGCCATATGGCTACACTGGTGAATTCTAACAAACATTTAAAGAATAATTAATACCAATTCTTCTTCAAACTCTTAAGTTGAAGAAGAGGGAACATTTCCAAATTCATTCTGTAAGGCCAGCATTACCTTGATACAAAGCCAGACAAAGATACTATATGAAATAAAACTACAGGCTAATATCCCTGATAATATTGATGAAAACATCCTCAACAAAATACTAGCAAAGAGAATTCAACAGCACATTAAAAGGATTATACATCACGGCCAAGAGTGATTTATTTGGAAATGTAAGATGGTTCAACATATGAAAATCAATTAACTTAATAGACCACATTACTATAACAGAATGAAGGCAAAAGCCACATGATCATCTCAACTAATGCAGCATTTGACAAAATTCAACACCTTTTCATGACAAAAACACTCAACAAATTAGGGATTAAAAGTAGAATTACCATATAATCTAACAATTTCATTTTGAGCATATGCCCAGACAAATTGAAAGGAGGGTCTCCAAGAGATATTTATAAACTCATGTTCTTGGCAGCATTATTTATAATACCTAAGAAGTTGAAGCAACCCAAGTGTCCATCAGCTAATGAATGGACAAGGAAAATGTGATATGCACATACAATTGAATATTATTCAGTCCTAAAAAGGAAGGAAATTCTGGCATATGCTACAACATGGATGAGCCTTAAGGACATTATGTTAAGTGAAATAAGCCAGTACAAAAAGACAAATACTGCCTGATTTGACTTATTTGAGGTATTTAAAGTAATCAAATTGATAGAGACAGAAAGTATTAATAGAATGGTACTTGCTAGAAACTAAGGGCTGGCGAGGAATGAGGTATCGTTGTTTAATTACTATAGAGTTTCAGTTTTGCAAGATGAGTTCTGGAGATTGTGCAACAATGTGAATGTTTCATTTCACAATTTAAAATATTTAAAAGATTTTTAAAAAGTGAAATAAAGAATAAATTTCATTGTGTAATAACACACAATTAAAAAGCATAGCTAAAAATTGAATTGGGGCAGAAAAAGTAAGGATTAGAGATAAACAGGAGGATTAATTTTGTGTTTTATTTTTATCTTTGGTGTATTTTGGAATTTTTCCATGAGTATGTATTAACTTTAAAAAAACATGCTTAGAAAGGGAGATTGATATAAATAGGTAGGCAGACAGATAGATAGATAGACCAATAGATAGATATTTAGGTGGGTCAAATTGCTATTTGATCAATTCTGATCTAGAAAAATGGCAATCTCATGAAATTCAATAAAATAGAAGGATTAGTAAAAGAAAGTAAGTTTTTTTATTTAATATTTACTTTTTTCAATTTTGAGTTTATAAATCCAAAAACAGCACCAAAGAAATCTCAATTTAATGTTAGAAAGTTAGAAGTCTGCTGAGTTTTTGACATTATAGCCCAAATTGCTTCATTTGAAATTCTGCTTGCAAAGTATTGTTTTTTTGTGAGGCATTTTAGCATCTTAATAAATATTTCTACACAAGTTTTTCTTTGTTCATTGAGAGTGTTTTCCATGCAATAATTATATTAAGAGAGCATATTTTCATGTTTAAGAAATGACATTGTCCTGTCTGAATCCACATCAGTATAAAAGACTCAGATCTGAAAAACCATGATTGTGAATGAGGAGAAGCTTATAGGGTTTGGTTCAAAGAAATTTTTTTGCCGGTGACAGAGCTCATGTTCCTTAGGCAGATGATGTATAGTAATAGTTGAAGCATATTATAAATATCCTTTCTTACTAATGTATTACATTTTATTAGCTAGATCAATATTGCTGTAATTTCCACCCATTAGCATCTCATTGCTGTAAAGTACATAAAAATATTTACATTAACACTGATCAAAATTGCAACAGCGTATATTAAAATATGAATGACATATAATCAGAATTTTCTGTTTCTACTGCCTCCAGTTATTTGTGACCCCAGATATGAAGTTCAAGTTTATACTTAATAGCACAATTATGTAAATCTGTAATTCTAACACTGAATTACAGCTGGTAATGATCAATAATTATATTTATGTATGATGTGAAGTTAATACTGCCACCATAGATTAATGTAAACAACAAAATTATTTCTGCAGTCAAGAGCTAACAAATCATCATAAACAAAGAGAACTAAAACAATCTCTTCAGAGCCTAATTCCTCCAGCAGAGTAAACAGATTTTTTATTCCCAATGAATATTAAAGTCCCGATTATAGAGAACACGACTGTATCAAAAACATCACGATGGCTGTTTCACTACACTATTTAACTCTTATTTCAGCCTTTAGAAAAAGGGAAAGTATTCTGGAGTATCAGATAAGGCTCTTTTGGGAAGACCACTGGAATAGGTGAAAGACACAGAAAAGTAGAGACTTCAGAAAAATACAACCAGTCAATTTAGAAAACAATTTGACAAATGTATGCATCTTTTGGTACATTATAGATTTCTAGGTCATTCCACAAAAAATAATTCTTTACAAATAGACAACTGTACAGAGCTATTATGTCATCTGACTCTTTTTCTGAATTAGAGACATAAATGAAAGAAAGAAAAGTGGGAAATATTCCATGTAAGAGAGACTTTAGTTTTTAACAATTAGGAATTTTCTGAACCAGAGAGAAGACATAGGAATCTTTTTATACATCTTTGCACCGCTTAGCGCTGTGTAAATAGGAGATACACACACGGATGTAGACGAGCCATACTGCAATGCAGTGAAACATGAAGAAGAACAAATCCAACATTGTAAAACTATTATGCTCCTTAATAGGGCCAAAATCTATGTTATAGTTCCTATTTCACCACTATGGTTAAAAGAAGAGGAATTGACACAGGAAGATGGACATTTTATATCTGTTTTATTCACTCATCATTCACTTACGTTTAGATAACACATATATAGTGTCCCCATGGGCTAGACACTATTCCAGGCACTTTGCACATAATAATTTATTATTTCTCATAATTGCTCTGTGAAGTAAATTCCATCAATATTGTCATTTTACAGATGGGAAAATTATGGGCCCAAGCTCACACAGTTAATAAGTAGAGAAGGTAGAATTTAAACCTGTTTTGCCTGAAACTAAAATCATGTTCTTTGCTTCATGCAACACTGCATAACACAAATTATCAGTATTATGTAGTGGAACTCTGTTAAAATGCAATTTTTGGTTTCCCGATTTAAGCCAGGAGAGAGATTAAGCTTCATCCCCCTCTACTTCAGGGTTTCTCATCCCGAGCACTACTGACACTTGGGGATCAAATAATTGTTTTGTTTTGGGGACTGTCCTCTGCATTGTAGGATGTTTGGCATCATCCCTGGCTTCCACCCACTAGATTCCAGTAGCACCACCCCAGCCAGTTGTGACATCTAACATGTCCCCTGGGGGGCAAAGTCACCTCCAGTTGAGAACCACTGAGTCTTAGCCAAATTCTAATACCTGTGTATAGTAAAAATGGATTTTCAATAAATATTTTCCAATAACATTCAGTAGAAGTCAGATATTGTCTCTATTCCCAGTCTACCTACGAAACTTTACATCTTGATATTCTCAAGGATGAATCTGGGAAATGAAAAATGACAATAAAGAATTGATTATTTCAGTGTTGCAACTTGTGATGATGTTACAAATGAAGAGTGGCCTCTTGGTCTTTTATGGATTCTCATCTCTGGCATATCTTATTTTTCACTTGTGACGATATTGACAGTATAGATAGACAATGGAAAGAAGATAATTCTACTCATTTTAACCCACTGGCACAAGTACTTCCTAGATCCAAAGATTGTTTCTGAGATAGTAAGTTAGAGCCTCCTTTTTGAATTTATTTGTCTTCTTATTTTAGGTAAAGTTCTGGTTTCTTTTAAAGGTCATCTTAACAGTAAAATTCCATTCACTGTCATGCTAAATACAGTTTTCTTGGGTTGGCAGAAGGAATTATTGGCTTATAGCCCAATTTTCTCTTTGAACAATCCTAGCCACCATCTTAGCAAAGGGAAAAAAGCAGAATAATTTTAAGTCCTCTTGCAGAAGTTCCTTGTGACATGGTGTTCCTCTCATATTGTAAATTTTTACCCAGTGACCTGGGATGATAAACTTGCATGTTTTATCTGGTCCTTGTGAGAATTCCTAGGCTACTTAACCAAGGATAATTTTCTTCATTCTAGATTTTCAATACAAAGATGGTTCAAAGATAATGAATTTATGTGAAATGTATTTATTCAACAAATATTTCTATAGCATTTATTATGTGCCAGTTATTGATCTAAGGGATTCATAAAGATTAGCTCATTTAACTCATATAGTACTATTTTTATAATCACACCAGCTTTAGAAACAAAGAAACTGAGGCACAGAAGGTTTAAATAACTTGCCCAAGGTCACAAGGTAAATAACTATCAGAACCATAATTTGGACGTAGACAGTACATTTCCAGAGTGGGCACTCCCAGCGGCAGCCGTGCTGCTGCCCCAGAATGTTGTGAATCATATTTTAAGAGAGTTTATTTTCTTTTAATGTAAAAATACCTCCTCACTTCTGCAAAGAAAGAGTTCGTATTATTAATAATTTTATTGATATAAAAATTTGCAAAGCAGAGTCTGTAGGCCAAGGTTCTGTGTGTGTGTGTGTGTGTGTGTGTGTGTGTGTATGACTTTTGGACCAAAGTTTGTATTATTGCATGAGTTGCTCAACATTTAAAAAATTGGAAAATTTCTCAGAAAAATATGGATTTCTGGTTTCTCTTGAAATAATTGGAAGATCAAAAAATAACAGATTTAGTTTTCTTATATGGCAACAATCTGTCACAGCTAAGCAGCTGTACTTTTTATTTGGGACATGCAAGCCCAGCACTCTCTAGTGCTTTGCATCTTGCCAGTCTCTCTTACTGTTTCCTGCCTGGTCTCGGAGGGAGTTTGAGTTTGAGACACCTATGCTGATCCCTGAAATGGCAGCAAGCAGCAAGGCAGAACGTAGTTCTCAGAGTACATTAGATTCCAGAAAAGGACCAGTTCCTAGAGTTTGAGAATAAAGGTGGAATCTTAGGCTCAGAAAAATATCCAGAGACCAATGATTAAATCTGGGTTACAAATTACAGCATAAAAATAAATGTCCGACTTTATGCAAAATTACTATGACATTACCCTAGAGTAGCCACTGTATCCTCCTTTTGATGAAAAATAGGAATTAACTTAGCAAGTGGAGCAGAGTTGATTGATAAATTGGCCCAGTTGTGCAGAGTGGAGGTCTGCAGAAGGCTCTAATCTTGTCTTTCCATTATTGATCATGTAAAATGTGGATTATGTTGATAAAAATATCCTTGTATTTCTGGATTTTGTATGTTACCTGAGCTTTGTTTTGGCTGAAGAAATATAGAAAATGTAAATTTTTCTACATGATTCTCTAGTAACAGATAGTGGAGCATATTTGCTGAATTCTATGAAAGGAGGAAATATTTAAGGATTTACTAAATGGGAGAGGAGAGCTGTTAAAAATGGCTTCAACTTCACTTAGCTAGACAGTGGAATTTCACAAAAATCCAACAGTGGTTAGTAGTTTGATATGGAACGGTAGACAGTTAGGGAAAGCAGCTGGGAGACTGTAAATAATTTGTAAGTGGCATAATTGATTATGTGGCATGATCTTAGTAGGGTAGTTAGTGGAATGCTTTGAACTTAATCTTGGGGCACTTAATCTTTTTAAAAAAGGGACAATTGAGAAAGAAGGGACCTATGAGTAAAGGAAAGAATCTTCAATGTCACATTCAACCTATTACATTTTTTTTTCCCCTGCAGAAAAGCAGAAATACTATAATGCCTCTAGGGTCACAATTGCATCAGTGATTGCATGAATGCCATTTTCAGTAAAACATTTTGCAGAAATCCTAGCACATTATAGAAGCACTTATTGTAATTACATGGATGTACTCACTGGTATTCAGCATCAGAAATATACTATGGTACCTTGATTGATGATATCTATGAAACTGATACTAGCCATTGAGCAATTGTACATAGGCCAAGCCTATTCTACAATCAACAAATCAGTCTGAGAACTAGAAGATTAAAATGTGCTTATAGGATTAAGCTAAACCTTTATAATAAAATAGGGGTATTCTAAGAGAATTCAAAGAATAAATGAGGAAAAACAATTTGAGGTCTTTTGGTAAAAGATCTCACCAACACCCAAATGAAGAAAGCTTGGTGTCTCCCAAACTACAGGTTGTATATTCTTCATATACTTTGTGGTATGTCAGCCCATATATTTTACATTGTACAGTATATTTATTCTTCAGCTATTTATTTAATAACTTCTCTATAGATCGATCACTTTAAAGTATAAATTTTGTTCCTGTCTATTCATCCTTCTATGGTCATTTTCAAGTGCATAATTAACAGGGTTCTCTGTGTTCTAGAATTAAAGAAGAAGCTTTCCAGTTGAATTTGACTGTCATATAAAGAATTTCATTCTGGTGGCTAGGCACAGCAGAGTTCCAGGGCCTGGGGGGAGGGTAGGAGGAGTAGTGGTGCAGAGACTGGGTACCTCTACCATGAAGGCAGAACATGAACATGGTGAGAAAATGCTCCTTCAAGCTGTGTTTTATAGTCAGTATTTGAAAAAAGTCAGAATTAGATTAGATGGTCCAAATTCAGGTAATTAATCCAAGGGTCTAGGTTATGTAATCTCTGATTTCTTGATGCTACTCAATGGAACAGAAATCAGAGCATTGAATATTGTTCCAATATTGGTGGTGACATTAATGAAGAAATCGCAGTCCTAAGCATTTCTTATTTTAAGCGAGTCTTAAGTACAGATTTATATAACAACGTGAGTCAAAGAACGGCTGGTTTGGTATTTAGTGTTGCCCATGACTCATTAGGCTTATCTCTATGTGATCATTAGATTACCGTACAATCTAATGATTATTTACTCCCACATAGCACAGAGCCTTGAATACACTTACTGAGTGGAAGTGATGATCTGAGTTCACTCTTCATGTGTCTAATATAATCATAGGGTGGTCTAGATATTTTAACCAATGAGATATTGACTTGTTTTAGTTTTAATCTTTGACTTCTTATTCATAGCAGATATTAGATATAAATTGCCTTCTTTAAATTAGATCAGAGAGATGTGATTGAACTGCACTTCTGACCAACAACACATCATTTTTCACTTACTAAGAAAAGTGAGAACGATGCCTATGTCTCCACTCGTCAGATTAAATTCTATGTTTCCTTCCATCTTCCATCTTTATTTCTCTGTTGCATTTCTTGCAACAGCAACCACACAGCACTTTCTTTATTTAGCATGTACTTGATCAGGTTTAGGTTTGCCTGTATATTACATCTCTTTATCCTATTAATAAATAACAGTGAGCTAATAAGTTTATTTGTCTCTCATGTTTAAAGCACCCTGAGGTAGGCAGAACAGGCCTGGTTTTGCAGCTCCACCAGATGCTTCAAGTCCAATTTCCTTCTAGTTCATCCCTCTGTCACTCCTAGGGTGTGCTTGCTCCTAGAATTCTAGGTAGCTAGTGGAACTCTGGCTGTCACATGTGTGTTCTAGCCAGCAGGAGGAGGTACTCCCCTCCTCTTCAAATAAATAATAATGCATTTTAATCTTTTGACTCAATCTCAATCACATATCTGCACCTATAACAGAAGCTGGGAAATGTAGTCTTTTAGCTGAGAACATGCCAGCCCATTGAAAGTTGAGATCCTATTGTTAAACAAGAAGGAGGGAATGGATTTTGGGAGGCAACTATCATTCTTTTCCACCGTACTTGGTAAGAATTAGCTGAATTGAACAGAAATCATTATGTAGAGATTCCTGATGTGTGCTTTCAGAATCACTAAAACTTGACAAGGTGTTTGAAATCACCTAACTTCATATTATTTGGTGATTCATGCTGTTTAAAATGTAACTTGAATTTAGAATATCAGAATATGCTGTAACCTCTTAAAGTATGAATCTATTTATCTTCAATTTCTGTGCTGAAGGCAACAGCTGCATCTTACCAATGAACCCCATCTGATAGAAACATGTGTCTGCTTTCTATTTCAGTCTTGGCATAGTAACTGTGAAAGACTTGGGTTAGCACTAGGTTACATTGCTAATATGTCACCTACTATTATTGCTGCTGTGCCAGCTTTTCTGTCACATCTCTTATCATGTAGCACATCTATAATCCTTCTAAATAAGATAGAATTATATTCTTTTACAGAAAAGTTAAACCTTAATTCTATCCCTAAACATATACACCCCCACTGATTTGTGCATTTCACATTTTGTTTTCTATTTTCACTCAAATTCTGATACCATTACTTAAAAACTGTCAAATACTCTAGAAAGACTGAAAAGAAAAAAAAAATTCAGCTAGAAAATTATACAGTTGGCAGCACTGTGCTAAAGAATAATAAAACTCTCTCTATGTGTTTGTTATTTTAAAAATGAGAGACGATTATTTTTTTTTTTTGCTTTCTTTTGGTTTCTTAGACAGTACATTAAATCCTTGCCTAACTCAAAAATTTATTCTTTACCACTTTTAGTTTAAGCATTCTCAATATTCCAAAGTCAGAATTTCACCAGGTTTAGAAAATGTTTTAACCAAATCTCTTTCATAGACAGTAGTATTTATTTAAAAACTTCTCGAGACTATTTAATAATTATGATTATTGTGTTGCTTTGTTGTTTTTGAGTCTTGTATTTCAGGTAGACAACCCCAATGGGCTGAATCTTACTTTTCTCACCAGTTCTTAGTTAACTACTATTTTCCACCTATCCTGTTGACCTGGGACTTGATTTTCAACTGCATCCCTTTTTTAAAAAATGTAAACTCTTATTAAAATATGAAAAAAATACAGAAAAGCTATTTATCCTAAATTTATAACGATGAATTTGTGCAAAATGACTGTGTAACTGGCAGTATCCAAATCAAAAAATAGATTATTAGATCCCAGATGCCACTTGTATGTACCTTTTTTTCCTGGTAAGTACCCACTCTTCTGACTTCTAGCACTAAAGAGTAGTGTTAACTGTTTTTGAACATTATATTAATGCAGCTATGCAGTACATACATCATTTAAAATATGTTTTTAGGTTCATAGGAATTTTGTGTGTGGTTGTAGTTCATTAATTCTCATTGCTGGTTAATTTTTAGTTGTCTTTGCTTTTAAGCAGTTTTACTATGGTGTGCCTTGGTGTAGTTTTCTTTGTAATTATTCTGCATGAGATTCACAGCACTTCTTTAGTCTATGAGTTGATGTCTTTTACAGGTTTTGGAAAATTTGCAGCCAATATCTCTTCAAATATTATTTATTTCCCATTCTCTGTCTCTCCCTCTCCTCTCCTTCTGGAAGTCTGGTTAACACATAGGCTAGAAGTTTTTCACTTGTTTCACATTTTTTATGCTTTTTTATCAATGTGTCTTTCTTTTCCTCCCTTTATTTGTTCATTATTTTTGATATATTCTATTGACCTGCACATGTTCCATTCTGTTGAATAGTCTCCTGCTATGTCTAATATACTGTTAATCCCACTTAATATGTTCCTAATTTCAGATATTTTATTTTTCAGTTTTAGAATTTTCATTTGATTCTCTTTAAAGGTTTTAGTTCCCTGTTAAACTTTTTTAATCTTCATTTTCCTTAGTTTTGTGAATAAATTTATCACAATTATTTTAGAGTTCCTATCTGCTGACTCTAAAAATAGGATGATCTGTGGACTGTGGTTTTTTTTTGTTTATTTGTTTGTTTCTGTTTTAGTTTTTAGGCATGTGGTCTTGCCTTTGATGTGTTAAGTGATTTTTGATTGAATGCTAGAAATGATGTATAAAAATTGTGGGAGTGCATATATTACTTTGTCTTTGGTAGACAAAAGGAGTGAAAGCTGATCACCCTGAACAACTCAAGAACTGTGCTCTTTGATGCTGTATTGCAGCCCTGGTATGACTTAGTCTATCCCCGATTCAGCCTGGACCTTAGAATTTTCAACTGAGTGGATGAAGACGTCTTTGGAGGCCTCATTTTCTTTGCAGAGCTCATATTCTAATCTTTACTTTTTGAGGCTATTCAAAACTTCAATCTGGTTTTTAGAGATTTTTATGCTTTAGCTTTTAGCCTTCTACTCTGCTTATCCCGAGAACTTAGTCATTCTTCTGAGGTAAAACTGAATCATGTACTTAAATCAACCTTCCAAGTCTTACCAAAAGCTACTTTGGTTTTTCTATTTCCTAGAAGCAGCATCTGTTAGTCCAAAGCCCCAATTCTTAGACTCCTGCCCAAATCTAGAATTGGCAAATACCCCATAGGAAAATCAGCTGTGAAAGTCAGCTCACTCACTCAATATTCTCCCCTCTCTGGAGTCTTAGATCCTCCAGTTCTTGGTACCTCATCAGTTTTTCATTGCGTTCAAACAGATAATGTGTGTGCTTTTTCATTTTTTTTTTCCTTGTTGGTCTTTGTGGGAACATTGGACTGCCTGGCACTACTCAATTCTACCGGGGCGCTATCTATTTTTGACTGACTGATTTATTTATTTTCAATAGTATATTTTATGAATAACTTGGAAATTTACCCCTCTATCTTTATAGTCTGTTATTAATAAACTTTAAATATCAAGGGTCTGAATGTAAACTTCCAGTATATGTAGAGGATATATCATTTCATGAATTGAAACCTATAGAAAAAAAGTGAATTCCATCAGGAAATATATAATACTAAATAAAATCATAAAAAATTCTTAAAATGTATTCAATCTATGTGTAATATAAAATCTTTAAAATTAGAACTTGACTTTAAAATAAATTATACATTGATAATGTTTTTTTAAATCTTAGAAATGTTTACCTGTCAGAACTAAGAAAAAGGAATGTGGTATACTTTGTGTACTTTTGTTTTCTAATCCCTAATGTCATTTTATTTAAAAAAAAATCTTTATCTGGTTAACGTATCTTATCTTTGTACTTGGATAATAAAATAGATTTTTAGAAATGATGACAGATGTCATATTTTCTACAGGTTTTTTCCCCCTCTCAAGTATGACTGTTAATTCAACCACTAGCTACACAGTGATGATTCCTACTCCAGACTATTTTGTTGGGCCCAAGACCTGTGTATAGATAAGTTATTGTGATTTAAATATCAGTTTCACCAGAAAAAAATCCTGAAAGCTCCTTTCCAGGACCGATAGACCTGGAAACTCAATTTAATATGTTCTAGTATCTCTCTCTCCCACTGTTTCTGTGGGTGTGGGTATGTTTGTGTGTTAAGGATGGGGTGATCACACCATTAAGTATGTAAATTTTATTTAATATCTCTGATTTCAGTACAGTAAGTCAGATTTACGCTTTACCATTTCTCACGTCTCTAAATCTAGAGGCTCTCTGGTTGAATTTCTTCAAAGAATAAAACACCAAGCTTCTGTCAGGTAGAGGACTGGCAACTAACTGGCCTTGCCAGTTGGTGAAGTCCTTAGGTTAGGTGGTCTATGCGCCCATAATATCCTGTGCATAATTCTACCACAGCACAAATTATAGTATGTTATACTATGGCAGATGTTTGTTTCTCTCTCTCTGCTTCCTGCCTATGAATTCCTTAAAACTAGACACTACTATCACAGTGATAGTATTTAATAAATATTTGAAGAACTGAAACAAATGGGTTATTTAACTGAAATGTTTATGTTTATAAGGGTTACAAACTAAAACATATAGTTTTTAAGATATTTAATAAGGACATTTTCATAAGGACATTTAATATATATTTTTAAATCCATGCTTTTTTAAAACCACATTTATTCAATAAAAATTTACTGAATTTATGGATTAAGAAGTGCTGGATTTAAGAAGTGCTGATACATCAATGAACCAACTGAAAAATGACTTGTATTTTCTGAAGTAATAAGAGAAAACAAACATTAAACATAAACATAATAAATAAGTAAATTGTTAATATATAATGAGTTAAAAGTTGATAAATGTGCAAAGAAAAAAATTAAAAAAGTTGATAAATGCTATGGAGATAAAGAAAAATTAGAGCAGGGTGAGGAGGTCTGTGGGTGTTGGGGTAAGGAACTTGGTGTGCAATATTACATGTGTTTCTTAGGCCTCATTGTTAAGATGAAATTCCAGCAAAGACTTGGAGAAAAACTATTAGCTAAATAAATATCTTCAGGAAGAATGTTTCAAATAGAAGAAATAACTAGAACAATGACTCCAATGAAGAAAAGCAAGTAGTTCAGTGTGACTGGTGTAGAATGAAGAAGAAAAAGGGAGAATAATGGAAAATGTGATAAGAGAGGAAACAGGCTCCAGTTAATGTTGGGATTTTTAGGCCATTCTAAGAATCTCAGCTGTTACACTAAATGAAATGCAGCGTCATTGCTGAGTTTTGACAGCGATGTGACATAATCACAATTACATTTTATGGTTTCACTCTGGTTGCTGTAGTAAGACTACTGCAGAGGAGAAGAGTGAAATCAAGTAGGCCCACAAGCAGGGTATTGCAATGGTGGTGGTGGAAGAAGATGGTAGTTCTGACCAGGGTGGTAGCAGTAGATGTGATCAGAGATAGTTAGATTCTGGATATTTTAAGGTAAAGGTGATGGGATCTGCAGATTAATTAAACATGGCTTTTGACCTGAATAACTGAAGGATAAAATTGTTATCAAATGGGGAGTAAAAGGCTGTAGGTAGAGCAGATTTGAGGGATATCAGATTAGGGGATATATATTAGATTTTTCTATTAGACATTTATATGGCTATGTCAGATTGTCAATTTAGGAGAGACATTTAAGCTGGAAATATTCACTGAGAGTTGTAAGCATAAAGATGCTACTTAAATTCATGGGATTATGTGAGACCACAAAAAAGTGGGTATTGATAGTTCTGGGGAACATCCAAATTAAGGGCCCAGGAAAGGAGGAAGAACCAATAAAGGAGACAGTGAAGGAGGAACCACTCAGGTAGGAGGAAACCAAAGGACTGTGACTTGGAAACCAGGTGAAGAAAATCCATCAAAGAAGAGGGAATAATCAACTGTGTTGACTGCTGGGTAGTCACATAGGACAGGGACTTAGAACTGATTATTGGATTTAGTATCAAGCAGTTGGGATCAAAGAAAAGAATTTGGTGTTAGTGGCAGTGGTAGTAAGGATCCAGACTACAGTGAGTTTCATAGAGAATGAAAAGAAAGGAGGTGGACATGGAATAGGGAAGTCTGTTGAGGAGTCTTGCAGAAGAGAGAACAAAAACACGAAAAAAATCATCTTTAGATATGAGAAATAACAGCGTATTTACGTGCTGATGGGAAAAGTGAAACAAAGACTGAATAATTGATGTGAGAGGAGACAGCAAGAAATAGAATTCCTGGATCTATGTCCTTTGAATAGAGGGGAAATATGGGAACTTGAATGAGTCAGATTGATTTAGAAAAGGGCTTGGAAATCGCGTTGGAAACCACATCAGGCAGGAAAGCAGAGTATGTGAGTACATCTGCTGGCAAATGTGGAGAGCGGATTCTTTGGAGGTTCTCTTCTGATTGCTTCAATTTTTTCAGTGAAGGAAAATAAAAAAACATTATAAGCTGAGAGTGAAGATGGAGAGAGGGTGTTGGAAGTTTGAGGAGTGAGAAGACATGAAATACTTATCTGGGAGAACAGAAATGTGAATGTACTAGAGCCGTATTTAATGATCACATGACATCATTAAGGGCCCATTGCAGGCTATAAATGTGAATATAAAGCAAGACCAGTCAGCATGATGGAGTGTTTTCCTCTAGCCAGATTCAATAGCATGGTGTGGGAACAGAGGAAAAGGAGATTTGGATTTAATCAGAATAAGGAGAGGGGCAAGAAAATTAAGGATATATGCAAGGAAATGGTTATAATGCTTGACCATAATGGAGGTTGTTTTTCATATTTTTTAAAAATTTTGGGTTAAATATAAAGAAATCAAATAGAATTCTTATTTTTGTAAACCAAGATAAAATTCCTGGAAATAAGATGATTACAATAATATATTCATTAATAATAGCATGCCAAATAAAAAAAACACATTGAAAATTTAATTTTATTTAAATTCATATGTATTCTCTGAAGTATCATCTGTTAATTAGCACTTCAGTGAGATATCACTTCTGATATTTCTCTGAATACAAGCATATTAGCAGCATGGCAAGTAAAGTAAAATAGTTTAAAACAAAGTCTGTGACTGTCCAGTCATTTGAAGCATCTCTTCTGCATCAGATAACATTTAAGGAAACCACTGGAATAGGAGAGGATAATGGATAATATACTGAAGAGCATTGAATTCACTTCTAAATCTTGTTTCTAAAATGAATATTAGAACATATACATATATATCAATTATTTAGCTGACCATTGAAATTATCCTGAAAATCTAGAAAAATGAAAACTGCATATTCAATGAAGTAATACATACTGCAAATAAGTACAACGTAGCCTTTGAATGATCCTGATACTAGAAGAGGCAATGCAAAAGAATGTGTCTATTCCTTTTGCAAATATATGTTTCATTGTCCGTTTGATATAGTCCATTATTTGAGGCAAAATATTTAATTGATCTTTAACATAGCACCTTATAGATTATTTCATATCTGGTGGTTAGTAGGCTCTTTTCTCTCTAACTTAGCATTCCTTTAAAGGAAGTTTATTCCAATAAAATTCTATTCCATGGGCTCTTAACCTGACATGTATGAACAGCCTCATATTGTTTGCAAAAATGTGTGTGTGTTTGTATGTGTGTGTGTACTTATACACAAACTTAAGGATAGAGATCTCTACCTGTTATAAGCTGCTCAAAGGGCTCTTTGATCACCCCAAATTGTAGCGATAACAAGTTCATGATAATGATGACACATTTGCTCCTAAGAGGAGTAGTTCTATTGCTTCCTTAAATCTATTACTCAGAGAGTAAAAATTTGTATGCACTATTCAAATTTGCATATAATGATACTGGGTTATTAAAGGGACAAGCAGATTTACCCAAATCACCCAATAGGCAACAGTGCAGTGTCAAACACAAAAGCCACATTTGAAAAATTCTCTCTCCAATGGACTAACCAGGAGCATGCAGTTTTTCAGCTGTGAGCAATTGCCTACTGATAATCTTGTTCATTAACAAATCAAGCAGCTGTTCAGATCTGCAGAAAAGCCCCTATGTTGTCCCTAAATACTCCAGTACAAAATCAGTGTAAACCAATTAAGTTACACGATGGGAAAAGCATCCGATGTATAACTCATGATTCATTTAACCTCAGCCCACTCTTCTTTTAGCTTTCTCAATAATCACCAACCTCCAGAAAATGATAAGCTTTTATATCCAACTTGAATATGTATATTCCAGAGTAAATTCTACCATTTAAAATGAAACATACATTTTAGAAAATCTTTTAATTTTTTTTTTTTTGTGGTTACCTAAGCTTACCACTGAAAAAATAATTTAAACCAGTGACTTAAAGTAATCTGTGGCCCAAAATGTTAGGAAATCCTATTTGGAAGAAATGGTGGAGATAATATTTTTAAATTATATTATTATAATTGAATCAAATTATCAAGATGTGCTTGGTTCACGTAAGATGTCAAAAAGAAATCTAAATTAGGATTTAAGGGGTGTGACACATTTAACACACACAATTATACATGTTATTTATATTTTTCACACAAATGGAATAAAAGCACATGGCCTGCCTCAGCCTGTCTAGCTATTAGTATTTTAGAAATAATTCAGTTCAAAACTCCTTATGCAAGAGTTGAAATGATTTTATCTACTCACAATTTTTTAAATCATCTTTACAATCTATTACTTTTTCTCTTTTGAGTGATATCAAAATTTCATAAATTAGTCACAGAGCAAACAAAATATAGTTTTTAAAGCTGATTATAAAATATACTTTTTAAAATATATACATTTTATAAAGAATATACATTTTAAAAATATATTTGTGAGAGGTGTTAATACTGATAGTTTTAAAACATTGGTTCATCTACTATACTGGTTTTCATCTTGCAAAACTACTTTTAATGTTGGTAAATATTAATTTTAAAATCATAGAGTTTTTAGAACTTCAAAGGACTCTCCAGGTTCATGGCTCCAACTGCTTTATTTTACTTCCTCAGTAAAAGCTCATTAGTAAAATAATCCTATTTTTCACATTCATTTCTAAAAGGAACACAGATTTCTATGCTTGGTCACCCAGCCCAGTTCTTTCAATGAAAGAAATGACCTTGAATTGAACTGCAGAAAGTAAATGGAAGAAAAGTTTACTAAAAAAGTTTAGGAAGGATACAAGAGATTAATGCATATATTTGTATTGGACACCCTTCCTTGTGCTGCATGCATATTCAAAGTGATGGGATCATGTTATTTATTGTATTTTTCAGATCATTTGCAATGTTAATTTATATGAGTTTGATATCGCTTTTGTCTTTTAGTTGTGTGTTATTCTGAGAAATCCCTGGGGAAGCAAAGGATTTATATGCTTTGTGTACACGTTCTGCAGACTAAGCGCTCTGGCATAATTATTTTTGGCACTCGCTAACTGATTAAAACATCCAATTTAACTCATGATCAGTAAGATTAAACCTTTTTAATATACCTCAAAAGTAAATTATCATTTACTACTCAAACATCCCTTTCTGCACATGCCCCAATAAAGCTGTTCCTTTTTTCGTTAATGTACCTTTTAACGAGGATTCCCTTTTATTTCTTCCTTTGGGCAAAACTGCCTTCTCCTTTATAGAGAGGTAGGAACAAAGATGAGATGGAGGCTGACTAGATAAGTACATGGATTTCTAATGTCATACCAATTACTAGTCTTTATTTTTGTGGTATTCTGTAAAGAATTTGCTGTTGAAGAAAACATGCTTTGTGTTTATTTGATGTAGAGATAAACGTGAACAGTTAAGAGGAAATAATATTTGAAAAAAAATCATTTATGTGACTTGGAAAAAACTGTGTCATCTTTTATTGAATTTTATGTTATATTTATTTAATTTTCTATGTTACTTTTTTAAATTTACATTTCAATCTTGCAGTGAAGCCCATTTAGCAGATATCTAAAACATACTGCAATATTAGGGAAATCTGAAGGGGCAAAAAATGTCCCCAAGGATTTTAAAAAATGGTATGGTCCTAAATTAGAATAATTGCAATTTGCAAGTCCTCTAACCTGCTGAGGACCCTTGCAGGGGTTCATCACTGTAATAAGAGAAGAATAAAGTAAAATGTAATAGATAACATGCATTGGTTAAGTTGGAGCTTCATGGAGCTTTGAAACACTCATAGGTGTAAGCACCTCACACACTGGGGGAGGGAGGGACAAAATCAGATTAGCAGAATCCTCCTGTGTGGATGCTGGAATTTCACTGTGTTCAAATATCCTTGTTACTGACTTTTATGCATAGGATTAACATCAAATGAAACAAGAATTATGGAGTAGAGCTTTAGATAGAAAATAGGTCAAGTCAATGCAATAAATATCCTGTCAAAATTTTGATCCAGATTTATAAATACTTCACCAGATTGCTAATAAGCCTGTAGCCTTGCATGTAAATATTTGAACAGTATGAAAAATACATCTGAGTTAAACAACCTATTATGCCCCAAATAGGTTGAACTACTGAAATGTTGTCATAAACCAGGCAGAAGGGACACTTTTCTGGAATATGTGGTAGCTAGACCAAAAACACTGCCAAAAGTTGCTTTATAAATTGTCAGGAAATTAAAATCTCAAAGTGGAGTAAATCTAGCAGTTGGTTACAAAAATTCTAAGAACTAGAAGAAGCAAGCTTACAAAAACTTTGCATAGATTTCCCATTTTGGGATCTATAAGTGTTGGAGTCTTCTGAAAGTACCCAGGAAAAAATTGGCCATTCCTAAAAATACCCTTAAAATTATCATATCCACGGGGTGGTCTCCACTCCAAGATATATGCTGGATTTGGGAATATCTTGAGGAGCTACTAATAAATGTGATCTTTTATTAGGCATGTTTGTGCCAGCACTCTGAACCTTAGGGCTTGCACATATGCATAAGCTCAGTGGGCAAGCAATTTCTCCATCTCCCCATTTGACATAAAATTAGAGAATAATTTACTATTGAGGTACACCACATGAATCACTAGATTAGTGTATTAGTTTCAACAGTTATTAAAGGTTATATGAAACCTATTAAATTTCCATTGTACCATAGGATCTAGTCTATGGTCTTGATTTTTTTCTCAAATATTTTTTTTTTTTGGCCAAACATGAGAATAAAGACTTCAAGTAAAATGTTCGTTTAAAAAGCCATAACAATAATAATAAATTTTCTACTTTCTTTCCTCTGGTTCTATCAGCAACTATACCAAATTTCTAGTATATTTTCTTGATGCTACTTGATGAAATAATAATGGATATCCTTTTCTAATAAGAAGCAAGTTCAATTACTGATCAAACTATCTGTAAAAATGCAATATTTTATGACTTTTCAAGTCTGTGATTTATTTTTAGCTAAGAATTAAAACTTAACTTTAAACATGGGAGAAGGTAAGCTTATTGTGCTTAAATTTTCATAAATTGGTAACTTTTGGCACAGGTGCCAAAAACAGAACAAGAATAAATGTCTCCAGCCTTGGTTGTTAGGGTCTGATCATAAGCATTGTGGTGTAGCATTCATGGATTATTCATGTGTAATTACAGATAGCTATTGTGCTCCTTTAAATCATCCCTATGGCCCATTATGGCCCATAACAACTGAAATAGCAATTGTCATAGTAAGGTTTGGGCTCTGTCGTAGAGTGTGGACTCTAATCAATAATGATGAATGGTAAAATTTTACATCAAGCAGTCTAAAGTCTGGTTGCCCCCCCCCATAAATCTGTACAAACACCAAGCAGAGCAGCTGCAGGGTCTAGAAATTTAAAAGCCAACACTCGTCTTACCCCCCACAAGCATTTACCTCTGTAAAAGTAAAAAAAAAAAAGGGGAGGAGAGGAGGAAAGGAAATGCTCAATATATCAATTCTAATAATTCACATGCTGCTAGAAGAATTTCCCTCCTTTTTAAATGGGAGTGAACCCTAGGTTGTTTTCAAGGTCAATTTCAGGTGAAAGGGGGGTCATCTAGAGGTCACTTCAGCTCCCATGCAGGTCAATAACGCCTCTTCACTTCCGTAGCAGACAAGCTGCTCACACCCAATCAATCCACTAACGCTGCTGCTGCACCAAGCGTAATGAACAGTGAATAAATGTAGCCTATCATCACAAAACATGCTTTTTAAGTACCTTTCCTTTTCATGTAAAACCTCTCGCTGTCAAATTCTACATTCACTCATCCAGCAGTGAGTAGCAAAAGTGAGAAATCAGACTCTCATTGGGGTTGGTAAAAGGTCACAGCTGACAGACACGGAGGTTAAACTGCCGAGTTAAAATACTGTTCATTACCCACTGCAGCTTTTTGCTAACTACACTTCTTTGTGTTATAGTCAAGCAGTACATCAATATGCCCCTCCTCCTAATTTATTAGCAATTGTTGAATTGTATGGGGTGGGGGCTAAAAGAGAAATTGATGTCTTATGTGTGTGCATGTATATATATATTTTTTCTTTTGCTCTTTGAATACTTCTAATTCCTTTTCTATTTTCATACTCAGTACCCTATGTGACAGTGTGCCTACTTGAGATGCACCCTAATTATTAGGGAAACATAAATTCTCAGATCAGAAGAGACGAGGTAATTCCAAAGGCCCAGGGTCAGTTGTTTGGAGACATTTTTTTATTCAGATTTTCTTTTCTAAAAAAAGAATTGTGTATATGGGACATTTTAATTCTGTCACTCAAAGAAATTTGATTAACTATTATATGTGAGAACCTATAATTTATACCAAAATACAAAAAAAAGCATGTTGAATGCAGACAATGCTTTAAAATCCAATTTATTGAAAATTAAAAATTGTAAGATATTCTTATGCTGACAAGGTTAGCCCCTATCAAACACATTGTCAGTCTAGAACACAATCTGTTATTTCTGAAGGAAGTGTGTAATACCTAGATTTTCTTCATTTAATCTGAGATAGTCGAAGAAGGCTTGAATATCAGTGAGTAATCACTGGAGTTTAAGTGGAAACTAGTTTTTTCTGAATTCAGTTGACTAAATGAAATGGTTTGGTGTGAAATCTGAATGGATTAGAACAATTTGCCAAAAATGAAATTTCATTCTCTGATTAATTAGTACGTAGGTGGAGTTCCCTTTATTGAAATGCAGAGGCTTTATATTGAAAGGTACGCATGTGAAAACAAGCCTTAGCTTGTACCAATACAAAATCACAAATCATGAATACAATAAAGGTTTATTTACATGCTCTCTACAACAATAATTTGACTTAACAAAATTACCGTTATCTATTTACATCTTTAAAAAATGCATTCTGAGATTTATCCTAGAAAAATATATCTTTTCCCCCCCTCCTGTATGCCTTCTCTCTCAGTGGGACTGAAAATAAAATGTTATGACTTAAATCACAAGAGGCTAACATCATTTTTAGCAACAAGGGCTGCATAATTTCAAGACTATGAGTGAGTGGCTGACTTTAACTAAAATGTTTCAGTTCTGTGCGTATATAGGTACATAAATAATTCAGAATTAATCCCTGCAGAGGGGACAATGGGAATCGTAAATTATCCATGTGCCGTCCTCAACATTAGAGGCAATGAACCTATAGTAACAAACTATGAGTGTTACTCATTACATACATTTCACAGACACCTTAACCTTTTGAATATTAATTTCCCTCTGCAGCTTGTAGCTAGGCAGTATCTTCTTCTTCTTCTTCTTTTTTTTTTTTTTTATTTTCCTTCCTACTCCTCTGGCCTTCATTTCCTTCTCTTCTGTCTTTCAGGAAACTTCCCAAACCTTAGTTAAGCCACAGCTACTGAGTAGATGTATTGGAATACATTGATTTGTTACAGAGTGAGTTTCTTTTTTTCTTTAAGCTGCATTTTTTTTTTCTGTAAAAATCTCTTAATATTACATGTAGCCTTTCTGTAGAGTGTAAAGTGAGGTGTAACAGACAGACTATCTTTATGAAGACAAACGAGGTTGCAAATCTGGGCCAATCTGACTCCATTGGGGTTGACAATGTCCTTTGAATTTCACAAACATATATCATACTTTTTTTTTAAACTAGGAAGATATTGCAGAATTGTTATAAATGTCATCTAAAGAATTAAAAGAAAGTTAAATAAAAACCAAGATTGTTCTTACAGAACTCATTAGGACTTTAACTATAAATTAGGGAGTTTATTTTTAAGCAATATATACTGACATGAAACAGTGGGTGTTCTCATTTTGTCTCTAAATTACCCTCCCAGTTAAAAAATTATAATAAGCTTTATGACTCTTATTTTGAATGATATCATAGAGAGAAAAGGTTTTTTCCTGTGTAATATATTATACCTCATTCCTGTCTATTAGATAAGATAAAATGTTTGCCATGAAAAAGATTTTCCTGATAAATGAGATTTAAAAAATAAATATGAATACAGATTTCTATGTAAGAACATGCACATATATATACACATGTATGTATTTATACATATATATTAATTTATAAGAACAGAGTTAGAAATTGCAGCATCCAACTGAACTATACATGATATGAATGAGGGCCAACATATATAACTAGAGTGAAACTGGCTTCAGCATCAAGCTTTTCAGATATGTCAACAAGCCTGTCCCCAGCACAGTTGCATGGCTCACTCCCTTATTTCTTTCAGATTTTCACTCACCCTTCTATACTTCCCACCAGTGCCCAATTTGAAATTCCAAACCCATCAGTATTCTCTTAGCACTCTGTTTGACTTGGTCTATTTATATCTAAAGCTTTTCTAACTCTGACATAACATGTTGTTTGCTTATAGACTTATTGTGCAGATTGCAAGTTCTTGGAGGGCAGAGAGTTTTGTTGATTTTGTTCACTGCTTTATCTTGCATGCTTGAGAGATGTACGAACTCAGTAAATAATGTTGAAAAAAATGAAACATGGTAATAAATTTGAGGTGTCAAGAACTACTTAAGAATCACTCTAGTTCCAGCATGGCTGACTAATGGGACTAATTATGACATTTATCCAAGCAACACTGCCTTCTCTTTCTGTGGCATCACCACACCCCTCACCCCTACTCCTGTCCTCTCCCCTCATATGTTACCTTTGGGCATCCATTGCCTTCAGACTCTCCCTGCCACCGTTTTTATTAAAATTAAAACTTTCACTCAGTAAAAGTCTGATAGCATCTCTTTAAATTTGTTCTATAAAATGTATTTGTATTTCAAGCCTTATCTCATATTGTTTTCTATTAAAGAAATTTCAATTATGGACAATTAAGTTAGGTGGAGTTCTTTTTTAAAAAAAATTTGGTTGAATGCATACTTGATTTTTTATTTTCAATTCATATAGTGAAAAATTTCCATTTCTTCCTCATACATATAAGGGCAAGCCTATCTATGTTTCATTAAAATGAATTAGAAATAGCCTTACTGTCAGCTGGGGTGTAGCTACCAGGTATGTGCACATGTACCTACATGCACCCCACACTTTTTCATGACAGGCAAGTTACAATTCTTTGTATATTAAATGTAGCAATAAATTATATTTTCTTATTAAAAAGGGGATTTTTTCCTAAAGTCCAAACAGTTCATTAAAGTAACTGAAGATTTGGGTTTAGCTCTTACTTGGGAAAATGGTTAGGTATGAGGAAAATCAATGGACTTTACTTTTTACCCCAGGAGAGAGTTGGCTGTTTTTTATGGAAATTAGTTGTACATTTATCCCATCATTTTGGCATAAGTGATACTGATGCAAAATTATGATTAGGAAATCACAATTCATTAAAATAACATAGTTGTTTTTAAGAATCCAGTTTTTATGAACAAACTGTGATTAATGCTACAATGTCTGACTCAGCTGTTATTCCTCATATTTATGTGAGAGTTTAAAAACAAAGACCCAACACATAATTACATGGCAGCTTTCTATACCAAGTTATAAGCATGTCATTTAAATACAACTTTTGGGACTGTCCCTCTTTGTAACTCAATCTTTTGTCAATATAGTTGGCAGGAGTTACTTAGTGAAGAATGGCAGTGTTGTAGTAGGAATGACTCTAAGTCCTTAATCATAGTTGTGTTATTTGACTTTTCTGTAGCTGAACTTGAGTTCTAATTCAAGCCTTCATTTGGGAGATAATGTCAGGCATTCAGTGTGTCTTCTACCCATCTCTGTGTTTGTCTACATTTCTGGGGAGTTCTGCAGTGGGAAGGCTTTGGGGTGTGAGTAGGGTAGCCCAACACCATTGCTGTCACCTAAACTGGCATCTTCAAGGCCATTTATTTCCCTAATTTGCTTTTGCTTTTGGACCAAAAACTTACCTCCTGTATCCTTCCCCTGAACTACATGGCCTTTCTTAGCTCCACCTTTCTTTCCCAGCTACTTTAACCTCTTTAATGGACAGGACACTGCAATATTTTTGCCTCTTCCTGGGCCCACATGAAGCTTGCAGATGTCCATATGACCTCCTGGATCAATGAGCCTTTGAGTTTTGCCAGGACCATCTGATAAGACACCTCATCGAGCCATCTTTACTCTCCCTGTCCTGGACCATCTATAGTGGATGAGAGGGCAACACTGGGGTCATGCAGTTTTTCTGATCACCATATTGAATGCAAATAGTGAGCACAAATCCTCTTTGCCCTTTGATTTTTTCCAAACCCATTTCAATACATTTCTCCCTCTACCTTCTTCTAATCACTCCCCTAAGGAACAGGACACTGGAACCTAATTATGAAACAGGTGATTTAGAATAGAATCTTAATGTACTTGTAACAATCTTTCATGGTTCCATCAAAATTTTTAGAAAAGACTATTTTATAGAATGATCATATTTACATAGCCAATCAGCTCCTAAATTAAGGTGAGTTATCACTATGATAATTTGTTACCCCACAAGGAGATATGTGCTGCGGGACAGTTACTTCACTTCAGAGGAGAGGAGAGGAAGAGAATACATCTCTTTCTGTAGGAGGTAATGATAGCAGGGGGAAGAGAAAAGCATATTTCTCTGTGACCTATCTCAGTATCCTCTTGAGGAGCACATATTAGTGGGAGAAGCTTTCAAAGTGAGGAAACCAACTCAAAGAGTTCAAAGTCAGAACCTTCTGATGTACCAGGTATCCCTTGGATCAGAGGAAACTAGTTTCTTTAATTCCCCTATAGTTTTCTTAGAGGGAAATCTAAATTTCTTAGCTTTTAATGGTAGACAGACTATGACTTAGTAGGTGGATACCTTCTTGGGAAACATTCATGTTTCCTTTTCAATAAAATCACCCTCAATCTGCAGGGAAAGAAAGGAAATAATAATCGTATGTCCTGGTTATTCACTTTTATCATTTTCCCTCTCCAGGAGGGAAGTGCAGACCCCAAATATACAGTCATAGGTTCTGGGTTTCCATTTTTAATACCACCCTTTAAAAGTTAGGTTGTTAAGAGCAATGAGAGAGAAAACAGAGGCAGGCAAACTTACTATTTAATAACATTTCATAAGCAAAAGATTAAGTAATATGGCTAGAATAGTCTCACCATGACCTCAAACTGAGCATTCTTATTAAATCAGGTAAGCCTTGTATGTGGACCTAAAGAGGTGAAAAATTGCAATATCTTTTTAAAAACTAAAGTTTTGATGTGTAGTATTATCAGATTGTTAAAATTTGTATGCACAGCTAAATCAAGTCTATTTCTCTAAATAGAGCAATCAGAGTAATTTGGAATATATAATGGAGAATATGTTGCCAAAAGACTCTTTCTGTGTGTGATGTATAATATACCATGATTCTAGCCATTTCAGTACTTTGCACACAATACATGCCAAATAAGTGCTAGTTGAACCACTAAAGAAAGCCATCTCTCCCTATACACATAAGTACCCACAAATTATTTCTTCTTGAAAGATTTTAGATTAGTCTCTAAGGATATACCATCTTAAAACATAATGTAATAAAATGGAAATACCTGGCAGAGAGTGACATAACTAACCATAATTTTTTTTCTTAAAATCATATGAATAGATATAACAGGGTCTGTAATGAGACTATGAAGCTACTAAGCAGCTGGAGATGGAAGTGGTGCCACAAGATAAAAAAATAATTTTTAGAAATGCAGAGGCTGGTGACATCAAAGAAAACCTTTACTTATTTCTCAATTTTGGTTTGGATTACTGTTATTGTCATTTAGAGGCTAGTCAATGAATACCACCAACTACTAAAAATGTAAATGTTCATCCTGTGAAAATAAATATCTGAATTATGCTATTGTAGAAATGTGCAGAAGAATCAACATAATAATAACAGACATAGAAGAATAGCTATGGAGTAGCCATGAGAAAATATAGGGATTGCTAAAAAGTACTCTTCTCTTAGCTTATGGTATTGTTAAAATAAAGGTCTACTAAAAATACAAATTATATAGGAATGAAGATGCTGAGCAAATCTAAATGGTGTTTTCCCCAATGTATGATGCATTCTTAATACATTGGGAAAAATATTATGGGTAATACTAGAATAATATATATAGTGATAATGTTATATGAAAACTTCTTAATAAAATTAACAAAATATATTCTTTTAAAACCCAGACTATTTGGAAAAAAATCTAACCAATCTAACTTCTAAAATTTTATAGTTGTGACATAAAACCCACTAGGATATTTCCAGAATTGGAATCATACCTAACACCCAATTTTGCCTTGCCACACTTTTACCCTTATAATCTTGTCATCTACCATGATCAAACGGTGTGCCCAAGGCTACTGCTTCTCTGAGATGGCATTTCTGAAAATGACCTTATAATACTATCAGACATATTATTGCTGCCAACTCTTGGTAATAATGCATAAAGAAAGGGCTAGTACTTTATTCTAGAGAGTAGGAAAAACTGTTGGAAAATTGTAAAATTTAGAGAAGCTATAGAACTTTAACTTCTCTATTCCTTATATACATGTGGACCTACACATATACACAAGCATACACATATGGCCACATAGGTGACTCAAAGAAAATAAACTTTCAGAGGTCAAGTACTATATTACATATAATGATAGTACAATTCATTAAATAATTCATATATGAAAAGTCCTGTATGAATTATATATGCCTCCAGGTACTCGGAACCTTGTAGGTTCTCTACAAATTTAACACCAGTGATAATCCACCAGTGTTGGTGTTATAGGTTATTCTCACTATAAATTTTTTCTAGTGTCCGATTTCTAAAGGGCTCCAAGGTCTTTTTGAATTCTCCTTTCTTAAAGCTCATGGGTAGAGTGAATGATTAAACAATATCTTAAAAGTTGGTGAGTCACTTAGAGAGAATTTAGTGAAGCAAAGTTCATCTACTCAACATTTTTCATAATAAGCCTTAGGTTATGAAACATAGCAAAGACAATGTGTACTTGGGTATTTCTTTAAGGTATCATTCACTAAACAGAGGAAACTAATACCAATTTACTTAGTTAATAAGGACCTAAGATTAATTAAAATCTTAAGAAAAAATTAGATTAGACCAAATTCTTCAGTTTCAAATTAGGTAATGGTAATTGCCCATTTCCTTCTTGGAATTAGACTATAAGGTGGTTTATAGCAGCAACTTTGTCTGCTCAATGGTTGTATCCCTAACATCTGAAACACAATAAATAGATATTCAGTTAATATCAGCTGAATGAATGAATGAATGATTGTTTGAAAAGAAGAGATTGAAATATTTCCTTGGTTCATCAAGTTATAAATACTTTAAGGTTTTGTCCATGAAAAGTACATTCTGCTATAGAACAAAATATGGGAATAAAATGCATAAAGTCACAATATTATGAGTGCAATGTTTGTGTATGGTACTCATTCAAAATAAAACTTTTGCCTCAGAGGCAAGTATGAATCAAATTATTTCTATCTTTTCACAATATTGTGGTACATATATTTACTCTCAAATTTATTAGCGGGGCACTTTTCATTTTTCTTACCCTTGCTCTAAATTTATGTTAAATTTAAACACACGATATATTTTTATTCAAAGAAAACTCTAAGTCAATTAGGAAACTATTGTGTGGATTTTCTGGTGGAAGAGAATGAAAAAATTCTATGCTTGAATATTTATTTTGTAGCGTATGTTAAACGAGCATGAGATAATTGTGTGCTTAAAAGAATAAATCAAGTAAACCCACTTGACTGGGACTTACAGATTATATGGTTTTCCTTCTTAGAGGAAAAAAAAAAAAAACTTCCTCATAAACCAACCACAGTCCAATTATTCAATTTCCCTGAGTAATTATGGAAACTACTCATTTCTTGGCCTCAAATAGTAGATGATACATCTCTGGTGACACAAAATCTGTCACCATCTATGGCTCCTTTTATGCAATGTAAATGTTTTTACAAAACAAAAATAAATAGTTTAGAAATTTCTGCATTCAATGTGGTCAAGATATGCATAATTTTTGACATGTGAGCCTTGGCTCATGTCTTCCTCTAAATAAGATTGTGGAGTATGCTTTTTGTCCTCTGAGACAGTAAAAATACAGAAAAACCAATTCATACATACCTATAAACATAATTTTCATAATAAAAGCTGATTTAAGATATCAATGAAGTTAGAATTAAATTGGGCCTATAGCTCAAAGTTTTAGAACTATCATTTGAGAAATTATATCAATTTCTTTCCAGTATGGTACAATAGGAGTATTGTGGGCTTACAGATTGAAATAAACCCTCTTCTATGCCTTCTCAAATGTCTCCTGAAGGTGCTGATGATTCAGGGCTTCATGGCTCTTCAAAACCTATGTTTAAAATGGTTTTAAAGATTACAGGGACGATTAATGAGATGGTATGTGTGATGTGCTTTCAGTGCATTTATGAATCCTGTACTAAATATAATTGTTATTAAAATTTCAAACAGGTTTTATGACAACCATCACTTATCGGATATGGAGCTCATGAATGCAGATTTATTGGGTAAGAGATAAAGATTTTAGGAAATGTTTCCACCTTAACTTATTTACCTACAAAAACTGGCCCTCATTTATTTATGGAGCAGCTGTTCTTGCCACATTTGCTTCTTTTTCCAGTAGTCCTCATTGAATTGTTTTAAAGAGCTTCTTAAGAAGTTAGGAACTTACTAACTTAGCTTATGAAAACGTATCTGTGTATTTTGAAGGCAGGGATTACAAATCATGTAATTTAACTATGTAAACTATGTAAGAAGTATGAATTTAAAAGAAATTGGTGACAGTGAATCCCCTCATATATCAAACATTTTCCTTTTGGTGGATTATGTTGGAGACAATTTAATATAATTTAATTCCCAGAATATTTTTATCACCCTCTTCCATATATTAGTTAAAAAAAATTTATCTTGTGAAATCCACAAGACAATAATATTTTGGGAACCGTGGTTATTTTGAAACAATGGGTCATATAAAAGGTAGAAATGTGAGATAAAGCTAACGATATTAAAGTAACCAACATTCAGAAATAAATTCTTCATAGGGCATTTTTAAAGCATGAAAAGCATATTTTTTAAATAGTTTTAGTAATCGCTAAACTAAAAAGAGCACATGGATCAACTCCATTCTAATAATTGCATTGCCTTGTAATGGTGTATTCAACAATAATAGCAATAAAAGAGATTCAAGGACTAGAATATTAACTTGTTTTCTTACATAATGTTTTGTACAGTATAAGTCACAATTACTTATATAATAATAGGCACCAAAATGACTAGGCAAACTTTCAGTAATGACAAATGCACATGAGGGCTGTCCAGAAAGTATGTAGCCATGGTTGATACAATGAGAACAGTTTGGGTGACATCAAAGTAACCTGGCAGCCAAGGAGAGTGGACTGTAATGTGCATGTGTGAACAATGTCGACTTCACCGTCCTAGATGGGGGGACACTAGGCGCTGTTGAGTGAGCATGTGTACTGTGTGGCTAGGCATTCATAATGACTGAGCAAGTAAGTAGAGCAATGAATCTGCATCAGATTTTGCATTAAGCTTGAACATTCCTCCGCAGAAACTATTTGGATAATTCAGAAGCCTTTTCTGGGATGATGCAATGAGTGCAGCACAAATAAAAGTGTGGTGAAAATGTTTCAAAGATGGTTGAGACTCTGTTGAAAGTGATCCACATTCTGGAAGGTCTGCAACAAGCAGAATGCCTGAGAATGTTGAATGTGTATGGGGTTAGGTTAAGAGATGTTGGGAGAACCGTGTGAGGTACCAAGATGCCTACTTTGAAAGGGACTGAGGCTCAGGCATCATTGTCCTATGTGCAATGTTTCTTGTATCTTCTTCAATAAATGTCTCTGTTTTGCATATTACATGGCTGGATGCTTTCCAGACAGACCTCATATGTAAATTAAATCACTTCACATAATTCTGTCCAATATGTATTAGTTGAATTCAATTCTCAATGTTTTATCATTATGGACTATTTGAGGCCATTAGAAGGCTTATAAAACTGATAGATCATCAATCAGTTTCCCTGGCTAAACTTCCCTTGTTATTTCCTTATACTTTATATTCTAGACAAAAAAGAAAAAAGAAAAATTTACTCTTATTGAGCTAAAGGCATGTCATGAGAGGAAACTCAACAAGAGAAAGACTATGATATAGTATTAGTTGGATCATAAAATAAAGGATGGATACACCCAGTCTCTTGCTATTTTTGTGTTCTGCCTTCATTTTATTCACAGCATTTATCAATAAGTTACATATTATAGTCATTTGCTTATATTTTTAATATTTTTCTCCTCCCACTAGGTTGTATGCTCTATGAGAATAGGAACTTCCTCTGTTTTGCTCATTTCTGGCTCCTCAGAGTCTGGTATGTATGTAGTAGGTGCTGAACAAATGTTTTTGGAATGAAATAGTTGGCATCAAAATTCATATAGACACATTTATAAAAATAGCCATTACATATAAGAATAGAAAAAAGACATTTATTACTTCTGATGTTTGCCATAGGATTATGTTTCCTCCTCTTAGTTTATGTTTGTTAGCATATATGGAGGATTTTATAAAATTTTTACAAAGAAAATAAAGACATTATTTATAGGAAACTCACAGAATATTAAAATTATAACTACCTATTTGAACAGTAAAGTAGGGAATAGAAAAGACATACCCAACGCTAGCAAGAACATGTTTATTTTCAATAGAATTTGAGTTGGCCAATAATAGTGCATGCACAATATTATAGACTCATTTCTAGGGTATGTGGCCTCTGGGTGTGTTAGTTCTATATAGATCAAAATATAGCCTTTTCAAAATATAACCAAAGATTACATTTAGTCTAGGTACTCCAGGTGAGCATAAAATACTTATTTAAATTTGAAGAGGGAAAAGAAATCCCTAAAGGGATAGAAAGGTTTGGGGACACTATGAAATAAAAATTGATTTTGATACTTGTTATACACAAGCGAATACTTCTAGAGTTTTAGTTCACTAATTAGATCTTTGATATTTAACATTTATTTATAAATAACTGCAGACCCTGTACTAATAAATACCTTTCTAATAGATAAATTTCTTATGGTTTTTGATATAATTATATATTCTTAGCAGTATTTGGAACACCATAAGATAATCTTGTTTGAACTTTTACAGTAGGAAAAAATACCATACATTCAGTTTAATGCTGGGACTAAAATCACGTATTCTTATCTCACCTCATTTTATAATTACAAGAAAACAATTTTTTTTTTACCTCAAAAAATACAGGCTGCTCAAGAATTTCTCTAGAATTGATTTTACAAAATAGATACATTAGATAAAAATACAGGTAGAATATTGACTTTTCTGTATGGAAGTTTTCAGTTTTTTAAAATTGTGCTCCAGTTAAAGAACTTTGAAAATACCTACAAAATTCTAGCATAGTCTCCTAAAACATAAAGTTTCAATTAATGTTCTATGAAAGAAGACTTTAGACTAATTTTTTTCACTAAATTTAACTAATTCTTTATGTCAAATTGACTAGATATTTTGATGTTATGAAGATATATCCTAAAAATTGAAATGATAATTATTAGCTCTTTTCCTCAATTGTTGAAGCATCTAAGCTAAACATGGTATTTTTACCTTGGTTATTTTGAAAAGTAGCTCAATTCTTTTATTTCTTTTGTATATAATTCTCACGTAAGCAAATTTGTAAAACTTTAAGTAGCCACAATTCAATTGTAATTTAGTCCACATAATTGAGGAGAGATGCCATTTTAGAACAGATATCATGATAATGAATCTACTTGGTCTATAATTTTCAAATCCCATACATGGTTAACATAAATTGTCCTAGAGGTTTTATTTTCTTATACCTTGTAAATGAAATGGAGGTCTAAGTTACTGCCTACGGAACTTGTGTGCCCACCCCTTTAGTCAACACATACATTCTAACTTAAAATATCTGTATGATTTCTTCAATTCACTGATCACTATTATTGTTATTGTTTGTTTAGATACTATTTATAGTAAGTTTAGAATTTACATTCCATACATAGCTATTTGACATATATTGCAACCTTCAGAATTATTAGAAATCTGTAGATCATTGAAAACATTGGAAACAAACAAAGCAATGGGGACGTTCTGTGCTGATTTTCAATATTTGACACATAGTTAGCTGATGGTTACTTCCATTAAAAAAAATTTAATAAAAGGCAAAGCTGGGGTAGAAAGTTATTCACCAGGAGGTAAGCAAAGACTACCAGGAATCAGCTAATAACTTGTTCTTAGATTAGACTGAACCTAGGTCACAAAGGTAAGCATCTAGCTATTATACGGCCAACTTTATATCATTCAAGTCAAGCTTGAAAAAAGCATGTTTCAGATGTTGACTTTTGCTTTCCCCAGATGTATGTGATCTTTGGAGGAGAAAAGGACAGCGTTAGGCCCTTGGAGCCTGCATTTTCATGTCTTTCTCAATACTGCAACCATGCTGTGTTCTTTGGAGATGTTCTTTTACCGGACTGTTCCCCAATGAAACTGGGTCTTGAAGTGTCAATGGTATCAAGAGAGATCATAGGGTACCCCTCTAAATCTGCCTCTGGTTGATGTCAGTCCTGCTAGCCCTGTGGATTCTGGTCATAGCTGCCAACTTTCTCTTTGAAACTTCTTCCTTTTCATTATGTTTAGGTGCCTCTCAAGTCACCGAGCTTTGGTCCAGACTCAAAATCAAATTTCTTTCTTCTCGTCTCTCCCTGACTGATCTCAGAGATATTACAAAGCACATTAAATCTCCAAAGAGAGACAGCACTTAAAAGTGCTATTTCACTTTTGTGTTAACTCACAAAAGTCAGTATCTCTGACTGATCACATATGAAAGAACCCTTAAAAAGAACAGTATCACATTAAAAAAAATTAAAGCATTATAAACTGCTCTTTTGGGTCTATCTTCTTTTAGACTCTTCAACCTGATATAATGGTGGGGGTAGGTGGGCGGAAACTTGGTCTTAAAAATAATGATTAGCAAATTTAGGAAATTCTTTAAGTTTGGCCGGATACTTTTTGCTTTGTCAGTGCTACTGGTCATGTGTATATTTGATTTCTCATTTGACCACTTCCAATTACTCTATAAGAATTTCTGTTTTTGAAAAATTAGTCTCTCTTTCCCCTTCTTGAATAAAAGGGTTCATAGTGATAATACTGGAGATAGACACAGAATTATGTATTTTTATAAATACAAAATTAAGGAGTATTACTTTAGAAAAGGTGTGCCATCTTAAAAAATGTTAAGAAAACTAAAAATTAAATGATGATGGAATTTAATTAAAGAAAGAGCAGTTAATAAGGTTGGCTCATACATGGAAGTGATCTCAGACCTGTGATTATGACTTATTTTGCTCTTAGAGAAGAGGATATTAACTTTAACGTATTTACCAAGGAGCTTGAACATCCTGCCAAGTAGATAAAATAAAGCTCAGAAAAATTAAGCTGGTCCAACTTACCAAAAACAGTATTTGTTTGTAATACGTATAATGTAAGGATGGAATCCAGACATCTTCAACTAGCTCTTATAGCACAATATGGAATACCAAGCAAAGGTATGTGATTGATAACTGTTTTTACTGTTTTTATTCTATCAAGGGAAAACTGAGTAATTCTCAATCTCCCATGTCATTAAGAATCATCAACGGCTGTGAAGTCATATATAGATTTGATTTTTGTAAAATATTTCTTATTACTTAAATCTCCCCAAACTAGGCTTGAGAATTTTAGGAGCATTTTATTTGATTTTAACAATTCAGAATGGGATGTGTGTGTGTGTGTGTGTGTGTGTGTGAAATATTTTCATTTTCTGATCTTTGTTAAGATGAACATACTAAGAAGAGAAAATATAGAGACAAATTTTGAAATACCTGGTACACTTAATGTATAAAAATCACTATTGCTTCTCAACTAAGATTTTATTAAGTATCATCTTCCACATGGGAAAGGCAAACTATGACTACAAAATATTCTTTCTTCAATAGTTTTTATGACTGGTGTCAAACCGTATTTCTTTTTTCCCCTTGGGTGTTAAGCAACTGTTAGAGCCCTTTATATTTTAAACCTTGAGGCAAGATGCATATAAGTATTTTTATCCTACAGAGTAACTTTTAAACTTTTTATACTATTGGACAGAATAGATATCATATGTGATTCTAAGAACACTCTTGGAGCTTACTGAGTTCTTATACATTTATATAGTGTGAGGGTTTAGTTCATAACTCAATTTGCTCCAAGTCAGAGCAGTTGACATTTTGATTTTGATTTTCACATATTGAAATGTTGTTCCAAATTCTGCTTTCTAGCTGGTTCATTTGCACTGACTTTTTTAGATGAACAAGAGCACACCTCATTGTCAGGCTTTCCAAATTTTAAGGTAAGGTAAATTCAAGCTCAAATTCAAATCTATATTTTAAATCTATCTTCTTTTTTTTAAAAAAAAACCTATTTGACCTAGTGCACACTGGAGCACAAATATTACTATATTGTGTAATAGATCAATTATAATATTGGTGTCCACTAAATAAATAGTTAACATCACTGGACAAATAATTTATATGGCTTTCTAAGTGCAAAAATGTCTACCTAATATGCTATTTAAAATTTAGAGATCTCACCTATAATTTTTACAGAAAAGTAAATAAATAGCTTTAAACCCAAGTTATGACATAATTTAAAACTTGTAGACTGTGTGCCAAGTCTTCAATTTGAAAGATGTATATAAAATAAGATTTATCCGTACATCATTGCCCTTTCGGTTATTTGTAAAAAGGATATATATTACAAAATATCTAAGATTAGTCTTCTTCAATTAAATATGTAGTTTTACACTGAAACACGTATCTTAATTTTTGAAAAAAATAATAGTTACTTCGTTTAAATATATTGAGTTAACTATTGTGACCTATGTTTGTAACAAAATAGCTGTTCTCACCAAAACGACATGGTTATAGCTAACACTTTTTGAACAATTATTACATGCCAGACACTTTTATGCACTGACAAGGATAAACTCATTTCATACTCAGAAGAGTGCTATGTAGTAAACACCTTTATGAGATCATTTCCAAGTTAAGGAAAGTGGGGTATAGAGCTGTAGAAAAAATTTCGCAGGGTTACATAGCTCATATAAGTTGCATCCAGAACTTATCCCCTTAACCAATGATCTATATATTCCCTATAAACTTGTTCAGTATTTCTCTTCTCTGTCCTGGAAGCCCATTTCATTCAGTTTGCATTGCTTCTCCACAGGACAAATATTGAGATGAAAGCGAAAAATGTAGTTGATCATTTAAGATTTCTGTATTTTTCCCAAACAAGATACTGGCAAATAACAAATTGATTTCACAATGTGTTTTGGTTTTGTTGTTTATTACATTTCAACAAGGTTTTTGGTCCTATGATGACATAAGTTAAACAACTTAAATGGAAGCAAGAATGCCCTCAAGAGAAAAGGCTAGGTTGTGCACACTTTATGACTACATTTATTTGTTCCCTAGGAAGTTGTTTTTTTAAAAATGATCTTTCTTCAAATATCCTTTAAAATACCTTAGAAGATATTTTGGCTGGGTATCTACATTAAAATATGTGAAATGGTGGAGTAATCAACTTTAATTATTACTTACAGTCTTGGTATTTACTATCACACAAGCAGAGTCTAATATGCCCTGAAAGAGAGAGAAAAAGCATCATTTCGTGATTTCAGTTTAGGAATCTACAGATGAAGAAGGTAAGCCTAACTAGAAATGAACATGAACATCAGCTCCAGAGGGGAAAAGTGTTGAAATGAACAAAAGTTTTTATCAGGTAGCGCATTAAGTTTTATGCAATAAACTAATTAACTAAAAAAAAAAAAAAAAAAAGCAATTTACACAGATGCCCCGTCAAACACTACAGGGGAAGCACAGATGGGACACTATCAAGTAGCATAATGCTCTAGTACTCATTTATGAAATCTGCATAATTCTTCCAAACATCTGAAGCCCTGTAAAGAAACACATGCTAAATTAAAAAATATATATTGCTCTAAATTCAAACACTTTTTTACTTGCTGCAATATATTTGAGTGGGTGAAGTGCTATTTGTGGTTAGTATTTGCCTAGAAATACTAGCAATGGAAACAAATGTACACATACAGGGAATTCCCTTGAATAAACAATATATCCACGCAATATTGTGATGCACACTATATTTTTGATATATTGCTTTTCCTAATTGGATCAACATAAGTTATCTTGAGTAGTTGAATCATTCACTTGTTTAAAAACAGGTATAAAATTCGGGAAACTTTATCTACACTGCAGTAAAGATTTATCTTCTTCTTTTAAATTATTTTGTTTTCCAGGATTCGAAAGCTCATTTCATTTAATTCATACTGATGTTAGTTGTGTTATAATGTTTTTTGGCCTGATGTTTGAAACAAAAGTACCTAAATTTAATAATCACTACTAACTGCGTGCATGCATTTTCCTCTAATGATATTAGTGGGCAAATTTATATTGTTTTGCTTTATGTGTATCTTTTGAAAATGTATTTTTGAAAATGACTCTAGTGCCCTGAGCAGTGTGTAGAACAAACATTAACAAATGCCTGACTCCTCTTTCTCAGACTTATGCCTTATCATCTTTACTGCCAAGATTCTTGGTGCTTTTTCATCATTTTACTCTTTTACTTTTTTGTTTTCTTAACAGTATAAGCCAATATACAAGAAAGCAAGAATTAAAGTTGAGAGTGAGAGTTGGGTGCAGGGCATTGAAAAGATCCATAAGCATTGCCCTATTATCCCCCGATCTCTCAGCTACCTTTATTTAAAACATACAATATGCAGTCTCACTGCCTTTGACCTTACTGGTTTCCCTTTCGAACGGGCACTAAAAATTAATACAGAGCCACTGAGTGATGCGAATATATTCTCTGTCGTATTGTTGAACATGCTAAATAATTTAAAATGCAGGAAAGACTCTCTAATGCTTGGTAGGGGATGTAAAACCATACCCATTTAGAGGGGGCAGGAGGTTGGGGGGCTTTGCTTTTTTGTTTCTATTGAATGTGTTTCGGCTGTACAGCTGGAAAGGGCATTCCTATAGGACTTTAAAGGCAAAGTAGAAAAATGACATAAAAGCCTTGCTTGGATTTGATTGATGCACTCTCATATTTGAAGTTCACTCGGAGCTTTGTGCTAGAAGGCCTGGGTCACTCTATCCAGTGCTCTAATGAGACTGTGTGTGAACACTTCCAGCTTTGTAGGCCTTGCTTTAATCAGAGATTGGAAAACACTCCTGACTGATAGGGTCCAGAATCAGATCTAAACAGAAAATAACATGCTCGATTTGGCCTCTGAAGGTGGGTTGAGCAAATCTTTGTGATGTATTGGAGCATTTGCTGAGTGCAAGTGCACGTGGGGTGGTTCCTATTTCTGTCGGCAAATACAAATTTTTCACTCAGCAGGCATAATCAGAGCTAACTCGAGAGGAGAAATAACAAAAACTCAACAGCCCTTAGCAACTCAGCATGGCATAGAGGGATTTAAGACTTTAGCATTTTATCTCCATCAGTATGAAAATGTATGAGGAAATCTGAACTTTGAAAATGCAAATAAACACATTTAACACATTGCAAGCCACTGATTTTACTAGATCTTTTGCTGGGCACCTTCATTCTCTTCTTTATTAATTTTACTTAAGATTTTCAAATTTCCTAAAATGTGTTTCCTAATTCACACCATTTAACCAAGTGAGCTCTTTGGATGAGCTAAGGATAATGTGACTAGAACCTCTCAGTGGGTTACTAGCGTACAATGATACTCTAAAGTTTAAAATTTTGTGCTGAATGATAAAAGATAGTGTGCTAATGGGCAAACATTAATCTTACCCTTTACTAGAGATGCTAGAAACCCCCAACATTCACCATTCATGAAGATTTGAGTCAGAGATACTTTTGGATCTTACTTTCTTATATTTTTTTCCAAAATAATGCAATCATGAAAATAGCCAATAAAGGTTAAGCAGTCTAGGGTGTTGTTTTTACCAGTTACACAAAGCAAGCATACTTAGTGTCTTATTTATACAATTTTATATCACTTTGTATTATTTTGTGATTTTCTTCTCTTTGATAATATCTTTCTTAGAAGCAGTGGAATATCAAAACATATGACATTGCTGTTTAATACTGAACCCTATATCCCTTCATCATCTTCATGTCTGAAACATGAGATTTTTCCTGGAACACTATATGCCAATGTTGTCCAAGCATCTGTGAACTTAAAGTTCTAGGGTAACCATGGATTTTATCATCCAAATTTAGACTATTTAAGAATGAAAGATCATTATTATTAATAAGGCCAAGAAACAAGCATAATGTGAAGTATACTGGGAAAACTAGGGCATGTAATATCCTACTTATAGGGAACTTTATGCAATATAGAAGTTGTCTTAGTAAATGTTGGGATGGTAATTCTTCCACAAAACAAATTTTACTTATTATATTTTGCATATCCAGTATTCTCTAGTCAGCTTTGTTTCTACCAGCACTCTTAAGATATTTGGCTCTATGTTTTATAGATTTCTTAGCAATTAAAATTAATTGCATTTGAGAGTCCTAAGAAAATGTTAGCAACTCACAAATCCATGTTGCACCCCACCCCAATATTTGCCTTGAGTCCTAAAAGAACTAGGGTGACATAAGTGGTTCAAGGAGTACTATTTTGCTCTGATTTCAGGGAACTAAAAATATTTTCTTAATGAGAAAAATGAGTGTTAAGCATCAAAATAAATAGCAGGAAACTAACAAAATTCCACACTCCACATCCTCTCCTATGCTCTACTCATACCTTCTTCTACTTTTTTCCCTAGACCACTGGAGACATTTATTATGGAACCAAAGAAACTGGTAGATCAGAGAATTCTACCCCCACTTTTCTTCTCAAGGATCCAAGGATATACTGCTGTCAAAACTGTAAATTCTAGGATCAAATGTTCTAGGAAAACCTCTACTTTTGCTATTGCCTGGTTACTCTCACCTTTTTCATAGGCCAGTGTTTCAGAATACAGGTGAATTAGTTGGTGCGAACTAAATTGTTTCTCTCTCTCTTTCTCACTTTCTCTTTCTGCAATGATGTTTAAACATAATAAACCTGGAATGAGGGAATCTTGTACAGCCATCTAATCACCTTGATTTTTATGTATATATAATTTTATATTTTTATAATTTTATAATTTTATATAATTTTATACTATAAAAATTGCATAAATATTTGTATGTATTTTGTAAAATGACAATTTATTAAGTGAGTCAATAAACAAATAGAACCAAATTAAAATATTAATGTGTATAGTTTTATATAAACTTATATAAATAATTATACAGATACAAGTTTGTAAATATTTTACTATTTCTCCATAGAGTGCTTTTCTTGTTTAACACTGCCGCTACTCATCCGCAAAAAACAATGGTGATCTAGCACCTCTTGTATTGTCCTGGATAGAGCTGGAGCCCATTCTACTAAACGAAGTGTCACAAGAATGGAAAAACAAACACCACATGGACTCACCATCAAATTGGTATTAACTGATCAACACTTAAGTGCACATATAGTAATAACATTCACTGAATGTTGGGCAGATGGGAGGGTGGAGGAGGGGTTGGGTATATTCACACCTAATGGGTGCAGTGTGCACCGTCTGGGGGATGGACACGCTTGAAGCTCTGAATTGGGTGGGGCAAAGGCAATATACATAACCTAAACGTTTGTACCCCTGTAATATGCTGACATAAAAAAAATAAAATAAAATTGGAGAAAAGATTGTAAGTTATTGAGTATTTTCTCTTGAAGTCATCAGTTGGCAAGTATTTATTATACTAATTAGGACACAATTTTTCTTATATTCAGACATTTTTGTTCTATGTAATTTTACTTAAAATATTGTAATTTTCTTTAAACTTGGGAAATACCTATAAAAATAAGAAAAAAAAGTCATATTTCAGTTAAATAAGAAAAACTGATTGCATATTGAAATATCATCATGAAGTTTAAGGTTATAGAGAGTATTTAGATGGATAAGTTTTGTTTATGCTATGTTCTTCATTATGGTATCATTTCTTTATGTTAATATATAGGAACATAGTGGGTTGGCACATATAATTAAGTGTAGTATTGAAATAATTTGGTATGACTTGGCATGACTAATAAATTGCTTATATCCCTGACTGCATCTTTTCCCTTTTCTATCACATCCAAGCCAAGACTAACCTGTGCCCATTCTACCTTCCAAATAGCCATCAGATAGGGCTGCTTCTCTCTACAACCACTGCCACTGGATTAGTTTAGACCACAGGCATTTCTCCTACATGAACTCTTTGCCTCAAATTTTGTCCCTCTTTATCCATTCCCTACATGGTTGTAAGAGTAAGCTTTCTAAAATGCAAATCCAGTTTGATCACTTTTATGCTTAAAACCATTTGATAGCTCTCTAGTACTCCTAGAAAAAGTCACAAACTCATGCTGACAACTTCCTTTATATTATGGCCCTTACTGGTCTATCACTTTCACTCCAATCATTTTTCTTTGCACTCTCTTGTTCATTTCCCTTCAACAGTCTTTCTTTTCAACCCCTCCCCTTCTCTTCTGGATTAATTTAATTATCTCTCATCCATTCAGGCCGTTTTTTTCACTTCTCCTGAATACCTGCCAGGATTAATGAAATCTGGGTAAGGGGTCCCTCCTATATGCAGTAGTAAGCTGCCCTTGTCCATTTATTTGTCTTGTCCATTTAACTTGTCCCTTTATTTTTCTGAACCACTACTATATTGTAAGCTTAATAAAATTATTCACCTCTCTTGTCTTGTTCATTACAATAAACCAAACTTAAATATAGTGCTGGTATATAGTAGGTGTTCAATATTTATCTATTTATTTATTTATGAAATCAATCAACAAATGAAATATGTATTGACCTCTGTGATAAAAATTTGATATTAGAGACATAGACATTTCCATCTCGTAAACTGTTACCAGCCTCTCAGTGGAGATTTTTGCAAGTTCTTGGTGTTCCTTGTGGAAAGGAATTTCAGGATACACCACATAAGCCAAGCAAGGGAAAGCTTTATTGAAAGTGAAAGAATACTCCCAGGTATGAGAGCAGGCAGGCTCAACAAAGAGCAGGTACACTGAAAGGAAGTGGTCTTAGATCTTTTGTCATCTTACTAATTGAGGGGAGAAACATACAAAGGTAAAGGGTTGGCTTTTACTAAGAATTTGGGTAGCAATGCCTAGAATGTGGTTCACTTCCATATTCATAATTTATATGGTTGTTTGGAACTGTCATGGTGATTTCAAGGGTGGAGAAACTTTAAAATCACAATGTAAATGATATTGTAATTAGCCAAAGTTCATGTAAGATGGCAGAGACAGCTCATGAGTCTGTTGAAGCAGGTTTTTGTCTTCAGTCATCAGCCCCTCTAGTTAGTTTCTGCTTAAGTGTTGTTTACTTTAACACCTGCATCTGATCTTTAAGCTCCTGCATCCAGTCTCAGCTCTGTCTCCTAGTCTCCTATTATAATACCTCTAACAAAATCACATTTCCTAACACAATTCTATGTACAGAATTGGCTTTAATTAAATGAAGTTCCTTAAAAACAAAGTTGTCATTTGATTTCAAATATTCAGTAATTGTTTTTGGTTTTTTTGTCATTTTTCTCCTTTATAGATATGTCCTCATCCCTTCCTTCCTCCCTCTCTCTCTCTCATACCATGTTTTACAGTAAAATATGTCATCAGGGGGCCACAAGGAGAAAAAAAAACAGCAGACCATTTCTATGAAATGTTAGGAATGATATTCCAAAAATCTTGAAGGAAGAATGTTGACATGGATTCCTATTCTGCATGAATATTTATTAGCAGAGAGATTTACATTGATGCATTGTTGTAAATAAAAATTTTTAAAACTGTATAAAAATTTATTTTTTCATTGTCAAGTGAACATAATACTCAACTAATTTTTTATTTCTAAGAACATTCATCATACTTTATCTTCTTCCTTTCATCCTTCTAGTTTTCTACCTTATTTTATGAGTCTGAAATGATTTTTAGACATGTAACTAATGGTTTGGTTGTAATATTTTCATCTCTGTAATTGTGGCACAATAAAGCTTATAAGAGGAACATAATATGATAAATGAAACTCATACAATAAATATGAATATCCCAGATATCTCAACTTTTAATTTTTATTATTTTCAAATTCCTAAAATAAAATGGAAATGGAGGAAATGAAAGTTAATAGGAACAAATCTATGTATTTTACTAAGCATAAAGTTAGAATTAGGGAAAATATTTAAATTCAGGACAAGTTAATTTTAAAAATTAAAAGAAAAAAGAATTCCAGGCATTAAATAAGCCACTTGAAATATAAATGAAGAACATATTAAAAAATATACTTTGTCAGAAAGATTTCAAGCACTGAACAGGTTGAGGGACTCAGGAAAAACCTGATTCATTTGGCTACAATTTCTAAGCATATTATGTTTACTCACAGGCTCAGTCCCCTTTCTCTTTGCCTCCACTTTTGGACTTAGTTGGGGGAATTGAAATGTTCCAGTAAAACTTAATTGATATTCACAGATGACTTAGAAGTATTTTCTTACACACAGCATTTTTTTTTCTGTAATGGTACTAAAATGATTAGCCAGACATTTCTATTGAGTGAACAAATTGGCTCTAGTCCTGATGGTACAAGGAAAAAGTTACATTTACTTGGCCAACTCATGCTCTCTTCAAATTGCTTAACCCAAAATCTTCATACTCCAGGCTCAAGGCCTGCCTCTGCTGCTTTTCTACCAACACAATATGCACCACACCTGTTGGCAAGCATAAAGGAGGCAGCAGAGGGCTGGATTAGCAGCCTCAAGATAGATTTTACTGAGTAGCTCAACTTTTGGCTTCCATAATATGAAACTCTAGAAACTTAGAATAAATATATTTAATTCACACTCCCTCTGCTCTATTATTTAGTTATGTAAATAAAAAAATGTCTAAATTAGTGTTGCTATCCAGGTCTGTGGGAGATGACTAATAGCTTTTGACAAACCTCTGGGGATAGCACTAGTAGAATCGAAGAGAATTTTAAAGATCTAGTCATCACAGTTCTAGGAAATCCCCTGAAAAGCAAAGAAAACCTACATTGTCTTTTATTGCTGGGAAAAATCCATTAAACCACATATTTCTGTTTGTATAAAATAATTTTAGGTAAAGTCAGAGTTGACTAGTTACCACATCATCCACATAGAGTTTAATTACTAAAATCAAGTGCCTTTTTTCCCTTTCGCTTTTAGTTATTGAAGTCTGACAAAGTTAATATCATTCTAAAAGTGTTTCTTAAAGTCCTTCTTATTTATTTATTTTTTTACAGAATTACCCATTTCCTAATAGTGTTAGTAGGAACATAGCTTAAGCATGCCACAGATTATTTTAGTTTTAAACTAAAAGTTCAGGATGTTTCCAAAGGTCACGCTAATTGTGATGGAATTATCATTTTTTAAAACCAAAAATTTTTAGTAAGTAAATATTATAAACATCCTAAAACATCACTCATGTGGATTCATGAAATAGTTTATTAAAAAGAGAACTTGTTATCTGATTGGTAAAGCAGGAACAAGTGGCGTCAGAAAAAATCAATTTTGTTTTGCAGTGCTTTGGCTAATCCCTTATTGTTTTTCTTTCTGGAAAGTACAATTTGTTCTTTTAAATCAAGGCATCTTATCTATTGTGTTGTAAGATGATAAAGAAGACATAGACTAATAAATAAAAGAGCAGCTTACATTTTTCTACTAAAATTATACTAAATATTTCTACTTAAATATTCTACTGGCTTTCAAGTTACATTTTAAATTTTCCTGAATTTAGGCAAATTGTAGAAAGCAATTAGATTATGGTTACAAGGGATGGAAATGTATAATTGATCTAATAAGACATGTAATCATTAAACTAGAGAGAAGAGAAACTGAAATAAGTTATTTCCTTTCAAACAAAAGGATCCCAGTGTTTTTAAATCGAGGGAAAAATGCAAAGGTCTAGCTGCCATGTAAACTCATTTTAAATGTCATGTCTTATTAGAACCTAATAATTGGAATGCCTATTTCCCCTTTTTGCTTGAGCCATCAAATTTGTCAAAATTTTATGATAATTCATTCCATCATTCCTTAGACATTTAAATGACAGACAGTCCTAGCAAAGGGGGAAAAAGCCTCTGTAATCCTACTCCTCATGTTAAAACTGCCTCCAGAGAGGTTTTAAAAATATTCCATATCATGGCCTGAGCAGCAGCTAAACTTCTCAATTCCACTATGATTTCTTGCTTTTTTGGAAAACGAAAATAAATTGGCTACCTACCATTCTTGACCTTTTGACTTCTGAACCACTACTGACCAAATCTGAGCTTGCCTTGTTTAAGTCAGTAGCTCTAGCATCCCTCTGATCCTTTCCCAGAGGGTCTGAAGCTTTCACTCTCCTGAACGGGTAAGCTCCCCCTCTAGTGTTCACTGTTCATCAAATTATTCCTCCAACAACTAAGACAGAAAGCTGCCTGTTTTTTTGGTTTCCCATAGAAGGATAGAGCTTGAACTGACATTTATAACCATTTATGGCACAAAGAGGAAAAATTAAGTATGAATGCTACATTAAAAAAAATTGTTCCTTCTTTTTGATCTCCTTAAAAGCATCCCAAATGTTTGGCTGGTGGAACTCTAAGAAATGCTGCTTGTGCTGCCTTGCAGACAGAATGTATGCCTGAATAGATAGGATGAGTTTGGAAGATATAAGATAACCTGGTTAAAAACAACTTTTTCTGTTGGAAAGTTTGATGCCTGGTTATGTATAAATGACTTTTCATGGGAAGCTGACACCCAGAGCTCTTTATTTGCAGACAAATTACCAATAGAAGAACAGGATGGGGAGGGCGTGCTACAGTACTCCAGGATTTTTTTTTTCCAGAATTTTGAAAAAAAACAGTAAAAAAATTAAATCCCTTCCATTAACTTTTACAAAGTGCCTGGATATATAAGGTCCCATGCACTAAAAGACCCGCAGACTATCTGATACAGGACTACAGAAAAAAGTGCAATAGATATTGGTGATAGTTTTAAAGTGTGTTGGGCGCAAAGGTTAAAAGTTCAACAACTTCATTAAATATGGTGTTGAAGTTTCACTGAGATATAACTCAGAATTTATCATGCAATTGAAAGTAAGAGAAAGAAGAAAGAAAGAAAGAAAGAGCAAAAGAAGGAAAAACAAAACAAACAAAAATCTGAAGTAGTTTTGAGAAGTTAAACTCCACAGTTGGTTAGGTTACCAAACTAAAATCTGGAAGCTTTATTTATTTATTTTTCATCATAGTACATCATTTTAAAATAAAAAAAGGGGGGGGGATATACACCGAATTCTTCAAAGAAGGCACACAGAATCTAAGTAATCATTTCCAAGTTCATTCCAAAGAATTGAATATGTCTTGAAATGATCATATAATTCACTTAAAATTCAGCTTGGAAATAATATGACCATTTTAAATTACCATTGGCTTTAATCCTCTGAATTTTGGGGAAAAATAAGTCCTTAATTAATTTTTTTAAAATATTAGTGATTCTGAAAACACAATTGGTTAGTTTTATTCTGGTGTTCTAAGTTAACATATATTTCTTAAAGACAATACTAAGATTTTTAAAAATGTGATAAGTATAACTATCTTAATGCAAGGGAGAAACTTCCTTTAAAGTGTTCTGTTTTCACGTTCCCTCATAATCAAAATTATCACTATCCTAATCATTATCACTAAGCTTATATTAAGTACCTACAATTTATATAAACCTACATCCTGGAGGAACCCAATGAATATTTTGTTATGGTATTGAAATTGAATTATTCTGTTTTGGTCTAATACAGATCTCAAAATATTTTCTAAAGTAAAGTAAGCTATTCTTTTATAATATTCATTACTTTTTTGCTGTTATTTTATACTTTACTGGGTCCTTTAAAACTAGATTGCTCAATATAGCAGCAGAAGAATATTGCCTTCAAGTCCTTCAGTTTTTCCTGTTTTCAATTTTCTTGCTTCTGTGTTTTATTAAATCCCATTTTAGTGCTCTCTCTCAAAGCTGACTTAAGGGTCTTGTTAAAAAGGTCATCATTCATGAACTAATGGGACCAGGTGACTAGAGCCTGTCTTTAAACAGCAGGGGACCCTTTGAAGGTTCAAAGAACTAATACAGTCTGTGTGTCCATTCAGTTTTGAGATCCTTGCATGGCACTGACAACACATAGGATGACTATTTCCACTGGGCTCAGGGCTTTTCCAGGTGGACAACTCTCTTTTCTGAACCGGACTGAGATCACACATACTCCTCTCTGAGCAGTTGTTTGACAGGAGTATCCTTCAATCACATGTCTCATGCTAGGATGCATTATGAGATACCCAGCATGAATTGGAGGTCAGCACAAATATAAATACCACTTTTTTCATTTTTTTTAAGATGGTGCTCTAAACCATTGGTTCAGGCAAAGTCCAAACCATTAGAAAAATTCTAAAGCAAATAGAATGCCATTTATGATGGGAAAATTGAATTTTATGAAATTTTCATAGCCTGGGTTTCTAGTTTTACAAGTTTTACCTCAAAATTTCTAGTATGAAGGAGCTCATGAATTATATCAGCTTGATAAATTTAATTGCTAAAGATTATGCAGCATTACAAAGGACAAATGAAGGAGCTCCTGTCAATCAAAGTAGTTGTAGAAAACATACAAAGGAAAATAAGGACAGCAACAAAAATAAAAGTACATAATACATTTAAGTACAAAGAACCCTAAGGATCTTTGTAATTTGGAGTGATTTATGATGGGATTATAAAATATAAGAACCATAGGAGAACTTAGAGATAGTCTCATTTACTTTTCTCATTTGTCAAGCCTCAGGCCCAGGGAAATAGAAAAATGAGTTGTTTGCTCAATGTCATATGGCTACAAAACAGAGAAGAAGGCATTGGATCTTAGTCTTTGGGTTTCAATTTCGGTGCTCGTTTTACCAAGTAATCTTCAGTCATACCCTGAAGGTAACTAGGAGAGTTTTCATAGAAATAGTATAAAGAAGACATCATTGGAAAGTTTGGAGTAGATGTGAGTTATTTGAGAAGATAGTAAATATTTAGACAGGAGGAAAGTTAAATGTCTGATGGGGGCAGAAAGTGTACTTGTTACAGTCTTATAATTCATGACCTGGATTTTTACCTTCACAAAAATATCAACTAGTAAGATACAGTTTGTTATTGAGACTAGGAATTTAAGATCAAAATGATGCTTAAATAAAGGCCATATACTTCTTATAAACAAATATATCGGAAAAAAAGATATGAAGGTATCTTACTCACTAAATAGCTATGTCTCTACAATAAATCCATTGTTGTAGGCCTAGCAAATTCATAAAAACAGTTCTTATAAATTATGGTGATTACTTTGGTCAAGTCAGCTCATTTAGTTTCAGAAGAAATTACGTATTCATTGATTAAGCAAAAACAATTCCAATGATGATAAGAGTAAACTGTTTAATGTTTTCTTTAACTCTAACAGCAAGTTAGAAAGAAATTTTTAAAAAGCAGTAGCATAACAGCATTATTTTCTGTGTTGGCCCTATCGTTCTAAGTGGGCTTAGGATAAATTAAGGTTTTGCTTCATTTTTGCAATAGATTAAATGTGTCCCCCAAAATTCGTGTGTTGAAATCTAACACCCAGTGATGATATTGGAGGTAAGGCCTATGGGAAGTAATTAGGTCATAAGGATGCAGCACTCATGAATGGGATCAGTGCCCTTGTAAGAAGAGACCAGACAGCTAGAATGATGATTGAAGGTGAAGTTGTCTACACAGAGCAATCCCTGGAACTGGATCATGACAATGACTCAATCTCAGTCTTCCAGCCTCCAGAACTGTGAGAAATAAATTGTTGTTTAAGCCACCCGATCTATGGTAATTAGTTATAGTAGCCTGGACTGACTAAGACAACCTTCCTGAGACAGCCTGTCAAATCAATTTTCAGATTCCTAAAATGATTAATGAGGCCATACTTCCCACCAGGAAAGTTAGGTAAAATAATCAGATTTTTAATATCTTTACAATCTTAAATAACAAGGTAAAAATTGATCTTTTCTCATCTCACTTAGCATGTGAAAAAGTATCTCTTTTTCATCTCAGTTGGATTTTTATGTTTTCACCAAGTTTATTCTATCATGTTCCGAGCTATATATTTGTGGTCTAATTAATATTAATCTGGTCTATATGGATAGGAAAAACCTGAAAGTATATATATTAAAATGTAAATAACTTATGTACTCTAACATCACTTTCAGTTATATGTAAATAAATTAATTAAAATAAGAAAAATGTAATACTAGTTATATCTTGGTAGAGTGAGATTATACATGTTTCATTTTCTAAACTTTCTGCAATGAACATGTATTATTTTCCTAGTTTTAAATATTCTTTCTTGCATTATGTCATTTAAAAAAAGAATTTGATATCGAGTGAAAAGGACAGAAAGAAAGCATGGAAGTGTGAAAACCAGGAGTGACTACTAAAAAATGAATGATTTATTTATTCAAGTATTTATTGAGTGCCTGTACGTATCTGACACTGTTCTCAAAGTTTGGGATACACCAGTAAATAAAACAGACAAACACCCTGCTGTCATAGAGCTTAAATTCTAGTGGAACCCCATTAGAAAACCCCATATTAGGAAAACAAGGACCTTTATAAAGATAAGGATAGAAAAATTGTCCGTAAGGAGAGTGTGGTCAAATGCGTCTGTGGCAGTGAAAGAAGTCCTAAAAACAGAAAAATATAAAGGAGGAATATTGAATCTCTTTTGAGGAAGATTTTGGTGGTGATGTTGAAAGTAGTTTAAATAAGAACGTGATTTTAATCAAAAGAAAATGGTCATAAGGAGTATGGATGACATTCTGGAGTTTGAAGTCAGTAAGGAAATAAAGACAGGAACCTTTACCTGTAGGGAGCAGCAGCTTCAAAATATGGTTCATTGTCTTCATTGTGCTGCTGAAATGTTTACATGAACTAAATAAAAAACGAGTATTGTTTACATTTACATTTAAAACATAGTTCATGAATTACAGGTTGTTCTTTAGTATAGGAGCAAAGAACATATACATTAACATGAATCAAATTGCTTCAAATCAACTTTAGTTAATGGAAACTGCTAGCTAGTCCATGTGGTAAAAGAGTTATTGTGGGCATGTTACAATTTCATTTTGAGCATCTCGCATTACTTCTATTTAGTTTTTAAAAACTCAATTCATTAATTGTCTCCATTTGATTCCTCAGTCCTTCCTTGCTCCAATCTTTACTAGGAGCGTAATTCTGTGCTATATATAGCTAGTTAGATACTTGCCCTTTCCACATTCTGCACGTGTAGGTTTCTTCATCATATTTGGCCAGAAAGTGCTCAAGAGCAGCGATTATACCTTATTCAGTTTTGTATCCACAGCTTTGTTCTCAGTGAAGTTATTCAATAGAAAATTGTTTCATGAATGAAATAATTGGTATAAAGATTATGATAACAAAAACCTTTGGTGTCCCAGTCTTCATTCTATAGGTTACACATTATTTTGCAACTAAAGCAATAAAGATTCCATGATAGTAGATATTTTTTTCAAGGCAAAATGTTGTATTCCAAATTGGAGCCACACATGGCAATTAGGACTCTTGCCTCCAACTCTAAAATCATGCAATAATTGTAAAACTGCTTTGTACTAGAATGTCAATATTACATCTCTTTTAGAAATTGTCTCGCCAAATACCATACGATAGTAATTCAAGCATTTTAATCTCATTATAATTTCAGTGTTACATTATCTATGTCATGTCATTCATTCACTGAATATTTGAGGAACATCATGATAGCATAGTAGTAATTGAACTTTCTTTTCTTCATGAAATTTGCATACTAGGATAAGAGGCAGTTGATAAACCAACAAATAAATGTGTCATAAATGCAATGGAGGAAAAGAGAAACAGAAAGTGAGAGGTGGAGAACACTAGAAAAGGTCAATACTTTAAGCCTCCTCATGTCACATATATGTTGGACTACTGTAGTTTGTCAGTGAGGTTCTGAATTTGCTTATGCAGTATTATTCCTTACAAACAACAGTATGTCAAGTTGTCCTTCCTTAACTCTTTCTAGAGGCTCAATCCCAGGATATCATGGATTGAAGTTCTAATGTGTCTTCAAGTGTGTGTTGAAGCTCTCGCATGGCAACTGCTTGAGTATTCTGCTACGTACATTCAGGCATATTCAGGGCAACATAATGTGTAGCAAAAATTATTACTTTAATAAAACTTGAGAGGGGGAAAATACCCAGATAATATCATACTATAAAACAAGATACTTTGAGAAACAATGGGAATAATGAAGAAAGAAAATAAGGGAGGTATAGAGTATAGGAGATCCTCAGAAATCATTAGGAAAAACAGGGCAAATGATTTGCTACAAAATTTACACTTTCAGCTAGATATCAGGTAAATTGGACAGCACTTAAAAACATAATATTATGTACAAATCTGACATAATAGAAAGGGTGCAAAGTGATACTGGTTGCAAATGAGGCATGCTTTTCCCAGTACATTCCATAAATCTTAGAGTGGAAATATGGTCAATGGCATTTAAGTTAAAATTAAAAGATAAAGAATCAACCGTGATGTGATTATAGAGGCATAGCATTTCAGACATGAAATAAACCTTAGAAGGATATTTGTATAAACTTCTTAACTTTAAAGATGAAACCAAACAGTAGGGAACTGTTGAGTACAGACCACCTTCCCACAAAGAAGATGTGAGTAATGCTGTCTCAACACAGACTTTAACATAACCTTAGCACCTTTGTTTACTTCTCTCATACCTCTGTCACACCATAGGAATGTGCACTTCTTGATTGTGGGAGCCATCTCTCAGGTACCTCTCAATCCCTGTTGTTTAGCACAGAGCCTGGCATAATAGTGCTATTACAAATGCTTGATTGCTGCCTTGCTTGCTAAATAAATGAGTGAATGAATGAATGTGCGGCAGACTTTATGCAGACCATGGTACGTCATCAAACTGAGGAGAAAGAGCATTTGATAAAACTTGACTCAACTTTTGGGAAATTTTCTCTCTCAAATTTCTAAGGAATAATGAAAACAATTGCCAGTTCAATCTTAATTCCAAATAAAAATAAAGCCAAAATTATTGAGTGTAGAGCATGTGTCAAACCATTTTACTTATATTAAGTTGATTCCCATGGCAACTCTCCAAGACAGATATTATCTTCAATGAGAAGAAAAAGTAATCTAGCCTAAGGGAAATTAAATATATTGCCCAAAGTGACACAGCTTGTAAACAGAAGAGCTGGATTTGAATTAAACCCTGGCTAAACACACAGCCAACGCCCTTTCTACGCTGCGATTCTCCCTTCTATTGAAAAATGATTTGGAGAAGAAACCTAGGAGGGTGTGATGTATTAACCTAGAATTTATAACAATTATGGAAAGAAACATTGAACACAATTTAACCTATATCCTAGACTTTAGGAAGACATCTTTAAAATGTTGAAGGGAAAAGAGGCTTGATTCTATGGACATCTATTATAAAATGGAAGATGGACAGAGTGTTATAAGGACTCTGAAACATGAAATTAAAAGTAACATCACTGACCTGCCTTCTTCTAAAGATCCTGGCTTTGTCACTTACTCATAGTCTCCTTGCACCTCATTCTCCTAATTTGTAAAATGGTATAACAGCAATGCTTTCTTTTATGTGTCAATTGGAGGATTATGCACGATGCAACTGCAAAAAGAAGTATATTTATAATAGTGGTGGGGACATAGTAGGCATTTAATGAAGGGTAGCTATTGTGTTGAAGGTGAAGAAATGCAAGTAACCAAATGGTTCCATCATAAAAGATATAGGATCAGACAAATAACATCAAAGAGAAGGGAGCAAGTCAAGACAGCATGGGACAAAGGTCAGTGTAACCAGTTGAGACCAAAAAGTCAATTCTCTCTAGAGAGAATGTTAAAGTAGCTTTCAAAATTTCTTAAGAATAAAAAGAACCTAGAAAAGTTGAGTACAATTTGGCTAAAAAAAAAAAAAATCTACTTATTCTGCATGGCGTGAGTGTATGGTCTGTGTGGCCATAAGGTTTCACAGAATAAAAATATCAGGAATCAAAAGAAGGTAAAGTCTGAGGAAAACTGACTAAAATTTACAGAACTCAATATAATCGAAATAAAGGTAAAGGTCTGCAGTTAGGATCAAAAAGTCAAAGTAATATGGAAAAATTCATCATTACCTTGGGGACAAATTTGTTTATGAATTATTGAAAATTATATTTATTTCCTCTACGTACTTATCATTATCTAACATTATATTGTGTATTTATTTACCTATTTGTCTATATGTGTATATATCTCTTCCCTTACTATAATGTATGTTTCTAGGCAGCAGGATGCTCATGTGGCTTGTCTAAAGCTACTACAATGTGCTTAGCACAGTGACTGGCACATTGTAGATATGCCATAAATACTTCTCAGTAAATACACTGATTTTTAAAATAAATCCCTTTCACTTTACTTTCGTGGGGTGTGCTACTTAATCTCTCTTAGCTCCTGAGTGTTCACATCTAAAATTGTGATAATTAATGAGACAGTATATGTAAAGTGCTTGGTCTGATGCCTGGCATATTGTAGCTTTTCATAAACGCTAATTCTACTCTTTCTGTCCAGTGCTGCTGTGTACAGGTGTATCCTGGTATGGATACACAGGACTGGTTTTCCTCAAATACCATGATTCAGTAGATTGCACAATCTTTTACATATTTTGAGTCTTATAGAAACTCCTAAATGATTGTTACAATGAAAGTTTGCCATTTACCACTGTATCTTCAGTAAAGCATTGATAACAATGTCAAAGAAATTTAATCCTATTAAATTTCATATACACTATTGATGTCTATTACATTACATCATATCATCCTTGTCTTCAAAAGACTGGATGGTCCAGCTATGTGAACTTAGGTTAAATAGCTAAACTGCAAAGAACATATAAAAAATGTAAAAAGGACATGGATTGCCATTATTTCCAGTATGTATTCTTTTTAAAACAAAATTGATATTGAACTCATGGAGATATCAGTTTTAATACTAATATTTGTGTGCTTAGAGTTTCTTGTGGTTAGACAAACACACTGGAAAGCAGAACAAATCACAAAGGGTTATTTTACTGCTTTTATTTTTTAAACTTCAACTCCAAATGAAAACAATTACATTTGAGACGTGCATTTAAGAAATGGGTGAATCATAAGGTCAAATTATCTTTAAAATAGAATCAAATGACCATTGAAATGTCTTATGAAAGACATTTGGCTTAGGAAAATTGTTTTCTTTTACTTGAGACTCAGCATTTATACATTTGCTGTTTTAAAATTACTTCTAAAGATTATCTTTGTATTATAATGGAATTGTTCTGCAAATGTGGCTTAATACATACAATGAGCACTATTATGGCGTTCCTTATAGTTCCAATCATGATCCACAAAGAGTTCAGACCATCCTTAAGGTCTCTGTACAGTCTGCCCTCTGGTGCCGTAGGCCTGTGCTGCCAAAGTCACATTCTCCAACTCTTCAGGTACAAAATAAAAAGCAAATTCTTAGCTCAAAAGGAAGGAGACTTGATAGATACAGCCTTAAATCAATTTCAGAGAATCAAATACTATCAAAGACTGACTTTGAAAGAAGTCTTTCTACCATTAAACAAAAACAACCCGCCCCCATAAAAAAAACTATCTCAAAATGCCAATTGAGCATAGTTCTGATTAATAGGGAAAAGGCATGATATGTAGGAAATATTTTCAATATACCACAGTTAACTTTCTGCAAAGATTATGAATTGTTTTAGAATTTCTGGAGAGATAAGAGTTTCTGTTGGAAAAATGATCCATACGATAAATACACTTAGTAATGAAACCAGTCTTCATTATTTCACACATTCCTTCTTAGAAAAAACAAAGCTATTACAAGTATAATTTTTCTTCTCATAGATATTTTTAAAAGTTAAGCACAGATTCAGATAAAGTCTACTTATTGACTCTATGCTACATGCAAAATTTCTTCTTTTAAGCTTTATGGTCAAACTCTTATTTTTTAAATAATCACACAAAATAAATTTAAGGAAAGGAAAAGTATATACTGAAAGTCTAAAATATATTTAAGAGTTCAATAATTTACATGATGTAAATTTATTTCATTAATTTAAATAACTTGACAGACTTTATAAAATACATCTTCATATTCTAAAAATTAACATCTAACATGTGATAGGCCTATAGTCTAATTTTAGCCTGAAATGACCAAATTCAGGCTACTTAATACTTCATTACTTGTTATCCATTTAAAAAGATGACTAAATTCAGAATCCACTAGTTGAACGTGAGATAAAAGCTAATGTTTTTGTGGTATTAGCAGTTCATATTAAATGGCTCTTCATATATACAATATTATTTGTATGAGTAGCACTATATTAAATGCATAGCATAGTTTTTTGTCTTATAGAGAAATAATCATCATTCTTTTAAAAAATATAGCATTAGAAAACCCACAAATCTGAAACTTTTGCATTAATTAAAGTATTATGAATTCATTTTTTAGAGGGAAAGTAGAGTTACAGCTGATTTTAATGATGAGCTATATTGAATTGCTTGCACAATAGCACGCATGTCTTTGGTGATATCAACCTCAGAAATAGATCATATTAAGCAGCAAAGGCAGCAATTATAGAAGGATGTCAGGTTACAAAAACTGAGCAATTAGACAAGAATTTTAGCAGGGCATGATTCAGTGTAGGTATGGTTTTTTATATTAATTTCTGTTATATATTTTTATAATAAAATATTTTAATCTCTTTCAAGATTTCTCTATTTTAACTAAATCCTCCCACAAGATATGCAAAATAAAGCCATGCTAGTCATTTTGGAATTGTGAAAAAAAAGAGGTAATAGCGTGTTGTGTTCAACTCTACTGCTCCAATTCATTTCAATGAGAATCAGTCAATAAAAAGTCCCTGTTTCAGCAAAGGCGGGAGAAGAAACAAAAGGACTTAATGAAATGATCTGTTTACAAAATGCTAAGTGAGGGTTCTATGAGAAAACAGCATTAAATCCAATTTTGGTTTCCTAATGCAATTTAGGAAGTCTTATATGCTCCCAGTTTTTGTTGTCTTTTCTTTTCTTTTTTTTTGTAAATGGACTGAGGCATGTGGTCTTTTTTCTATTCTTAATGTCTCAATGTTAAATTTTTTTGTAAAAAAAAACCATTTAACATTTTTCTCTTCAACTTTGCTACAGTATTTCTAAATAGCCCAGAAGAGATAAATCAACGCCTGAACTGTAACCTTACACTTATATACATGTTAAATGACTTTTTTACAGTCTGTTATTGCTAGAAATTGGATTGCTTTTAAACTAATGCTGTCTGGCGGGCAAAAGTGAGTGAAACCGCAAAGCCTGGAGGAACACTAATTACTTGTTTTAATTAGCAGCAACTTTCACTAGAGTATAATCTCCCTACAGGCCACTTTTCGGTAGGTGTGGAAAAAAGTCATGTAGGAACAAACTGATAATCTCTTACTTTCCCCTAAATGAGAGCAGAACTCTGATTCTAGTGTAGACATATCATTCTGTACAAGCCTCTAAACCCACAGGAAACAGGGCCTACCAGGCTAGGCTACCCAATTCAAAGATCTTTAGCAATCAGTTGTACAATAGAGCCCTTATTTTATGCTGCTACATCATAAAAGTGGTCCTTTTGTTACATTTCCATCCTTAAAAGGGTCTTAATCCCTTTCTTTTCAGAGCAGTCTATGGCACATTCCACTGGGACATCCCATTCGCCACAAGCACTGAAATGACCCACTCCGAAAGCAGCATGTGAAGCTTTGAGCCTTTCTTCCCCCCGCCACTCTCCAGAGAACATTAAATCGTACTTTTCATTCCCCTCACCATAGGGGGAACCCCCTTAATGATGACAGAGAAAGAAAAATTCCATCACACTGTCCTATGATACCATTCTGCTGTCAAGCAGGCGTTTCCCTGGTCAGAGAATCAAACATGGCTTCCAGCAGGTGGATGTTGCTGAAGGTCACGGGCAGCAAAATGCAGAGGTTACGCACGGAGGAAGCGAAGGTTCCCACAGCAAATTAAGTCATCTGTGAAGCCTTCTCATTTCCCAGCGACTAAATTTATGACTGCTTTTAAGGGTCATCATTGCTCGCATGCACATGCGCTTTATTGCAAGTATTTGAGATTTTGGAGGAGCAGGATTGTCCCAATTAAAAATACATACATGAGCTACACGCTGAAAGGAAATGTGTGAAATTTGCAAATGTGTTTATGTAACTCTTTTATTACTAATTAAGGAGATAAAATCTTATGTAATTAAATGGTGTGAAAACAAAAGCTTAAATAATAGATTGAGTGTAAGCATGTTTCTAAAGTAAAGGTGGCAGTATGGGAAGTATTAACACTTCTCTTTGATACAAGAAAATTATTTTAACTTTTACATCAAAGGATCTGAAAAACCCCATAACATTAAAGTTGTATAATGCTATTATTAATGTTGATTACTATGATATGGATTCTTATAGAGCTTTAAATATGCCTTTCATTTAAAAACAAATTGACACAAAACAATTTTTTAATAAAATAAAACCAAGGAATAGGAAATCTGTACTTTTTATTAGAGTTAATGACCTGGAATTTAATCCAAATTAAAAATAAAGTTTTCTCATAGATTTTACTACTACTTAGTTTTTTATTATGTAATGGGTCTTTTAAATTATACTGTAGTTCCTGCTCAAATGTTGAGAATGAACAGAATCTATTCCATTTCATACAAATGACACAGAGAATTGTGTAATAAGCCTTCACAAGTTTGACATTTCCAACTGTAAATGGTGATATCAGTGTAAATATTTTCTTGACCTTATTATGATGATATTTTTTAAAAAAAGAAATTTATTGAATTTTTTCTTTTTTTGATTAATAACTTAGAAAAGGTTTAATTTAAAAGTCCCATCTCACCCCTTTTCAGGTATAACTTTTTAAGTGTAACCACATATCATCAGGAAATATTATATATATAAATAATGTCATACAGGAATAGCACATACATATGCACTTATCTCACATTCAAGGATTTGAAAATTTCTGAATTACCAAAAAACCCTAAAAAATTCCAATTTAAAACCAAACACGCCAATTTCATAACACAACAGATATTGATTCTGCCATTCTTATATTACTCGGGTGTTAGTATTTGCCTATGCTTGATTATTTGCAATATCAATGAAAAAAATCCTCTAAATGCTTATATGAAACTTTCCCTTTGTTATTACAGTATGTTTCTGTCCCAGAACTTTATTTTAGTTTGCACAAGGGTACCTTTGGTTACTGTTTCATGAAAAGTGAAAACTCACAAAGCATTTATACAAAATTATTGAATCTTTGGCTTGAGGTCTGTTTTCTTCTATGGCAGGCTTCGTGGGCAGGTTGTGTGTGGGGTGCAGCTTGCTGGAAGGTTGAGAATGCAACGCATGAGATAGCAAAAAGAGACCTGCATCAGAAAAAGTAAACATCTAGAATAAAGGACAGCTGAAAGGGGCTTTGTGAACAAGGGGTGTTGCAGTAGAGAATGGGTTAGGGTGAGGCTGCCCCAGTTCTTTGTTCCCCTTCACAGCAGTGCCTCTGAGGGACCTGCATTGTCCCCTGAATGAACCAGCCATCTTTCAAACAGGCTAATAGCCACCTCTGTAAGCACATTGAAATTATCAAGCCCAAATATTTAGAGTTATTTAGGGCTTTTTTTTCATTAATTAGTGGCTACCTACCTACCATTCCTGAATTTTTCTGTGTGCTCTCTTTCTCTAGTACTTTCTGCAAGACACATTCTGAAATCCCTAGCTAAAAGCTATGGCTGGAACTTGATGCTGTTTAATTAAGTTTGAAGAAAAGTGGTTCATTTTTTAAGACAAAACACCTTCACTAGTTATGCATATGGCAAGACTGAAAGCGCAGATACACTTACCATTTTAGTAATTTAATTCTTTTTATTTTTTGAAGAGCATTTGTCTTTGACTTTAAAATAAAATACCAAAACAAAGATAATTTTACACTTGAGAAGATGTGATCATATAAATAAATCTTTTAATATATATAATAATTTCATCAATGTGCAATATAGGTTATGGTTGCACAGCTGTGTTCAAATTGCAAAAATTAATCAAGGTGACATTTGTTATTTGTGACTTTTTTAGGATATATATTTTATTTCAATGACTATCCTATTCAAATTTTTATATAATTCCCAGAATCACAGAATTTCAGAAATTACTTTAGAAATTGTTCAATATAGATTTCCCAAAAGATTTTTCTTTTTTGAGTGGATACTTTTATACTCTAATCTTGAGAGGGTACAAACCTCTGAACACTCCTTTAGGCATCTTTTAAAAGGGTATAAATGGTATGGAAATTCCTCAAGGAAATAAATATAAACTTATCATTTGACCCAGCAATCCCACTACTGAGTATCTACTCAGAAGAAAAGAAGTCATTTTATCAAAAAGATTCATGCACTCAACTGTTTATTACAGCACAATTCACAATAGCAAAGATGTGGAATCAACCTAAGTGTCCATCAATTCATGAGTGGATTAACAAAATGTTAACACACACACCATGGAGTACTATTCAGCCTGAAAAAGGAATGAAGTAATGTCTTTTGTAGCAACTTGGATGAACTGGAGCCCATTATGCCAATGAAGAATCTCAGGAATGGAAAAACAAACACCATGTGTTCTCTCTAATAATTGGGAGCTAATAAGTGGGCACAAAGAGATGTGAAGGTCATTGGAAGTCAGGAAGTGTGGGGAAGGAGAGGAGGAGTAAAAACCTACCTACCAGGTGCAATGAACACTATTAGGATGATGGGCACACTAAAAGCCCTCATTTAAGTTTTATAAAAGGTATCCATGTGACAAAAAATATTTATACCCCCTTAGTATTTTGAAATTAAAAAAAAAGTGCTAAGAAAAAAAAAAAAAAAAGAGTATAAATGGGGCCTGAACCTGAGTCCGTCCTCTTGCTTTTCTCTCCTTGCTCCACCACCTTCTCCTCCAGTTACTGGTCCCTGGCTCCTCCCAGGTGTTCAGTCACAGCATCTGCCCTGCCAGCAACTTGGCCAGCCTCTATGCAGGTGCCGGGGATTTACGCTCCCGGATCTCTGTGTGTCCGTCTCCACCAGCTTCTGGGGAGGCTGTGGTTCCAGGGGCCTGGCCGGGGATCTAGGGAGGAATAGTAGGTCCTAGCAGGAATAGTAGGCATCCAGACGGCTGGGAGAGGGGCAGATTGGCAGCGATAACCACAGGAAAAGAGGAGTGGGGCAAAAATGAGGAGGCCAATGAGCATTTAGAATCAAATCCCCAACAGCAGGAACTTGAGGTTAGGGACTATTCCTGCCAGGAGCATGCAGAAACCAGAAGCTCATGTCCAAAGGTAACCTTTTTCTATTAACATACATTAGCATAATAAAAATCACACCCAACAGCACTTTGACAGTTTACAATTGTCATGGCAACTGCTGGAATTTACACTATAAGGATAAAATTGAGGAAGGCCCTTAGCTCTAAGAACCTTCCACCCTTTTCCCAGAGAAATAATGAATATCACACCTACCATTTAGCATATCATAAGGTACAGACATAAAAGTAAAAGTGTGGTAAGTCCCCAGCATCTTCTCCACTCCTGGAGATAGACCCATTTCCCCTCAGGAAACATCCTTTCACTTTCTATTCTATGCTGAAAAGCCTGCAATAGAAGCTGCTTGTGTGAGTTGCTCCTGTCATTTCTCCATTGCACTGTCCCAGTTTGTGATTCTTCCAAGCCAGGAGCCAAAGAACCGGGGCACCACCCCTCAAAAAAATCAACCCTGACAAGATCAAGAAGGAAACCATGCAAGACCCAAACTACTGCCTGGCCTTTTACCTGGACAGAATGAGAAGCCTGGAGACTGATAATCGAAGATGGGAGAGCAAAATCTGGGAACATCTAGAAAAGAGGGGACCCTAGGTCAAAGACAAGGGGCATTACTTCAAGACCATAGAGGACCCGAGGGCTCAGATCTTTAGAAATTCTTTGGGCAATGCCTGCACCATTCTGCAGCTAACACTGCCCGTCTTGCTCCTGCTGACTTTAGAGTCAAGTACAAGACAGAGCTGGCCATGCACCAGCCTGTGGAAAGCGACATCCTTGGGTTCCTCAAGGTCACTGATGACACTGATGTTGCTTGCCCACAGCTAGACACAGAGATCAAGGCTCCCAAAGAGGAGATGCTCTTCCTGAAGAAGGACCATGATGAGGAAATAAAAGGCCTATAAGCCCAGATTGCCAGTGTTGGGTTGACTGTGGAGGTAGATGCCCCCAAATCCCAGGACCTCAGAAAGATCATGGCAGTCATCAGGCCCAGTATGACAAGCTAGCTCAGAAGAGCCAAGAGGAGATGGACAGGTACTGGTCCCAGCAGACTGAGGAGAGACCACGGTGGTCACCTCGCATTGCCCTGTGATAGGAGCTGCTGAGATGATGCTCATGGGAACCTAGATGTCCTTGAAGTTAGACCTAGACTCCATGAGAAATCTGAAGGCTAGCTTGGAACAGCCTGAGGGAGGTGGAGGCTATGCAGATGGAGCAGCTCAATGGGGTCTTGTTGCACCTGGAGTCAGAGCTGGCACAGACACTGGCAGAGAGGCAGTGCCAGGCCCAGAATTACAAGGCCCTGATGACTATCAAGGTCAAGCAGGAGGCTGAGATTGCCACCTATTGCCGTCTGCTGGAAGACTGGGAGAACTTCAATCTCAGTGATGCCTTCAATAGCAGCAACTTCATGCAAACCAGCCAAAAGACCACCACCCACAGGAAGGTAGACGGCGAAGTGGTGTCTGAGAGTAACAACACCAGAGTTCTGAGGCATTGAGGTGGCAGGAGCAGAGGGGAGCAAGAGGCCAATAAAAAGTTCAGAGGTCATTGAAATGAAAACAGTATAAATGATAAACACGAAAGAACTCTGTAAACCAAAATACAAATTGTTATTATAAAATATTGTTAAAATGTTATAAAAGCCATTTTCATGAGATAAATTTACTTAACTACAAGATCTCAAAATATAGAAGGAAAGAAGTTAAACATATTCATATGTAAGTGTGCCAGTTGTTCTGATTGAAATACAAAGAACTATAGAGTACATTTGATAAATGCTTACCATATGCCAGTTATTGCTCTAAGGGTTTTACCTGATTACTCTCATTTATTTTTCACAACAGCCCTATGAAATAGTTACCATTATTTGCACTTTCAGGTAGAGAAACTAAGACTGCAGTGAAGTAAAAAAGATGAGGTTACGAGCCAGGCCCAGTGGTATGCACCTATAGTCTCAGCTACTCCGTAGGATGAGGCAAGAGGACCATTTGAGTCTAGGAGTTCAAATCCAGCCTGGGCCAAAACAAAACATTTGAATGAAGGCAGACTGACTCTAGGATCCATGCTTTTGTCCTCTATTTGAGATTAAAATACTTTGTAGGTTTCCTGAAAGCCCCTAAGAGGATACAAATTATTGTGGCCCTCCTAATTCCTCTGGATAAAATATAATAGAATATGAATTAAACAATGATATAGCTCAAAATGTTTGTTTCCAACTTGTTAATTTAGAACTTGAAATGGATTTCCACACAGAAATGCTATTATAAATATAGTTCCCAGTACACAAAAATCTGTTGAACTGATGATTCGGGTTTTCTGTGCTAAACTCATGTATCAAATCTGCTGTTTCATGTTTTATGAAGTAATTGGTATTCAATATCCACTTATTGAGTGTGTACTCTGTGCCACATCAAAATATGGCACCATGATTATCAGGAACACATAGTCTAGCAGAAGAAGCATGGAATTATTTAATATATGATGATAAATCACATAGTAAATATACTTTCGTAGTATTCTAGGAGAACAGTAGAAAGGTAGATTTGTTCTGACTGGTGGATTTGGGGAAGATTTCAAATTAAAAGTGTTTATATTTAATCTGGATTGATTATTTAATTAAATTACAAGATTGAAATTTAATCTTGAACCTAAAATATGGATAAGATTTTATGAGTAAACAAGACAGGGAAAGAGATGTTCTTTTTCTAATGTTCCAGATATCCATGTGATAATGTACACTATATGGAACATATTTTTTCCTTGAACTGTAACTGTTATAGAATAATTTCCCATTATTCTTGTATACCTCTTAGGGGCAAGACTATAATTCCTGATCCTTGTTTATCTAGAACTCAATTAATATCATATTTGAGAGTGGGAATATTATCAAGGTTTTAATACATGGTTGCAAATCCTTTAACACTTCTTAGTGGAGTGGTGGAGTCACTTTCCCCTCTCTTTCAATCTGGGTGGGCTTTCAACTACTATGAGCAATTAGGCACACTAGAAATGATACTTAGGACTTCCAAGGCTAAAGGGCCACCACACATCTCTCTTGTTTGTGGGAACACTTTTCTTGGAGCCTTGAGCTACATATTAAAAACGTATGACTAGCCAGAGACCTCCATGTTAAAGAGGATCCAGTCAAGATGCCCAGATGAGCCCTGCCTTCCATTCTTCCATCCCCAACAAGGGGGTAAATGTAAGTAGAGCCATTTTGGACCTCACAGACCCACACAATGACCAGCAGAATGCTACCAAGTGACTGCCAACCATGCCACATGGAAAAAATGGATTCACCCAGTCAAGAGTCATCCAAATTCCTGACCTATGAGGTATATAATAAAGTGGCTTTTTTGTTCAGCCACCAAATTGTGAGACAAGTCATTACAAAACATTATATAGCTAGAACAAACTGGAGCAAACATGTTCAAAATTTTTTTACATATGTTAAAATATGTGACTTTTCAGGTCTCTCTAATGATTATCTTATCCTTTCTTTAACTAGGTTTGTTGAATGAATAAATATAAGATGGAATTAAGGGTAGGGACTTAAGTAAATAAGTAAACATACAAAATAAATTTATTACAATAAATTGTGATAAATACTATGAGGCAACTTAAGAGATTCTCCAGGTCAAGTGTTCAGGAAAAATTTCTCTTCAGAAGCAAAATTTAAGTCAGACCTGAAATACAGGAAAGAGCAGGGAAGGGAATGAAAAGAGTGACCTGTCTAGGAAGAAAGAGCAGCTATATGGTAAGTCCCTGAAATAGAAAAGAGCTTGTAATATTCTAGAATCTGAAGAAAAAATATTCCCAAAAAATCACTATAACCAAAGCACAATAAACAAATGGGAAAACAGCTCAAAATTAATTTGGAGATGTGGCTCCAGAGCCATGTTATACAGGAAAATTCCTTAGAGAGTTTGGATGTAATTCTAAATTCAAAGGGAAGCTATGTAAATACCTTATAGCTATCAGCTATTATTATTTTTATTTATGTGTAAAATATTCATCAGATCTCATTCTATAAAATACTTCTATATTTATAATAGTAATATAGCATACAAACTTTTATTTATATCTTTTGGGAATTAATTTTGCATTCTTACTTGCAAAACCAAAAGCATGTTCTCAAGAGAAAAAATAGTGACATTTTTTCCCCCTACAATTTGTCCCCAAGTGGTAACTCTCCTAGACAGTCTCTACAAGCTACAGTGGAACAAGGCATTAAGTGGAGAAAAAAAAAAGGGGCTCAAGAGGAATACAGATTTGAGGTTATATCTGTTCCCAACATTGAAAAACGTGCAGTTTCAACTGTCATAATGAGGACTAAAACAGTATTTCTCATGGCAGTTGTGAGGCTTAAGTAAAATAATCCGTGTATTTCACTCATGACATGGTATGACACATAGTGAAGTTTCAATAAGTGTTATTATTGTTATATTTGAGATAAAGTTTTGACCAGGTGACTTTTCTCTTGAAATGATGGAAAGGATTGTTGCAAGGTGGCCATCCACAAGTTGAGTGCTCCTTGTCAGTAGGACCCATTTCTTCAGAGAAGCTAACTCTTCTAAGTTATATATCTGGCTATCTCCACACGGAGCCATTATTTTAAGGGCAATCTACTTAATTAATTTCACACATAATCCCAAATGATAAGCCCTAACCAAAAAATCCTATCTCTTAAAAAGAAAGGAAGACTTTGTTGATTTCTCACATATCTCATTGTATAGTGATAGCACTTGGGATTACTTCACACAAATGTAGATATTTGATATAATCCCAAAAGGCTGCAGAGGTATGGGCTTTTCTTTCTTCTTTTTCTTTTCTGCCTGAACATGCCACAGGTATTTGAATCTAACCATTTTTCTTTCTCCCATCTGCAGTCAGGTACAGAAGCTCCAGCCAAGAGTTCTCACATCTAGCCCTCTAACTGATTTAGCAGTTTAGACCTTTAGCCTGTTTCATTGATCATCATGTAAGCAAACCAACCACAATTTATCTGGTTCTCAATACTTACCTGGCATTAGTCGGAGTCCAGCCAGTGGACAGAGACCACACTAGTCATTTGAACAGGGAAAATTTAATATAAAGAATTGTTATTGCCCATGCCCCCCCATCTCCCCAGAGTCTGAGCTTCAAGCGTGTCCATTCCCTAGACAGTGCACATCGCACTCATCACGTAGGTATGCACCCATCCCTCCCCCCCATAATGAGCTGACATAAAAAAAAAGAATTGTTATTAAATAGAATTAAAAAAAGACTCCAATTCTAATGAAATAGCAAATAAAGAAAGCAGCTATTATATCTAGGGCCAAGGGAGAGTGAACAAGAAGGAACTGAAAACTTAGAAGAGGAATTTTCCCAAAGGCTGAGACTCAGATCTATGGGAGAAAGCATGCCTGCCATGGAAACTCATGGTCTGCTGGTGGTCAAGAAACTTAGGGAAGGGAAAAGTGACCCACAAAGGAGCTAATACTCAAGGGTGAGGCAGGTTGTCCCTTAGCCTCAGGAATATCCCACTCATTGAGAAACTTGTTAGAGGCTAGAGTCAGGCCAGACCTGGTCCCCACAAAAGGCTTAACAAGTGCCCAAGACAACTGTCAGAGGATATGGATAGACTGGTCCCTAAGAAAAGTCTATGTTTTTCCTTTACTATGTCCCTCTGAACATCTCTACTAACAAGACTAACATCAAGTCAACTAGTAAGGGAGAAATGCCTACATGGTCCAGCTATAGTATTACAAAGCAGAGAGAAGAAGAATAGATTAGGAACTATGAAGCAATAACGTGATAACTGGCATAGGGAATCAAAAAATAACAACAAAATACTCACTTTCCATTATCTCTGAAACTACTTGCATTGAGATAAAAAAGCAAGTATTTATAGTAATAGTAAGGTAACTAAACAGAAAATGTTCACAAGAATATAGAGAAGGGCACTTAATCCAGATTAAGGAAATGAAAGAATGACAATGGATGAGCTGACACTTGGGCTGAATTTCAGAGAATGAGTAGGCGTTAGTTAGACTGGGCAGAGGTGAGGAGAAGAAAGCAGATAGAGAAAATAGCAAGGATGATGGTTAAGAGTGAGCTGGAGCTCTGCAATGATGAATTGCAAATTATATAAATTGCAAAATGTATATGCAAAAGATGATCCTAGTAGGCAAGCCTGGGCTAGATCACTAATGTGTCTTGTTTTTCAGTGTTGTTCTGAGAACCATGGATTTTATCCTGAAGACACTGGAGAGTAACTGAAGGAGTAGAAAAAAGCTGGTAGAGGGGAGTCAAGCTCAGAATTACAACACTGAAAATCCCTGGCCAGGGTGAATTCCAATGTGATGTCAGTTCTGCGAGGACCGGTATTTATGCTCATTGGTGAAGCCCAAATGCTAGAAGCTATACCTGGTACATATTATAGGTGTAAAAATTATTTGAGCCTATAATAAATGAGTGAATGAGAATTCATTTTAAAAACAGTGACTAACTTGACTTGAGGTAGAAGTGTCTGAATATATAATTGTGGAAGTTTAGGAGCCATGTTAATAAAAATTTCTAGTTCAAAAGAGCATTCTGCAAAGAAATTTAGTGTTGGGAATTGCTAAGAAAGGCAAGATTTGAAACCCTGAATCTGGACAAATTCATGAAGAGTGAGTGTAAATGGAATGATATGAAAAGAGACTTACGTCAGAACTTTGGAAACATCAGTGGTTAAGACAGGAGTAGAGAAAAAGGAGTCAGAAATAAGATTGAAATATAACCAAAGATTTTGGACAAGAACTTGAGAGAGAGATAAATGGAAGTAAAAAGAAGAGAAAGAAAAGATCAAGAAAGAAGTAGTGGTCAATAGTTTCAAATGCAACATAAGAATCAAGTAAGCTAGGAAAGCAATTTTATTAATAATATATTTTCAACTGGCTTTCTCTCCCTAAACCTATAATATAACCTATGTGTTTCTCTCTGTTGAGCCTTATTAAAGTCTAGCTCTAGTCAGTTAAGTCCCTCTTCAAAAACTTTCACTGATTTCCCTCAAATCAATTACCCTTAAATCAGTTTCAAGAACAATCAACTAGTGCCTATCCTTAAGACTGGTGTAACCTCTTCCTACTTTGAATCCAATTGCTTTTTACTGAGACTTATCACGCTCAGTTTTTTTGTATTAATATTAGTGCATTTTACTTATCACATCTGTAATATCTCTCAACTGGGCTGTAAGTTTTCTGACAACAGGAGCTATGTTTCACTCTTTGTATTGTATCTCTGCAGATTTAGCATGATGGTTGATTTTTAAAAAAATGTAATGTATTAAACACTCATTATATTCTAGACACTGAGCTAGATTGCCTTTACTGATAGTTTTATTAACATTAAAACATAATTTAGACATTAATATTACCATTTTGCCCTACTCAGTGGACATAAAATATTAATATCTTTCCAAGTTACTACTAAATGAAAATATAGAATCTCAAAACAGGACTGTATTCCTGACAAGACTGTAAAATACTTTTACCTGCTGTACTCCCTTGTAGAAGGAAGGAAGTAAAAAAATATTTATTTTGTTAAATTGGTTTGAATTGATATTAACCTTGAAAGTGGTTTCAAATTGTGTGGGGAGAGCTCTTTACTTCACCTTATTACATATCTTTTTAATTATATGATTTGGAAAATGATATAGAAAGCAAGGGTGGGAGATCCACTGAGGAAGGAATAATAAGTTGTAAATGACAGAAGTAGGATTTTGAATGATACTGACAGGTTGAAATGATGAGTTAAAGTAAATGAGGTGAAATTCAACAGTAAGAATTCTGGAGGATGCATTGTTCTGGGGGAGGCAGAAAAGGTGAAAGAGCAGGTAGGATGGTTTTAAACAGTTCAGGAAAGAAGAAATGAGGACTTGAACTCTGTTAATGGGAATGAGTGTGAGTGACATGGACCATTTAGAATCTACATACCTTGAAAAGTGAATAAATGCAAGGATGAGGTAGCAAGAATCAAATAGGACTTCAAATATATGAGCCTGTGTAACCCAGAAAGGTGAAAACGTTGACAGAGACAGAGAGGTCAGAGGGAAGACCTTGTTTGGGAGTTAGGTGAGAGGAAGCACAGTTATTTCAACTTTGGGTATTTAAGTTATTCAAATGAAGATAAAGCCATTTTCCTTTTAAAAATTAGGACACTGTTGATGCATTCCTGCTCTTTATTTTAGGAAAGGTACTCAATTCATTCATGATTTTTTAAGCTACATAGTATTGAACAGTACTTTGTGCCAGCAACAAAGCAGAGTGCTTTATAGGCATCACCTTACTTAATTGTCATAACTTGTCCTGAAAGTCCCTTTACAGCTGAGAGAGCTAAAGCTGACAAATAGAAAAGACAACTTAAGATATCCAAAGACATTTTAAAGACATCTGAAGGCATTTGTGGAAACGACTAAAGGTCAGATGTCAGAATTATTATCCAATTTCTCTCTTTTTGTAGTATTTCCTCCCAATGTAAAGAGTTACGTATGGCCTGTTTTCAGCTCGTTGGACTGGATGTGTGACTTTGTTTCCCATTTTGTCTCCATTTTGGCATTTACTCATGCGCTGGTGCTATTTGTAACTGGCCCTCTAGCTTAGGAGGAGCTGTGGCATTCGGAACTAAAATTCTGAGTCTGACCCGTCCGGCTAACCTAAGCTGGCCTTACCCTGCCCCCGTGTAAAAAGGATCTTGGCTATCATCTGACAGATGTGTCTTCTTGAAATGTTCCCACTCTCTCTGGGCTTTCTAGGATTGTTTGAACAGTATCTTGGAGATTTTGTGGGAGTGTCTGACTGAAGAAGATAGGAAAGATATTCCAAACAGTAGAAACACTATATGCAAAGCACAATGCAGGAAAGACACAGCAGGTGGAGGTGACTGTCTTAACGATATTTGTTAGACTCTTCTAAAGATGAAGGGTCTTTATATTGGAGGTTGAAAGTAAAGAATAAGAGATGGGTAGTTCTGTGTTTCACTTTCATCTCCCCACACAAAATGATTCTCCTTTTTGTTCATCTTTGTATACCAAGCACAGTTTTCGGTATTATCCCTAAAACGTTATCTCTTCTTTGACTTTCACCTCTTAGTGTTAGCCATAGAGATCGCTGACATTACCTTTCATTTCTAAGTATGAGCTCATCAGAACCATCACTAAGATTTCTTTAGATATTCTTTATTTATTCTTTTAGATATTCCCTCTTTATTCATAGGTTTTGTTTTAATTTTTGTTTTGCTTAACTGTTCTGCCCTTAAAATATTTTGTGAGGAGTAAGCGGTGAAGGACATGATGTCAGGTCATGCCTACACTTTTCTCTCTCACATTTTTGTATAAATCCTTTCCTAAACATCTAAGCTACATATCTGTCTGACAATTTCCAGTAGACAATTTTTACACTTTTATAAACTCTTAGATGACATCAGAGAAACTGTTAGTTGTGTCTCTCCAATATTTAATTTCCTTTTCTTTCCTAAGTGATTAAACCACACAAATTTTACCAGGGTACAGAATAAAGAACACATTTTCAGCCTCTTGTGTCAACGCATGTTCAAGTGCCTAAACTATGGCCAAATGGATATGACTAGAGATTATGTGTATGTAAAAAGTGTCCTTAAAGGAGGGTGACATAAGCTTCTCCTTTATGAGGATGAAATGACTGGAGCTCTAGAAGCCATCTTGGACTAGGCTGAAGAGGGTCGTATCAGAAATGCAGTAGCAGAAAAGAAGGCAATTAAGACTAACAGCCAGCAGTGTATGTAGCACTTACTATGCAGTAGGAATTATTTTTTTAAACTTTGCACATATTGACCTATGCATGCTTCACAACAATCACAGGAGTTGTGGATCTCAGTTTCCTCATCTCTAAATAGTATTTGAGGGCAGAGATCATGTAGCTACATTGGCCGGCTGGTGTGGTGCTGCATTTTACAGTCTGTACTTAGCAAGTGAAGAGTTAAGAATAGCATCCTGCCACGAGAAGCACTCATTGAATGTTAGCTACTGTGACTTTTGAGTAGTTATTACAAATTACTATCCACAATTCCAATTAACAATTTCCATTAAAGTAATTTATAGTTAGTGATTATAAATCTATTTACAGATATAGAAATGGAGGCAGAGAGAGATGAAGTGACTCATCAAAGATTAAATAACTAGGAAGTGGTGAAGTCGGACTCTTTATCTGTGCTCTTAACCTGTTCTATTCTGAATGCAAAGCTGAAGGAGGCTGAGACCAGCACTAACTTGTGATATCGCTATAGTAACCCTGCAGAGCTGACCTCTGGTCATTTTCAGCAGAGAATCAAATCCCATGCACTAAACCAGTTAATTTGAGTTGTGTATTGCAAGCAGCTAAACTTAATTCTAACTATATAATGTCTTAATTTCTCTCAAGCTTGCTGCCACTTCTAGACCATTAAACAAGTCTTCCTTATGGATCAAAGTGAAGTTTGGAGTAACAATTCTTGATGCTCCTTCTATTTTTTGCGAGATAAAATTGTCAGCAACATTAGTGAAGAATCTCGCAGGAAGTTCAGGTTTTAACAGAGTTGATGTTCCCCCAGCTATATGGCTAGATCAAGGCCCCACAGCTGCCATCAGCATCTTTCTCCAGGACTGTTTTATCACCGGTATTAGGAAATCATCGTTCACATTCTCTGTAGGCTCAGACAGTCAGCAGTGTACGTCTACCATGGCAGCACTAGTGTTCTCTCACTTGTTATTTTCAACCAGTCTCAAGAACGTTTCTATCTTCATTATCATAAATACATAATAGAAACACACACCTGACTGGTTTACAGCCAAGGCTTCTTGTTGCTAAAAATCATACTCTTAAAATCTAGTTTTGAGAAATCACGGCCCTCTTTATTTAACATAAACACATTTCTTCACCAATTTTGCTGGGATTATTTAATAAAAATATGATGGTGTTTAAGTCTTGCTTTTCAATTGTGTCAGGACCTGTCAAAAATTGTTTAGTATGAGATGGTATAAGTAAAAAAATGGGACAAAATCATGAACAAATTATTAAAATTTAAACTAATAAACACATTTAGAAGCATAGTACAATCTAATCTATTACTTTTTATTTGCCCTATCTGATGATGCTATTAGATAATGATATTTAGCTATAGCACAGAGATTCATCTATAGCTCTTATAATCTGAGACATTTTCAATGATCTGGCTAGATACAGAAACTCGCATTAGCACCTTTTAATAATTTGCTTCTTAATTTTCTTTTATAGCTCTTCTCAGAAGTGTGAAACTGGGAAATTCAGTAGTTGAGCATGAGGAAAAAAAGCAATATATATATATATATGTAGTGTACATTTTATATCAGAATAACAAAGTAGAATATCTTTTGAAAATTCACCCGTTTTTTGTTACTGACTCTTAAGAAGTCAACCACAAGGATGACTTGATTTAAACGAGAATCTTCTCAGATATACTTTGAGGTATAACACTAGCACACTAAAGTAAATACCACAAAACATCCTTTGCCTTTGAAACATAACTGCTGTCATAATGACCATCTGCTGGCTGTAGGTTTCGAACACCCGGTGACCTCTGACATTTATGACAAATTATGTACCAAAGTGCTAGCGACGCCTTGTTAAAATGAAGCCAGAGGCCCTCGAGTTCTCAACCCCTCTTGTCTTTAAAAGCATGGGTTAAACGGCAGCAAGAGGCAGATTGGACAGAAAACAGACACGGCAACAGCTAAAAGGAAATAAAATCCTCATCCTCTCCCCTTTGACTTTTGCAGCTAGCTGCACTTCGATGTGCTTTCAACCATTAAACTACCTTAACCTTCGGAAGAGCCAAACCAGTTAAAATTGACTAAAAATTTGCACATGGCCACACAAGATTTGATTGATTCTTATTTGAAAATTGCACGGAGGACAGTCACTTACTGTAATATTTTTAACCAACAAAATATGTTTCTCAGTCACCTCTGGTGCATGGTGAAATTGATGTCATATAAAAAGCAATGTGAAGAACACTTTTCAAAGTCACAAAGTTAGCCTTGCTGCAAAATACAGTAATGCCAGTTGGATTTAGGCAAAGCAGGCTAAAGTATAAGATTTAAAAAAATACATTAAAAATTTACTTTTTTTTTTTTTTTTTTTTTTGAGACAGAGTCTGACTGTGTTTCCCAGGCTAGAGTGAGTGCTGTGGCATCAGCCTAGCTCACAGCAACCTCAAACTCCTGGGCTTAAGCGATCCTACTGCCTCAGCCTCCCGGGTAGCTGGGACTACAGGCATGCGCCACCATGCTTGGCTAAGTTTTTCTACATATATTTTTAGTTGTCCATATAACTTCTTTCTATTTTTCATAGAGATGGGGTCTTGCTCTGGCTCAGGCTGGTCTTGAACGCCTAAATTCAAACGATCCACCCGCCTCGGGCTCCCAGAGTGCTAGGATTACAAGCGTGAGCCACTGAGCCCGGCCTTTTTTTTTTTTTTTTATTGATTAATGTAAAAGAGACTGTGTGGGCTTTAGCATCAAAAATAGAAACTGGACAAGAAGACCATAGAACATTAAGGCATTTGTTTACACAATGCAAAACCTACATCATACTCTCAGGCTTATCTGAAAGTTGTTTGCCTATTTTTAAGAAAAGAGGCTTTCATAACTTTTCTTTCTTGTGATATTATTTACAACTTTGGGAATTGCATTAGATATTAAATAAAATGCTAACTTTTTTGAAGGAGAATTCATGACCAATAGAAAAGCAACTTATAATGAAGTTTACTACTCTGGGCATGGGGGATATTAGGTGTTTATTGGATAGGTTTGACTTTTCAAATTGGATTAAATATTGGATAAAAGGAATACTAGAAGAACCCCCTAATAATAATTCTTCTAGATATGTTTTATAAAGTGTATTGTATCAACAATAATTTTTCTTATCTTTTTTGTGGATCACTTTTAGAGGGCATGGGTAAACACATTTACATATGTTTTCACTATTCTCTCCTATTAGAATTTTATAAATCATGGATGCCTGTATAAAATGCACACATAAATATATGAATATCTGTATATATGTTTACATATTTTATAATTATAACTTCATAGTCTTTTATTCGAATATTTGAATTGGCATTTTAGAGGCAAAATTTGATCTTAGACATTTTGTCTGTAATATATTTTCACTCCCTTTCTGCCTTATGATTCAGCAGATTATGTCACCCTCATCAATGCTTTTATTTGTCCATTTTACCCCTTACAAGGACTACCACTTCCTTTTTCACCCTTTTCCCACTATTTGCCATCAAAATTGGCAGCTATGTTGCAGTGCCCAGGACATGTTTTCTCTTCTAGAAGTTAATAAAGTAACAGCAATAGATACAGGAAGACTCATAGATTCTTCCATGGAATGTTAGCTCTGGAACAATTAATAGAACTGCTTTAATTTTCTAAAGATATCTCTGGTTGAAGTAGAAGTGAGAGGTTAAAAGCCTTTACTCTTTCTCTTGATTTTTTTCTCTCCTATATTCTTTCCAGCTACTATGGCTTATGAATGACTCTATGAATAGAGTTTAAAAAGCCCTAATAATAGCCCAACTATACAGACACAAAGCAAGCCCACAAGAAGTGAAGGCACTTTGGCTCCTTGTCTAAAATGTTTTTCCTTAGTCAACTTCTTCATACTTTAAAATCCTTTTCCTGGGACTCCTCTGTTATGACCTTACTGACTCCTCCTAGATAAAGTCATCATATACTATTTTGTTGTCACATACCTTTTCTTAGAGTTTTTAAATCATATTCTGCTGAAATTGTTCATGTTTTTCATGGCGGCAGAGACTATTTAACTCATTTTTGTCTTCAGAACCTACAAGCATCTGACCATAGCACGTGCCCATTAAATGTTAACATAGTTCATTATTTTCATTAGACTGGACAAAAATTATTATACAGCTTGATGTGGGCAGAAATCAAACAAAATTGACCGATTTCCCAATCTTTATCGTAACACTGTATCTACTGTGTGATTTTATTTGGGACTCCTTTCCAATAAGATTTGTGTGTCAAGAGCTTTATCTTAGTGCCCAACTCAAAAAAGAATAAATAATAGAAGAATTTCAAATGCAAAATAAAATAAAATTGATATATCTATGCTGAACAACTTACATTGTACCTTGCTTCGTACCTAAATTTGTCTGTTAACACTTGTGACTGCAAAAACTTTTTCACCAGGGTTTTGTTTTCCTACCTATGTTCATCCTCATCTTAGTCTTAGATGATAGATTAGGATATTCACCCTACCCTCCTCATCCGCTGAAAATACTCCTTATTTTGCAGCAGATGTGCCTCTCCCACCTGTACCCAAGACTTTATAATTCCACTCTACACTCATTGGCTCAATATCATGGAGAAGATACTGTGGTACCCCAAGACTGTTTGAAATAGAATGGGCTATTTTAAAATCTAAAAATTCAATGTTGTTGGTAGGTTCAAGTGCAAGATGGCCTATCCATTATCCAGATGTTCTGGAGGGAATTTATTCATCAAGTTAAAGAGCAAACACATGTTTCCAGTATTAAAGGTACCAATGTATTAACATCTGTATCCAAAAGTGTTACCTTCCCCTGTTAAAAACAGATGAAAACCTGCACACATAAGGTAAAACCCTGCATTTGTGCCCTAATCACATCTCCGCTCATTGGCTCAAAGATATTGCTCCTGCAAGTCTCCCTCCCTCTCCTGCACCATGACCATCCTGTCTGCTGTACCAACACAGCATGCCATCCCCCATCTTTAACGCAAATCCCTCCCTTGAGCTCTTTTCACTGCCTATCTTTGTCTACTTACACTCCACTTCTCTATTCTGCCTTGCAACAAAACTCCTAGAAACAGATCCTAGATACATCTTGATTTCCTCCCTTTTCTTTTATTTTCCCTTGAGTCAACTCCCTTAAGACTTTTTTTTTTTTTTTCCTGAAATTGCTTGCAGCAAAATCACCAATAATGACCATGTGTCAAACTAATCTCAGAATTAACTTTCCAAAGGATACGAGACCGGGGCGCTTAAAATCCCACGTCTCATCTTCTTACTGAGAATTACCTGTGTGGCCCTTGATTCCGTACACCACCCAAGGCTGAGGGAGTTTTTCCACTTTGGAAGAAATCTTGAGGCAGTTAAGCAGAAAAACTTGGTATATTGCTAGCATGTGTTGGAACTGTCTCCACAGTTCAGCTTAGCCCAAGGATTGGTCAAGGGGATATGACACGTGGAACACAAAAAGTATCTGCTTTGACCTTTTCTCTGCTTGCTCTGTCTTATTCTCTTTTCATCAATCCTCTTCATTTTCTGAACCTTTAAACTGGTGTGTCCCAGGAGCAAATCCTCAGGCCTTGTATCTTTTCTAACTGCATTTAATACTTATGTGACTTCACTCACTCCAATGACTAAAATCATGTTTATTATGTTAAACTTCAATTTTACATTCACCTATTTCCCAAAGTCTAGATAACATGTATCACGTACCTACTCAATATCTCTGTTGGATATTATTTAAAAACTAAACTCTTGATATAAATATATCATACAACCCAGCAATTTTCCTCCAAAGTATCTACCCGGGAGAAATAAAGACATATTTCTACACACAGACTTGCACGTGAATATTCAAGGCCCCAAACTGGAAACAATCTGACTGACAATGTATCTGTACGATGAAATACAATTCTGTGATAAAAAGAAATGAAGAACTAACACAATCTACAACATGGATGAACCTCAAACATAATATTATGTAAGTGAAAGAAACCACATACAAAAAACCACACAATGGGTGATTCCATTTATATGAAATGTTCAGAAAAAGTGAATTTATAGGGACAGAAAATAGTTTAATGGGTGCCAGGAGGTTGGGTTGGAAATAAGGAGTCACTGCAAATGGGCACAATGAGTCTTTGGGGGGTTGATGGAAATGTTCTGAAATTAGATTGGATTGATGTTTGCACAACTCTAAATTTACTAAAAATTGTTAAATTGCACCCTTAAAATGGATGGAATTTATAGTAGGGAAAGTATACTTCCATGAAGTTGTTTAAAAAAAAAACTCTGACTCCTATACACCTCAAAATTTTTTCTCCTCTAGTCCCTCCCATTTGAGGAAACATCAGCTCTGTTTTACCAGTTACTTAGGCAATAAACCTTGGAATCATTTTTGACTCCTTTCTTTTTCATTAAAAATCTAATCTGTCCCTTCTACTACTAGTAACTTACTTCCCACCACCTAGTCCAGCTGACCTCCTTCCCCACTGCCACTCTGGCCACCATCAGCTCTTGCTTCGACTGTAACAATAGCCCCATAGCCAGTCTTTATGCATTTGTCCTTACCACTCGATGACTAATTTTCCATAAAACAAATTATTTTACTTCTTTGTTCAAAACACTCCAGCACCTTTCCTTGTCACTCAGAGTAAAATACAAAGATTTCACCATGGTAGCATTTCCAGATAAATATGGGCTATCTAGTTAAATATAAATTTCAAATGAACAATATTTTTTTAAAAGATATGTATGTCCTATGCAATATTTGGCATATACATATATTGAAAATATTTGCTGTTTGTTTAACTAAAATTCAAATTTAACTGGGTATCTGTATCTTTATTTGATAAATCTAGCAAACCTGCACCATGGTCAAAAAGATGCCTCATGGGAGAAACAACTCCTATTGTCTCCCTGGCCTCATCTTCCTCCTCACCTCACTCCTTTCAATCAAACTACCATGAACTTTCACTGCTTTTCAAACAGGCTACATATATTCTTAGTATAGGACCTTTGAGCTTGCTCTTCCTTGTACCTGGAAAACTCTTTCCCCAAATATCTTACTGGTTTGTTCTCCTATTTCATTTAGTTTTCTGCCCAAATCTCAGAAAATATTCATAGAGGCCTCTCCTGATTAACCAGTCAAAAATGATTCCTGAAGTCCACTATTCTCAGTGCTATCATTAGGCTGTATTTATCTTCTCAGTACTTATTACAAATGGACATACGATATATTTGTATTGTCTGTATCTTGCAGTGAAGGCAGAAAATCTGCTTCTTCTTCACTTCTGTATAAGAAGGGATTAGAATAGTACTTAGCAGATAATAAGTGATCAATAAATTCAGTCGTCTATCCACCCACCCACCCATCCACCCATGCATTCATTCCATCCATCTATCTGTCCATTTGTTCATTCATCCATTCAACATTTTTTCTTTTCTAGGTTCTAGGTCTCAAATCACATGTAGTGACAGTGTCAATGTATTAAGTAGTGTATTTTTGGAAGGCAAGTGGGAAAAGAAAAGTAGGGGTATGGTGAAGCTAACAGAGACAAATTGGCAGACAGAAATAGATGTGTGTCTGTAGACTAATAATAGCAGAATGAGTTGGATGGGAACATAGCTACTGCATTTGTGGTGTTTCCCTGAGTGACAAGCCCACCCACCCAACTGGAGTTCAGGGGAGAGGTCAAGTCAAGAGACAGTATTTGGGACTCATCTGCCTAGGGGTGATAGTTAAAACTGACATATCCTGAGTTCCTGTCAGCAGCTGCTCCTACACACTCAGGAACTCTCCATTAACATTTAAACTGACTGTCAAGTCCATAATTTTGTCCTTTCTCCTCCATCAATTACCCTCTTCCTTCTGAAATGTTGAAGTCCTCCCTGTCCACTGGCACATTTAACGCTGTCTATACAGTTCTCAAATATTGTCCAGTTTTTAAAAATGATTTTATTTTACTATCAAGTCTTTCTCCATCTTATTTCTCTTTTCCTCCATTCCTTTACTTCCTAAGCATATTATCTTACCTCAACCATTGTACTGAAATTGAATTCTCCAAGGTCACCAATCACAAATAAATTTATGTTTTTTCAATCTTCATTCTCCTGGACTTCTCAGTAGAATCTGAGACCATGAGCACTACTTTTTTCTTTATATTTTTCTTGCTTTGTTCTTTCCAATGTTACTTAACAAAGCCTGATTTTTGTTTATACTATCTTTATAATTTTTATTTTTCTCTGAACTGTTTTATTTTTTCTCTTATGTTTTTTCCCTCAATTGTAAATTATCCTCAAAATTCTGTTGCCAGCTCCCTGTTAATCCTTCTGCAGTCTCTTGCCTTTAAAAACTTCATACAACCTCATGACTTTGAATTTCAACACTAGGCATATGTCCCCCTAACCTACATAAATTGTTTTTTGTCTTCTTGTTACTCCAGCTCTGGTAATACATCACTATCTGCTTGTTATGTGCATATATTGGAATTTACTGAAAATATATTAATTTCAACATTTTAAAATACAATGTTTAAAGAATGATATGTCCTGTCTTCCCAAACAGAGTCTGATGTCACTTAGAAGAATAAGCTCTGACTTATACTTTTCTCCAGAGGTGTTTTTAAATATCTAATAATCTAGCAAATATTGTTTTGGATACAATGGAAACTAAAACATTTTATTTATCTATCTAGATTAAGGAACATACATAAAATATACCCAGCTATTTTTCTTTTTTATTAGTTAGCCTGTTTTACTAGTTTGAGGCTGACATTATCAGTGGTACTTTAGGAAAGCGGGATGGTAAAACCTGAGGATAAACACACATTTACATGTATACTCACATTTTTCTGTTGGTGCTTTTAGTTGTTTTAAATGTCACATCATCTCCATATCTGCTAGAATGTCCGTCAAATTGTACTCTAAACCTGTGCTTTCTTCTGACTGTGTCCAACTCCAAAGATAGTGATTAAGCAACAGCTTTGTTGGGAGAACTCTGATTGTGATCTCTGGTCAAAATCAACCGCCCTCATTTTCAGTGATTCCCTTTTGTCTGTGTCTGATAACCTGTTCAGTGGATAGCAGGATTTCTATGCAATCGAATTTTGCTAGAGTTGACCTTCTGCGTTTTTAAAAATGTTTAGAGTTTGTACTTGATTGAAAAATTTTGAAGTCAGAGAACTTAAATGTACTGAAAAATAATATATTTATAGAACCTTTTAAATAATCAACAAAGATTCAAGTAAGTATGGAGAGGATCATAAATTAATTTTTAATCAATAAGTGCATTTTCATTCCTATCTTGAAAAAATTCAAGCTGGAAATAAGTACATGTTTATTGGATTTACCATCTGATTGGAGCAAGAGAAGAAACTTTAGGAGCTTGAAGAGCAGTGATGATAATGCAAGAAGAGAGTTCTAATTTTAGGAAAAGATAAAATTAAACAGAAGATGTATACAATTAAGGGGAAAGGGAAAAATGGCAGTTCAGGAAAGATGTGAATAATCAGAAATGTACAAACCAACAAACATAAAAGGTCTGCCAGTCTAATTGTAAGTCTGTGCTATTACTAAAGTGATACAGTTTTTAATTATAACAAAAAAGAAAATTACATAGAGAAATATCATAACCAAATCTTAAAAAATACTTAGTGATATATGGTATTAATTTCATTTATATGAAAACAAAAAAAATATTTTTTAAATGGCATGATATAAAATAATTCGATAGCTGCCTAGATCCTTAGGTAAAGATTTTAATGTGTACACAAGAATATCTACACAATACATGCAAAGTTAGAAAGGAAACCATCAAGAATGACAGCTAGTGGTTTACAGTAGAGTTAGTATAGGTTGGGTGCTTAATGTTACTTAGGCCTAATTTGACAATTTGATGGAGGTTTCAAAAGTAAGCAACCATATATATGCATAAAAAGATATATTTATCTATAACATATGTATATAGTATACATATAAACATGTATATTTGATATACATGTTTATATATTATAACAGATAATTATATAACTATATATTATATCACATTTTGGAGTGTAATTATATACTAGAAAATAACCTACACAATTTATATCTTGTTAATGGTTATAAAATTTATGAAATGTATTTATTACTATTTTAATTTTGTCAATGAGGAAAATGAAATTAAGATACAGTAAGCAGCTCTAGATCACACAGGGGTATTAGAATAAGGTCTTAGTGAATCCCAAAGATAATACTTTTTCTACCACCATATATTGCCTCCCTTTATATATGAATAGAAATCAGGATATAATTTGCGTGGATTGTCTATTTATATTTCAAAATATGGCCTGTAATTATAGTTCAACATCCACTGTAAGACACTGATTTATTTGGGCTACAATTTGTGAATCTAGGAGTCCAAAGTTAAAACGCAATATTGCTAAAATTATAACATCTTTGACTATCAAATTTCCTAGCCCAAAGAAATCTATCAGATCAATATATAACAGTGATAAGAAAGAGGGAAGAAGTTGGATGGAAAAGTCTTGAGTATTGGCTCTACCTGGAATGCAAAGTTCACAAAGGACTACCTGCTGGCAGGGCCGTGTGTCTGTGTGTTTGTGTGTGTGTGTGTGTGTGTGTGTGTGTGTGTGTGTGTGTGTTGGGTGGAGGGGGCAAAGCAACATCATTGAGCTCCTTACTAAGGAAACAAGGCACCAAAATGTAAAAGGAAACGTGAGTTTACTGCCACAAACAAGAAATTTCTTGGATTTCTTAAAGTGATTTAGATTTGATACTTTATTGTAGGACATTAAAGCAAAATTCAACTTTGTATAAATACCATATATTATTTGAATTTGAACATGCATATGTTTTCACATTGTAAACTCTTCAAAAAATATATTTTAGCATTACATTATAGTTAAATCGGCAGCATTTTTATTTCTTAGTGGTGGTGTATCTTATAATTGATGGCACCTCGGATTTGGTGAAAGACAATAAGTGAGGTTCATTTGAGAATCAGAAGAAAATATGTGTGAGTCTAAGGTCTTTCACTGATGGCTGGCAAATACAAATACACTGATACAAATGCTATCCTGATCTGAATTTTCTTAGTCTTTAATTATAAGACTAATATAAGTGTAAAATTTAAGTTCCTACTCTGCACCATTCCCCTATAAAGATGGCATGATACTAACTGAGAATTAAAACATCCATTTATATAAATAGTATATATAAATTCTATGAAGTCCTCGTGACATTTAAAATACAATTTAAAAAATCTTACAAGATTGGAGACACTGTTAGACGATTTTTTAAATTTTGCAAAATCTTTGAACTTTATAACCTTCTGTAGTCAAAAGAAATATTTTTAACAAGTAGCAGGTCTGAGATGTGAAGATTGTGTTCAATCTAAGAGAAAGTCTAGTCTAATAAATTGAGTGTTGTTAAGCTCTGAAAGCAAAAGCTCTGAACTGTATGTTTCTAGCTGGATTCTCAGTTTTTGTTTTGTTTTTTAATAAGGCATAGTTTCCCATGCAGTAACATATGGTTTCAATATTTGAGCATTCTCAGCCATTTTCCCCATATGTTTGTTGTAATCAACTAACCACACATGGCCAAATCCTGCCCTTAGACAAACACAGAGAATACTCACTGAGGTCGAGGGAAACAAGCACATGTCATGCAACCCATGGCCCCAAATCAGGCTTCTGTCACTATTTGCACAATAATGAATGGTACAAATGAATGATTATTAATATATGTTAGAAGTGACTGATTGCAGAAGTTCCTTTAATCTGAGAATGTCCAAGATTAATTTTGGCAAAGAAGTTGAAACACTTGGAGAAAGTTGTGTGCAAAGATGTGCATGTATTGGGTAGGGGGATGGGAAACATCAAACATCATTTATAACATGGCATGTCAAATTTAACTAAGGCATTATTCATTTTTTTTATTCATTCCACAACTTTAGCACTCTTGTAGGTACTGAGTATACGTCGTCTGCTCTCATGGAGCATCTATTCTAGAGGCATAATACCAAAAATAAACAAATGAACTAATTATAAAGCTGATAAAACAGGATAATGTCATTTAAAGTGATGTGACTATTTTTGCTCTGGTTGTTAGAAAAAGTCCTCTCTGAAGAGGTGATATTTGTGAGATCACAAAGATGAAGAGAAGCCAGTACCGTGAAATCTGGACTGGCAAGGGATGGCCCTCAGGTTTGAATGAGCTCACGATTCAGGAGAAGGTCAAATCAGAAGTACAAGCAGAGACCAGAACATGTAGGTTTGAGTAAACCATGTTAAGCTTTGTGGAAATAAGTCTAAGCATACTGAAGTGTTTTTAGGAAAAAAGTAATGCAAGTGGAATTCTTTGCACCTTTGTATTTAAATATGCCCTTATAGACCTGGCACAGTGGCTCACGCCTGTAATCCTAGCACTCTGGGAGGCCGAGGCGGGTGGATCGCTCGAGGTCAGGAGTTCGAGACCAGCCTGAGCGAGACACTGTCTCTACTAAAAATAGAAAGAAACTATCTGGACAACTAAAAATATATATAGAAAAAATTAGCCGGGTGTGTTGGCACATGCCTGTAGTCCCAGCTACTCGGGAGGCTGAGGCAGGAGGATAGCTTAAGCCCAGGAGTTTGAGGTTGCTGTGAGCTAGGCTGACACCACGGCACTCACTCTAGCCAGGGCAACAAAGCGACACTCTGTCTCAAAAAAAAAAAATAAATAAATAAATAAATAAATAAATATGCCCTTATAGTTGCTTTGGCAAACAAAGAACTACGACAATAATACTAATTTAGGATACTAATGGAAGATATTGAAAATTCTACTCTATTGGGCATGAAAATTGTGCTACTGGCAGAGCCATTTCAAGGACATATTAGAAATCTGGGATATAATTTTGATCTTCTCTAGCCACAGGATCCTCATTTACATACATACAATTTTAGGAGAAATCTTCCTGTGAGCTTTGAAAGGAAAATTAAGACATGAAATGAATCACACGTAAATCTTACATAATTAACATAAACACATTTGCATGTATGATAATTTCTAGAAAAATTTAAATAAATAGTGTGATGATAGTATTTTTTTGATAGGTAAATATTTTGAAAATAGAAAAAAAAGGGATGTATTTTGAAATCATGAAGTGATTTTCAAAAATTGAAGTTTGGCAGATGCATGTACAATAAATCTTCTGCAATTTCACTTTGTACCAATTTTTATTCACTTTAAATGTGATATGGTGACATTTATATATCAATATTAAGGATATTAGAATTATTTGAAGGAGGTTAAATTTTCAATATTGCAAAAGGAAAGTTTCTGATGTAAAAGAATGTAATTACCTAATATCTAATCTTTCTGCTTTGGCCCTCTAAGGTGATGATGAAAGTAAAATCATAGGGGGAAAAATGTAATAAAAGTTTGGAAATATCTAACAAATATTTGGTTATAAATTTATTTTCCATATATTTTCTGACTATTTTTAAGTTTTGAGGTCGTCACTAAGTTCCATGGCATTTTTAAATAGTTATGTTTGGTGACATATAGAGATGTATTTCAAACGAAGATTCCCTTCCAAAAGGCTAAGAAATCTATAATCAGATATAGGTCAGATGATTGAACTTTGTCTAGAGATTTTAAGAAGGCATGGACCTTCTTTTTTTTTTTAATAGAAAAAAAGGCATAACTATTTTAATGGGAGCTTTCAGAATGAAGACCCAAAGATACAGGAGAAATTGTTCATTTTTATACTTTGGTTCAATAAAGTATAGATAGCTGTGTAGAAATATGATTGAACAAAAGGTTATGATATAGCACTAATAAACTGAAATTTTTCTTGGCCTCTGAGCATGCGTTACTTCCTTCCGGGTGGGGAGAGGGCCCTCTCTGGAATAGGGGTTTATGATCTACAGTCAAACAAGGACATTCTAAATTAATTTGTAGGCTAATACAAATCTAAAAAAACATTTCCTATTTATGGGCTGCAATGGTAAGCTAGAATAGTTTGTGCTGTGGTTACACAACAATCTCAAATTTCAGTGGCTCAAAACAAAGTTCATTTCTCCCTTATTCTACATGTGGTTGGCAGGAAGATTTTGCTTCTCATAGTCACTTGGGAATCCAGGTGGATGGAGGTTCCATAATTCATCTTAGAAAAAATTTTTTAATTAGATAAAATTCATATAACATGAAATTCACCATTTTAAAGAGTACAATTAAGTATATTTGCAATGTTGTGCAACTATCACCACTAATCCCAACACCCCTAAAAGAAACACTATATCCTTTAACAGTGACTCCCAATTTCTCTTCTCCCTTTCTCCTCTCAAACACTTTCCTGCTTTCTGTCTCTATGGATTTGCTTATTCTGGACATTTCACATAAATGGAATCATAAAGTAGGTAGTCTTTCATGACTGCCTTCTTTCACTTAGTATAATATTTTCAAGGTTTCTCCATGTCTTAGTAAGTATCAGTACTATATTCCTTTAGGCCAAATAATATTTTATATATAGATATATCAGATTTTATTTATTGATTAATTAGCTGATAGAAATTTGGGTTGTTTCCACTTTGCATATTGGGAATAATGCTTCTATGAGCAATTGTGCACTCATTGTTGTATGAATGGGGTGTATTTTCAATTATCTTGGGTATATACATAGAGGTAGAAAAGCTGTGACATATGGTAACTCTGTGTTTAACTTTTTCAGGAATTGCCAAACTGTTTTCCATAGCTGCACCACTTTACATTCCCACCAGCAATGCATGTGGTTATAACTTCACATACGCACCAACACTGGTTATTTTCTTTATATATTATTATTTCTATATATAATACATAACTATTTTATATATATCTTTTTATATTCTTTACTTGGTGATATCTCATTCTCCTACCTTTATTTAATGCTCAGACATAGTTTCCAGTAAGTCTTTGAATGTTCAAATATTTAAGGTAGCTTCTTTAAAGTCTTTATCTAGTAAGTCCAATGTCTGGGCTTCTTGAGGGACAGTTTCTATTGATTACTTTTTTACTTCCTGAGCCACACTTTCCTGTTTCTTTGCATGCCTCCCAATTATTTTAGTTGAAAACATGACATTTTCAATAATATTATGTGATAACTATAGCAATAAGGTACCCCCCACAGTTTTCTCTAAATTGCTATACTACACTTATGCTGCAGACGGAGTATTTTTAAAATGGGACCTCATATTTTTTCCAAACTCTCATAGCTCCTCACAACATAGTACTCTGTACAAAAGAGTAAATTATTTCTAGTTATTTCTTTAACTTTAAAGGTGGATTAGAGTTTTTATGCCTCTACAAAACCACTTTCTGAAGGCATTCAACTGTAGGACAGTAATTCATCAAAAGATAAAAAATAATATCAAAATGAAATGATTTATTGCTACCCTATGTAAAAGGTGTTATGGTTATGCATCTATTCCTAAAGAAAGGTTATTATTTTGGTCCAATCCAGACAGCACCTGACTGAGGTTTCGAAATAGGTGTTGTGACATGGTGCTCTGTGAAGAAAGTATCTTCAACTCTAGCATTGGATTGTCAGAGGACTTTGTTCCCTTCGTGTCAGTTTTCTTATTTGTATAATGAACCCAGTTACATCATTTCTAACACTCTATAATTTAAATTTATAAACACCTAAATTATCCAGAGTGCTGTTTATTTGCCAAATTATGCCTAAAAATCTCTTTCTGAGACAGTAGATTTCTCTACTCACAATGTAACTTGTTCAGCCTCTAACCACATTTCAATTTTTGTAGCAATTAAAATAAAGTTCCCTTGTCCCTGTTTTTTTCTTTCTTTCAGGTCTATATTTCTAAGTCTACAGATCAATAAAAACTGCCTATTTTCTAAGGGGCTCCCTCTAAACATCATATTTATTGTGTCCTCTTTCCATGTACATGGCATGTTTCATCCTTGCTCACTGTGATGATTCAACAATGAAGGAAGAGATAGCTCTTAAGTGATAAGAAGGTTAAATGATCAACCTGGTAGTTATCAGGGATACTGACAAGCCTTTTGTACAATAGAGATCTTCAAAGGGGGCAAAGCAGCAAGATCTGTGAAGCTGATATCTGGAGCTCTAGCAAAATCCCGTCCAACCCCCATCACTACCATCCTGCATCCTCTTTATTCTGTCCCCATACCCTGTGAAGATAGTGTGACAAGAGGTTATTTGAGGGGAAAGATAAAAGTGAAGATGGTGCCTGCTCTAATTTCTCTGTCAAATGTCACTACAGACAGGAAAACACATTCTCTAATGTCTATACCTCCATTCCAGCAGGTTATCTCTTTACTTCTCCCTTGCCCCCCACCTCCCCAGCTCCATCCTCTGCTGTCAGGCCCTGGTGAATGAGAGTAAAACATAGGTACTGGCTGTAAAAGGGTAGAGTGATTGAGTAGAGGGATTTTAGTTGAGTCTCCTTTTCTCTCCATCGTCACGGCATGCGATTCTAAGACCTTCCTTCATCAACTAGAGAGGACCATGTACAAGTGGGTGAATCTTCCATTTCTAAAAAATTTTCAGAAGATGAAATCCCAAATTCATTTTTAATTTAATTGTATTTTTTCATCCTTAATTTATTAATAGAAAATAGTTCCACCCTTATTTTGCTTAAGAGAAACAATTCACAAGAACATCAGTTCTGCAAAAGAACAGCCATCACTTTTGTGATCTCTCCGACATATGTTCTTTCCACTAACACTGACGGTTCAATATTTTGCTGTCACAGAGCAGCATAAATAACTCTGATGATGAATCTATTGAGAAAGTCCCCAGAGTACAAGAGTAAAACCTATTTATTTAGCAAACCGCCCTGGGTGCCATGGATGCTCTCAGCATACAGTTATTAAGTTACTGAAAATCTGCATTTCCTTGTCTTAATTTTTAAGGTGCAGGTGAGGGTGTTTTGTTTTGTTTGTTTTTCTATAAGAAACTCCTATCTTCATGAGTGAAGTAAAAATCCAATGACGACTTAGGATACTTCATAATCCATTATGCACACCTTCTCATTAAAGCTTTTATGCTAGTTTCTGTGCTATAGGATTTTATGCCAGTTCCAATGGCCTCTACAGTATAGCCTCAATATGAAGCACTGAAGTGGCATATTTAATATTGCACCTGAGGAAAAGGGCCAAACATATAAAAAGCCTGGTCATGTAACACATACTTAATGTATTTTTCAGGCTAACCCACTTTTGCAGTTGAAATGAGCTTAATTAGTGTCATTATGTTATCTTTTAGTTTTTATAAAAACACTAGGAGTTAATAGTTTTGAAAGAGTCTACAGAAATTCTTGAGGTAGTGGATGTACCCATGTCATAAAACTTGGGAGAGTTTGTGAAAAAGTTTACGGAGAAAGCACAAACTATGATCCACAATTGTTCTAAATCAAAAGTTATGTGCTGCACAACAGGTGGGAACTCCTACATGCTGGTAATGATTGCAAAGGCTTAGTGTGAGCCTCAGTGCACAGAATAGAGTTAATCTGGTAGACAGAGCTGAAAGTCTGTGTAACTTTCTTCTATAGTTTGACATTTTGTATACAATGGACATTAATTGAATATTGTGGTTGACTATGAAAGAAATTGAAATACAGTGAAAAACACGAGACAAGGTGACAAGATTTTTTTTTATCTGTTTGTTCATTAAGAGCAAAATAAACAAAAATCTTAATCACTTTTGCTATGCCAGGCATTATATTAATAATAATTCTTACATATATTTTAAAGATAGAAACACATTAAAAATCTGTATTTAAGAGACAAGCAAAGGAAACAACCAGGCAAAATTCCAAAATTCCCAGAGAAAGAATGATCAAAGCAGTTTGAAAAAAGTGTAGTATTTAGACAAGCCTGGGAGAAAGGAGGTGGCAGGGGGCAGAACACTTTTCAATAGCAGTGGAGTTCTTGCTAGTGTCAACTTATGCAGGGGTCAAATAAGAGAAAGACTGAAACTTACCCATGCGCAGCCTGGTGGCAGCAATTTTGGTAGAGTAATGAGAGTGGCAAGAGAGTGGGGATAGAAGCCTTGGGAAAGGTATCTGGTCTGCAAGTTGAGGGAGCTGGCTCTTGATGACTTCTATTTTCCCTACTGAGTGGGAGAAAAGGTTATTTCCTGAGAGTGAAGGATTGAGGTTAGGGTGAATGGTTTGGAGAGAGGAGACTGAGTTGGAAATGGTTGTGAACAATGGGTGAGAGAGCCGAGCAGAAAAATCAAAGAGCTACCAGGCAGCCGTGTGGACCTCACTGAGATCGCCAGCCATGACTACACAGGGTCACAAATGCCGTGAATTTTCCTGTTAAACTGTGGTTTCTCTTAAATGCAAGGACTACATATCTTAGCTCAGTAACCTCAGCAGATTAACATAATACCTCAACTCTAATTAAGATCTACAACTATTTAATGTATGCAGAAATGCTGATCTATGTCATAAGATGACAATAGCAATTATTGATTCTTATTCACGGGCATCAACAGACAAATAAACTTCCTTGTTTTCTCACTCTGCCAACTATAACCTCACACTCTCACACTATAGTTCTGCATTCTGCTGTCCCTTTCTTTGTTGCCCAGTATTTACACAGTCAAGGGATAGCAATCATAGAATACTAAGGAACTATCAAATTAATAATTGCAATGTCTTTCCAGGGGGGATTTTTGGTATTATAGCTGTATTAATGAAAATATCCTAAGAAGAAACAGCCTACTTGTAGCATAAATGTTTCTTCATTCTCATTTCCAAACTCTATTTTCCATCACAGCCACATAGTATTTCTTAATGGTAAACAGTTACAGATTAGATTTCAATTTGTGGAATCAATACCTTTAATACTAAGTAATGAGTATCAGATCTCTGTATCTTGTGCCAACCAAATAAGAAACATAATAATTCCTTTGTACCGTAAAACTCTAAGCAGAGTCAATTCACTGCTAAAACTTGAGCTAAAACTCTAAACTGACTCAGTGAAAGAAAACCAGTGATCAAGAATGTTATCTCTCATTGTCGCTGTTTCCTTATAATACCTTGTGATGACTTTTTTTTCATGTGTGTGGTTAGAAGTAAGCAATGATGGCTATGAAAAAAAAAAAAGAAAGAGTGTGAGATTGTTCTTCTATGTAGACTAATATGAAGGGGTCAGTGTGAGTACATGATGGCCAACCCCAGCCATGTCACAGGACAGCTGAGCCAAGGCATATTTCACATCAATTCAGGATAATCTCTGTACGTTTCCATTAATTTTCGCCATATTAACGAATAGGACAGGCTGGTACTCAGGAACATCGTATAGATGAGAGCTTTCAAAAGGAGACTATCATGTATAAGAACATCAAGCCTTCATCCTAAATTGTGCAGACAGTAGTCTTCACTTAAAAAGTATGCCAGAAAAAAAAATTGCCTGATCATAGCCATGTTTTAAGATCTTTAATGCTTGTCTATGATTAGGGGTAAAATGGCTTAAAAAACTTCTTTTTTTTTTTTTTTTAGAAATTCTGGCTTTTCTGTGAAGATCAGCCTCTTCCTAAGCAGCATCAACTTCAAATATTCTGCAGGCAGTGTCTGTACAAGAGGCTGCTAGGCTTCAGTCTGTCACAGGCCCTAGGATTCTACAGGGTCTAGAATCCTATGGTGTATGTCTATTCATTTCAAATGGTTTTCAAAAATAGAAAAATGTGAGAGGATGAATGCTTAATATTAAATGAAAGGGATCTTGTGCTACAAAGCATACATTCTGCCTCTGTTGTACAGAATCATAATTTTGAGGTTGAAATTTATATTCCTAATGCAATTTTAAAGTGGAATATAGCTTTTAAAACAGTAAAACAATAAATGTGGCCATGCATGGCTTACATATATCACTGTGCTGGTAATGCACGGAGCAGGTGTCAGAGTTCTCCACGCACAGGTTACTTTAGAAACCAGTCAAGATACCAAGAAAAGTATTAAAACACTTGAACCATACTCTGAGAAAATAAGGAGTGAGGGAGAGAAAGAGAGAGACGGAGAGAAAGAGATACTTGTGAATTTTGCATCAACGCTCTTGTGATGCTGAGACTTAAATTCTCATTTTGTTTCTGTGTGGATACTCCAGCCACTCTATGATGCTAATTGTATCTTACAACTCCAGGATACCATAAAGATTATGTGAAATCCTCATTTATATTATTTTTAATTTGCATGTATTCTTATTTATCTTTAGGGATTGAATAATACAGGTAAAAATCAAAAAGTCAAACAAAAATCTCATTATGAATCACAGGGATGAAAATGGAATATGTACTTGGTAGTATCCTGTATTCATTTAATAGAATTTGGTGTTTATAACTAGAGCCACTGTGTGTTTTATTTTCCAACCACAGGATAGAAGGTCATTAATGGATTTCTAGTTTCAAAAGATGCATCTTTGCAAATCAAAGAGAGTCAGAGAATGCAATGTAACTGATTCTTCAGCAGAATGCTTGCCTTAAAGGTGAGAGGTGGTTTTGGAAATCAGTTACATCAACTTTCACCATTCCTTACCTGGGCAATATTTTTAAATGTGTTAATTTACAATTTAGGCTATTAAGTGTATGACAAATTGAAATATCATTGTGCATTTTCTCTCATATTTTAAATTTTTTATCCAATTACACAGAAGCAGATGCAGAATACTTTTATTTTAGGGTCAATTATACCATATTGATAAATGAAAATGACATGATCCCTTATTATTATCACTAAGAAAACTGTTCCTTTATTGAAGAAATTCTATCATTTTTCTCAAAGGCTCAGGAATTTCCTTATGAGCGTATGTCATAGGTCTTTCAAGAAATGACTACAAAAAAGACAGAGACACAGTTTACACTGTAACTTTTACCACTCCCTTCTGCCACACACGCTTCCCCTCTCCCAGCACCAAAACAAAAACACCAAAAAATTATTTGAACTTGCCAAAAAGAGTTTGCTGTGATTAATTGTCTTTCTGGTGTGTGTAGCACATTCATTTCCTGATTAAGATTTCTGATTCAAGAAATTGTCAGCAAAAGACAATATATCAAAGTTTAAATGTTAGTAATAAAATAGTACAAGAAATATTCTGTGACTACTTAGCATGGAAAGCTTTACTGAAAAAGGTTTGTTTTCTTTGGCAGCCTTCCATGACCTCCTACTGTTGACAAAACTAGCAGCCTGTCCTGTCTGAAGTGTAACTGCGTGGCAGAAGCTGCTGCTTCAGAGCACTTACAGGATTTATCTCTAAATTAATATTTTCATCGAACACACGATATACCTTACATAATCTTTAAATTATAGGAAAACGCTGGAAGGAGGTTCTGCAAGTCACTGGCTGAAGTCATGCTAGAGATTTATGAATCTCTCAAGTCGACATTTGTGACTGACCTACAGCACACCAGGGCTGCTATTTCCTCTTCCTGATTCATGATAAGTGCAGCTGCCTCCAAATAAGCCTCCCGAGCCCATTAACGTGCAGCCCATTCCCTTATGGTAAATATGCACATCTCCAGTCCCACTTTTAATGTTCAGCTGTGATGAAGTTGCATAGAAAATCAGGTTACAACCCTTTTCCAAGTATCTTTTCACTACAGTGTGGGTGCCTCAAAGTCCAACTTACCTCTGGCTCTAATTAAAGGTGATGGTTTCTAATATATTGTACTCACACACACAAAAAAAAAATTAGCAAAATTGTTTTCCCCCTGCAACATGAGTTTTAAGGTCTTGGACTGTGACGCCTTCCGTTTTTCCGCTGTCAGCACTATAGCTAATTAACAAAATTGCATAAAGATGGATATGAAGGTAAATATTAAAGGCACAAAAGGGAAGGGGAAGCAAATTATTTAAAATGTCAGAAAAGCCAAGACATTCATCTTCTCTGCTGCAATCTGTTTTTCATTAATAAAATATACATTGTTTTCCGCTTAGAAAAGTTATTAGTGGCAACACAGTCTGCATAAAGCTTTGTCTCTTCCGAAATGAAGTCTTTGTTTAGACATCGGTGATGGGGGTTTTGTGCCATTGTCTAATCTGTCAGATTAGATGAGCAAGTGTATTTAGGGGTGCAAAGATGTGCAGCCACACCTGCTGTGCAAAGCTGTGAATTCACAACTCTTCTGACTATTAAAATGTGTTATGCTGGGAGCTCTTTTGTTGTAATGGAACTGTTGGTGGTTGCGTGTTTGAAGTGGCGCAAGTGTCAGGCCTTATCACCATCATAATAATCACTCCAAAAATAACCTCATATTTTGACCATTTCATGTTAATGTGCAGCAAATTAAAGGCTAAGCACCTAATAGATTTGGGAATGTTAAATTGATATTGTACTCAAAATTTTCTAAGCAAAAACAGAAGTCTATTAATGGAGTAATATTCATGGTCCAAAGAAACTGCAGTCATCTGAGAGTTTTATAAACATATAGGAGGCAAACAAAGGATGCACACCAAAATCTGAAGCCAATATTGTGACAATAAAATTATTGTTGGAGAATGATATTAAATGTGATCTTTAAAGAATACTAATTATCATTCTTTATTTGTTGATTTTGTGCTTTTCATATGAATATACCATGATATTTTATTCCTTCAACTAAACATTGAATTATACCTACATAGAGATAATGAATGATGTTTCTACTTATTCTTGATTAAATAGGCCAGTTTATTACAGTTTCTATTATTGTAATTTTCTAAAATTTAGCTGCATTTAATAATCTTAAAAACAGAACAAAACAATATTAACTGCCTCAATTATTAACTCATCATGCAGTTTCTTAAACATGTTTTTCTATCTAATCTTTATTTTTGATTTTTTTTTTAAATATTGGTATTCTTTAAAGATTTTTGAATGTCAAATAAATCTATAGGAATTTCTCCACGGTAAGTTAGCAGGGTGTTTACTGAAGAATGGGAAAATATATTTTTCAATATTAAGAAACAAGGAAAACGGAAAAAAGAAAAGAACAAAATGCTAAACCAAAAGACCCACTGTTGTCACTTTTATAACACTAAGTAGCTTGTGGCAGGTTTAATAGACCCTAATCTAGAGAGGCCTTTTTAGAGACCTTAGACCTGTATGGCCTCATTAATTCAAATGGTACGTGACAGTTCAGAGGTATCTTAAACCAGCCATTACCTGCATAAACAGGTTCTGATGCCAGTGTGGCACGTACATTGTCCTCAGATCCAAATTCCTCAGACTCGATAGCTATGATTAGAGAAAACCTCTAAAATGTAAGAATGTTTCTTTCTCTATAAGTACTAATGAAATCTGATCATAAGATATAGCCCATTCTCTTCCAAAGTAGATTTTTAAATATTTTTATTATTACCCTAGAAAAAGATATTGCAAGCTTAACAGAGGAAATATATTGGTTTCAACTATTAAAAGATATTGGCATCCTTCAACTCTACAAAAATTGTCATTTTACTGAGACCTGGGCATACAATTAGGCTGTTCTCATTTGACAATCATCATGATGCTGAGATCCAGATATAATATTGTGTAACATCTGGATTGTCCTGCAGGTGTAGCAGGGTGACAGCTTCACACATTCCTTGAAAAGAGGTGTCCACACACTGACAGTTACTCATCATTCAGGAAAAAAAAAAAAAAAAAAACGAAAGAAAGATTTTTTTTCCTGACTCTTAATTTAGGCTAATGTATGTAAAACACATTATCTAAGAGTAACCAGCCCAGGAACAGTTTTTTGGCACAACTGCAAATTGCAGCAGTCCAAATTACAGCAAGATATATTTCACCTGTGATAGAAAAGTCAAAAAGTTTTTACTGAAGGCCAAACTTCATATAAGTAAAGGAAATTAAAAGTAATTGAAGATTTGTTTTAATTTAATTAACTTCTTAATAATCTTAAATTGCTTTTCTGTTTCATTCTTGTATAAATGCCCAGTGAAGACATTGAATCTGAAAATGCTAAATATATACCGATAGCATTTTAATTAAAGCAGTGTCAAACGAATTTTTAGTCATCACTTATTAAAGGAAATCTTCTTGATAAAAGGATTGTTCATCCTAAACCTTTATAAACTAATAATTAACATAAGAAAATTAATATATATTTTTTCTTTTTATGCTATGCTAAAAATTTTCTCCAAACCATTAATATTCACCTTTGCACCCAGGCTCTTTGACAATATTGGTGTTTTAATCTGTTGTATTTTCCTCAGAAACCTGTGCCCTTGTGTTCAGACCCAATTTTGATCTGGACAGGCAAAAAAATTGACACTGTTTAAAACTTTTCTCCACAGATGACATTTAAAGAAAGGCAGATATACAAAGATTGGTTTCCATTTCCTGAAATTAAAATGAAAGTCACTATATGCAATCGATCTTTAGGAGAGAAAATACATTATTTTATGGAAGATATTAAAAAATGTTATGCAGACTTCTTTTGCTCTGCAGTATATCCAGTCCAGCTAAAAAGATTCAATAGCCTGACTTACATTTTTACGTGCTGGATTAGTCTTTATATTTGTTTTGATAGAAAAGCAGGCAACAGCCTATTTCATGGACAATAAATTCAAGATAGTAATGATGAGATAGTATTGCCTCAGCTAAGTGCACCCAGATTGGAGGGTCACATATTTGACCTCGATCTAGTATGGTCCTTAATGAATCTATATACTTGATTAGAGTTACTGTCTTTTTATAGCTCAAAATAGCTTTGCATGGAAAACTAGCTCATTTTAAGTAGAGTTGGGAGAATCATTTTGCTTCCAACACATCCCTAAAACTTTTCCAAAGATTTTTAAGTGCCTGCTTTAAAATTTCAACCTTCCAGAAAGCTGTCCTTTTCCTTGCCAATTCTGGTTTTGTTTTACAACCTTCATTTGCACAGGTGAGAAATATCTCTCTGTCACTTTTTATCAGTATAAAAAATTCTGATTTTTTAAATAATCAGCAGAATTAATGAGATGTTGTATTAAAGCCCCTGTCTTGCAGTTATTTCAGAATGTTTCACAGCTTTCTTGTCTATCCCATTTCACAAAATAGAATGGAAGAATTGATGTTGCCATATCATTTTGAGAGATTTGTATAAATAACAGTAAAAAATCAGTAGTGAGGATTAGAACCCAGAGCCATTATATATGTCTTTCTTCCTTTTTGTTATTGTTTGCTTTGCTTCTTTCATTCATTTATTTTTATTAGTATTCTATCAGCTTCAAACTAATTGGGATTTTGATAGGGTGGAGTCACCAAAATCACCATGGATGTTCCATTTTTCATGCAATGCACCGTCTTGAGTATGCAATGGGCTTTTACAGTCTCCTGCTTCCGTGTTGTAGCTCTCTCCTTATCTGTGCAGGAAACTCCATATATCTGTCTCTCTGCTTCTCCAGCTACATCGCTCACTCTTAATTCAAGGAAGTGATTTCTTACTTCTTGTCACTCTCTTTCTTTCTCCCACTCACTCTCAATCTATCAGAATTCGTTTCCTGTTTCTGTAACTACTCTGGCCTCATGTATCTCCCTCACTCCATTCCTCTTTGAGAAATATGACCAAGATTCTTCCTTTCCTTTTTTTTTTACTTTAAATGCATCTCTCAGAAACTCTTCTTTATCTTTCTCAGCCTTTTAGGACTTGGAGAGTGGATAAAATTAGAGAGTAAAATACCAATTCCCTATCACTGTGTACACTCCTGAAGAAATAAATATATTTTGTTTCCAAAAGTATAAAATGACAGACTTCCATGCTATTACTCATTAATAAATACAGTGCTGGTTTTAAATCAAGGATATTTACAGATTGACAAGTAGCTCTTAGATATGAGGTATTGTCTCTAATAACAAAAAATTAGATTACATGTAGGCTGGGTGCTTATATTTCTAGTTACATTTCCTATTGTTGGACTCAGATTTGTCTCTACAAAGAGTAAAAGTATTGGGATTTTAAGTTTTTTCATGTACTACTTCATACACTTAGAATGTTTTCGTATTGTTACTCCTCCACATTCTAAAATATGTTGGTCATATTTTCTTTCAAATATATGATTGCGAGTGGATGTATTTATTTCCAAATAACAGTGCCAGAATAGTTAAGTCATTCTAATCATAACAGGAATTTCATCTCGAATTTAATAGTTAAAGGAGGATATTTTAAAGCATTAGTATAGGTAAATCAGTTTATACTAAATTTTAAAGGTAAAATAAAATGAAACTTAAAAAGGGATTAGTGCATCTACTATAGAATTTCTTTCTTACTGGGGTTACAAACAAAGTAAATTTTCAATGACATACTACCTAAGGTAAGCATTTCAGAAATGATCATTTTAATAGATATTTTAATTCCATAAAATTCCAATTTTGAATGGGAATTCTTAAGTGACTCTGTCAAATCAACTCTGCTTTTTAAAAAGCCAAAAAACTATTGGCATAGAGATCTCCAAATATTCATGAAAATAAAAAAAAGCCCAGGAAACAAACTTTAGGGGAAAAAGAAACCTCACAGTTTAAATTAAATTGAGAACACTAGAGGAATCTTTACCACTTCTGTAACATAATTTGTATTAAATTTTTTCCTCAGTGAAATAATGACACATGCACCCTTCCAATAATTACTGAGGGAGTTAAAAAATACTCCGAATGATAAAATGTAATTCAAAAAAATTGATTTTCCTTTGTGTCATGTAACATGTAATTGTCACATAAGTAGGCCATAAGCCATGATGTAGGCAACACTCGTGGCTTACTGTAAGTGAACTCACATTTCCATAGTGCTTTTTCACCTACCCTAATAAACAAAATAAAATATTTAACACGGTGGTAAATCTCAGTTTTCTTTCACCTCTCCTTGACAATAATTCCATAGTTCAATATCCTACATATTTTTACTTGAAGAGGTTGAAGCATTATTCTTTTCGAGAGATATTCATCTATTTTGCTATCTTTGCAGGGATACATTAACCAGGCCGAACTCTGAACACGTTTTTATTTCTTACCATAGAAAAGACAGCCAGATAGCTCATTAAAATATATCAATGAATAATAACTTCTTCCTTTAAATGAACTAATATCTAAGTTTAATGAAGCTCAGTTCATAGTGATTTTCTGGCTGAAGTGCTCTTCTTTCTGCCTAATTATGTGCATAGCTTTCAGACAACAAGGAGTGTCTTTAACATTAGATAAGAACCTGGGCTTTTATCTCAATCAATAGTCTTTAGCCTTTGAACTCGTGTCAGTGGAAGACCAGTCCGTCACGTTCAGTTCTACCTGACCTCTTTTTCTTCTTGATGCATGCTGCCATTTACAAAAGAAACACACACACACACACACACACACAGACACACACACGCTCCTACACACCCATGCCCATGCCTAAGAGGCAGGCAGGCAAAGTGTTTAGATTATTTGTGTGCCTGTATATGTTCGTGCATGTGCACAAGCACGTGTGGACAGGATCCTTTATGGCTGTAAAGATGTGTGACTGTAATGATGATGTTAAAATTTTCTTGTTTCCTTTCACTGGGCTTTGTGTATCTCAAAGGAGCCCCATATGGTGCTCTTTGTCCGTGTCATTACCTCGTTACAGCCACTGTCTGCCAGCCAAAGGTAGACCGAGCGCTGCAGCTGTAGACAGCGATACAACTGGAATTGTCTAAGGTCAACAGTGCCGTAATTACTTTAAAATGTCAGCGTACAATAAAATACAACAGTTCATCTGGCAGAAAGCAAATTAGCTTTGACCATAGCGTAATTACCCTTTTCTCAGCACCATTAGAAGAGATCAAATCTCCACATTCAGTGTTTGAGGAAAGGCCATTAGAGTACACTCTACCTGACAAGGATGCACATTTGCCATTTTGAGATGTAATTAATTGTCCCTATAATAGAAATTTTTATATTTGACTCTGGAATTGAAATGTGTAATAACCTGGCTTCTTCGTTTTAACCATTTTGATGCTGGAAAAAAAGATATGTTTTGCCAAGTACAAATAGGTAGTATCGGTATCACCCAGAACATATTTTTCATTTTGATAACAATGAGTTCGACTGCAGGAGTGATTTTTTGGAAGTGACTTCCACAGATATTAAGAATGATACTAATGTCTAGATCCAACATCAGAGGAAACATATTAAGAAATTAACATCATTGCACTCTTCATAGATTCTTTTTCTTCTTTGCATGTGTACTTCCTGTCTGGCTGGGATAATGGGACGTGAAGTGGCTTTTAGACTTATTAAAGCTTGATTTCCTCCACTGATCTTCATCTACACCTCTACCTCGCACACGAGGGCAATCTAGGCAAAAGCTTACTCCCCCCTCCCTTCTCCCACAGGATTAATGTGCCATTATGCCAAGAACATCCTCTCTTTTTCAAAGACACTGATCATTAATGGTGGAAGGGACAAATGCACCAATGATATAGTAATTTGATTAACTCAGAAACAAACAGCAAAGAGCTGACCAGTGACAGTCCCTGTAGGGCAAAGTCTTCACTGATTGTTGACTTTCATTAATATTTAAGGGCGCCAAAGATGCTTTAAACTGATTTAAAATGACTTAAGGTGCCTGAACAGCATTTCTCCTTGTGCCTGGTTGTAGATACACATGAAACAGCTGTTTTGTATCAGAGCCTTGCACTGTATTTAGGGAATTCCACCACCATAAAGATGTTTACATTTTCTTGATGTTTCATTCACTGTGTTGTGGGCTTCTTCATAGTATTTCAAATGAAAGAATGTTTTCTCTTGAGTTCAAAAATCTCCCTTTTGAGCACAGATTTCCTGGGGGGAAAACTATCTAGGCAACCAACAAGGAACTTTATAGTTGGCAAGAAAATTCTTAACATGACCCCTTCTTATTGAACCATTGCTAGTTTTAATGTGCTAAAGCCAAAACAATAAACAAGCTTTCTGGTAAAATCACTGTAGCATATCATTGACTAGTTTATCTCTTCAGAGCAGAAAATTACAGCACATACTGGGCTTTCTCCCCAACCACTGGGTTGCTTTGTTCTTCTTCAATGTCATGTACAACTCTTAGGACATTTGACAATGTAAGAAATAATCAGGACAGGGAAAGATGTTAAAAATAAGCAAAGTGGTCAGATAAAGTTTTTAAATAGATGTGAATATTTATAAAGGAAGAAAAAAATTCTTTCTTTGAGGTCTATCTAGTCCTAGATTAAATCAAGATGCCTGTAAATATATTTAATGGATAATTTGTAGAATTCAGGGAAGTAAATATCACATGGTGAGTTTGGAAGGACCAAGTTAGGCTGACACTTTTAAATTGGCAAGAATGGCCAAACTGAAACTTTCAGCTGCCCATGAATGGCATAAATTGATGACTCACTGTCACTTTGAAAGAGGAGTGATTTTTTTTTCACCCATTAATACTTGGAAAAGCACTTGGCAGGCCAGTCAGGCTTCCCATGAAACAGTCTGAAGCTTGCATCAGCCCAGAATTTAAGGCCTTTTACAGTCTTGCCCAAATTCACTGTGACTCTCACCTTCTCCCAATGCAAACTCTCTACTCCAGCTAAACTATCCCACCCCAAAACCATACCATGCCCTTCCAGGTAACAATGGGTCTTTCCACCTCATTGCCCAGGGTGCTCTCTCTAGATTGCTTTTCCTGCTGCTTACTACCTCTCCACAACAAGATTTATTTTCCACTGTTTTTCTCAGCAGTATGTCCATAATGATGCTTTTCTTGTCCATTGCATAATTGTTTCTTTCTATTATGAATATCTAAAAATTTTATCATCTGTTGACATATAATAAAGCAATTAGATGGTTTTAAGATATTTTTTGTATTCTTTCTCTCATTTCATTTCCATAAGTCTTATTTTAATAGTAAAAATGGCTTCTTAATGATAGCAGGAATAACATATTACTGTACTGCTTGTCATTGCTTCCATTAGTCTGCTACAATGCTTTTCACATTATAAAATTTGGGAAATCTCACTTATATGTAGAATCTAAAACATCTGAACTCACAGAAATAGAAAGTAAATGATGATTACCAGAGCTGGTGGGAGGGCAGGGTGGGAAGACATTGGTCAAAGGGTACAAAGTTTTAGTTACAGAGGAGGAATAAGTTTTTGAGATCTATTGCACAGCATGGTGACCATACTATAGTTAATAATAATATATAATGTTGTATTTTATATTTCAAAATTGCTAAAAGAGTAAATTTCAAATGTTTTCATCATAAAAAAAATAAGTGAACGTGAGGGGATGGTCTAATTAGCTTGCTTTAGTCATTGTACATCTGTATCATAATATCACTTTATACTGCATAAATATATACAGTTAGAATTTGTCAATTAAAAGTTTAAAAAAATAAAAAGAATTTGGGAAATTTGGGAAAAATATAAAGGTATCAGTCCCTATATAAAATTAGTGAATATTTATTACATAAGGTGAAAATGGTTAAAAAAGAAAACAAGATGTGAGATTCCTAAATCCAAACAAAGTGTCTCAAGTTCAATTTGTTTTCATTTGATTCAGTGGCATAAAATAAATAACCCAAAGTGAAAACATTGTCTACAAACATCACAGTGACATTAAAACAAAGACGATACACGTCAAAAGCTAACATAGGTTGCAGTGTTCACGTTATCGCTATCTGGAAAAAAATAAAAGCAAGTATTCTTGAGGAAATCACAAAATAGATTTATCAAAAGATGTTATAAAAACAATATAAAGAGAGAGATAAATCTTGAAAAGAGAGATTAAAACTAACATTATGTGCAGCAGTTAACATGTTAGCTGTTAACAATGTCCTTATGGAATTCAGCCTGCATTACAGAAAGGCAATAGAAAACAACGTGCATCAGTTTTCCACAATCTACTTAGCAGGCAGTCATTTTAAAGGCATTCAATTATTCATTTGACATTTCTTTTACATTAGTAACCCAAATTCTTAAGTTTGCAATTTATCATGAAATATTTGTTAAAACTCTCTACTCCCTGACTTTTTTCTTTAAATGTTCACATCTGAAAGCATTTCTTTTTCAATTAATGGAAGTCATCAAATCTTTTTCCATTTAAATTTCGAGTAGAATTGGACATTCAAGGCCTACTATGGCTCTTCAGATTTAAAAATAAAGGCAGGTTTATCAGGAAGGATTCAAAGTGTTTTAATTTATGTATATTTATCTTTTAACCCTTTCCACAAGACCCCGTAATTTGAAGCTATTTAATATGACACAGAATCCTTAACAATCTTAATACATTTTTAGGGGTAGATTTGCTTTACTACTCTCTGAGAGAGCTATTTCATATATTTACTTCTCTTGTTAAACCTCACACTTCTCCACCCCTTCTCATTCTCAACTGGTAACCTTGAGTTTATTCCACTGAAAAAAACAGAACAAAAAAACTAGGGCTTCTACCCCTGGCCAAGATGAAATAACAGAGACAAGGTTTACCTCCCATACCCAAATAACAACAACAACAAAAAAAACAGATAAAATGTATTATAAAATTTTTTTTAAACAATGGAAATCAAACAACACAGAAGAGTGAAAGGTCAGAAATCAATGTGGTAAGCCCTATTATTGTCACAGTTCACTGCTTGAAGAGAGTTCCAGGCTGTGCTACAGGCAATGAAAACACCAGGGAACCCAGGCAGAACCCGGCACACTTTCTCCATGAGGAGACAGAGCTGAGCATCTGGGGAGATGAAGGTAGGTAGATTTCTCAGGACAGAGTTCCAGTGAAAAGAGATCCACATGAAAAGAGAGCCTCAGAGAGGTACAAAACAATCTTTAATAGAGCAATGAAAAGAGCCTGTGTGTGAGGAAACCACTCAAGGCCAAAGGAAGAATCATACAGAAGGATTAAAGAGAACAGTGCCAAGGATCACACACAGTTGGGAATAATGCCTGTTCCCACTAGCCAGACTGGAAAAACCCATAATTCATGGGGCACTCAGTAGAGTACTCAGGAAGGTCTTGCTTGCCTCAGTAGTGGGGAATAATTAGCTCTAGGATAAGCACTCTTCCATAACAGCCTTAAAATATTATGATAAAAAGATGAAACTGTTTCCAAGTAATTTAATTTCATTCCAAAGCAATACTCAAGAATATCTGCAGGAATACAAAATATCCAGTATGAAATAGGGTAAAATTAACAATGTCTGGCATCCAATAAAGATTATCAGGCATGCAAAGAAGCAGGAAAACAAGATATGTAATGAATGATCGGTCAATCAAAACTGACCCAGAACTGATACAGACATTAGAATGGGCAGAGAAGGGAATTAAAACAATTATAATGATTATATTTCATATGGTTAAAAAAGTTAAGTGGAGTCATGAAATATATAGTTTAAATAGCCTGTAACTAGATAAGACACCCAAATCAAACTTCTTGAGATGAAAGCTAAAACATTTGAGATTAAAAAAATACACTGGAATGTCACAAGAATGGACAAATAAGCATCATATGTACTTACCATCAAATTGGTATTAACTGACCAAACTGACCAACACTTAAGTGCACATATAACATTCACTGGGTGTTGGACAGGTGGGAGCGGGGAGGAGGGGATGGGTATATTCACACCTAATGGGTGCAGTGAGCACCGTCTGGAGGATGGACATGCTTAAAGTTCTGTCTCAGGTGGGGCAAAGGCTATATATGTAACCTAAACTTATGTAGCCCCGTAATATGCTGAAATAAAAAAAATAAAAAAATTAAATATTATTCTAAGCTTTTCTAAAATGAAAGTTGCTAACTTAAATATTAAGTAAGAACAGCCATCAGAATATACAATTTCATTTTCTTTTGGCAACATTAAATTTGTTATATCATCTTTTCAATAAAATAATAATAAAAATATATTGGATAAGATTAGTGGCAAATCAGACTTTGTAGAAGAAAGGGTTAGTAAAATTTTAGAAAACAGCAATAGAAACTATCCAAAAACAAAGATACAGAGGAAAATATTTTCTAAAAATAAAAATAACTTCAGAGAGCTGTGAGACAACTTCAAGTGAAAAAATAAACATGCAATTGGAAATCCTAAATATGAGTGGGTGGGGGATATTTGAAGATGTAATGGCTGAAAAAATCCCAATTTTAACAAAACTTTAAACTTACAGATTTAAAAATTTTAATAAACTACAAGCACACAAAAAAAAAACACATGAAGAAAATTACACCAAGAACTGTCATCATAAAATCACTCAAAATTAGTGAAAAAGAGAAAATCATAAAAGTCGTCAGAGAAAAAGATACATCACCAATAAGAGAACATAAATATATAATTTTAAACACAATTTCAACATACATCCAAAAATATATATAAAAAAGATAATATACCATTATCAAATGAGGTTTATCCTAGCAATACAGAGTTGATTTATCACTAAAAATTTAATAATGCAACTCACTATATTATTAATAATGAAATAAACAGGAAAAATATGATTATCTCAATAGATGAAGAAAAAGCACTTGACAAAATCCAATAACAATTTAGAATTAAAAACAAAACTCCTAGCAAACTAAGATTCAAAGGGAATGTCAACTTGACAAAGGGCATCTATAAAACTAAGAGCTAACAATATATTTAGTGATGAAAGACTAAATGTTTTTCTCCTAAGAACAAGACATGTATCTCCATGCTCACCACTTCTACTAAATGTTGTCCTGGAGGTGTTAGAGAGTGAAATCAGGTAAGGAAAACAGAAGGCATTCAGATTGGAATGGAAGTAAAATTGCCTTTATTTATGGATGTCATGAACATCAAAATAGAACATTCAATAACACCTACAAAAACCAATGTGAGTCTGGCAACACTAAGGAATACAGAATAAATATACGAAATCAATTGTACTTTTAAATACTAGCAATGAACAATCAAAAATTTGAATTAAGAAAACAAAATTATTTAAAATAGTAAAAAATAGTTAATACTTGGGAATAAATAAAAAATGTGAAATATGTACCCTAAAAACTATAAAGCATTGCTGAGAGAGTGCAAAGAATGCCTAAATAAGTAGAAATATTAAACTTGATCATATATTAGAATAATCAATATTGTTAATAAGTAAATTTTTTCCAAATTGTCTACAGATTCAATGCAATCCCCTAAAAGTCTTAGGAGGCTGTTTTTATTTTTTTTACTTTTTTTATAGAATTGACTTATTCTAAAATCATATAGACATGCAAAGGACCTCGAATTGACAAAGCTTCTTTGAAAAAGATAAAGGTTGGATGGCTAATATTAACTAATCTTAAGAAAATCTTTGTGATCTTGTGTTAGGAAAAGATTTCTTAGATATGACATTAAAAGTACAATTCATAAAAGAACAAGTTGATGAATTAGACTTTATCAAAATGAAAAACTCCTGCTTTTCAAATAACACTATTAGTAGAATAAAAAGACAAGCCACAGACTGAGAGAACATAATTGCAAAGAATATATACAATAAAGGACTTACATCCAGAATACATAAAGAATCCTAAAAACTCTATAATAAATCCCAATTTAAATAATGGGCAAAAGATTTAAACAGATACTTCACCAAATATAAAAAGTACATGAAAAGATACACTATATTATTAATCATTAGAGAAAATGCTAAGTAAAGCCACAATGAGATACCACTACACACTTATTAGTATGGCTAAAATTAACTAATATGACCATACCAAATGTTGGTAAGAATATTGAAGAACAGAAATTCTCGTATACTGCTGATAGGAAAGTAACATGTTTTAACCATTTTTAAACACAGTCTGTCCATTTCTTAAAATGTTAAATATTTACCTGCCATATGATCCATCTATTCTACTTCCATGTATTTCACTAGGAGTGAAGAAAAGAAGTGTACATCTATCTATACAAAGGTTTACATATGAGCTCTATTGGCCTTACTAGAAAGATAGTTGAAGTGGTTATATTAATAGTAGCTTTACTTTTAATAGTCAAAAACTGGGAATGTATAGGTAGACAAATTGTGTTGTATCCAAACAGTGGAATACAACTCTTGGCAAGGAATGAACTATAGACATATACAACAACATAGATGATTTTCAAAAGAATCACGCTGTGTGAAAGAAGTCAGACAAAATAGCATGTGTACAATATGATTCCATTTGTCCAAAACTCTAGAAAATGCAAAATAATCTATAGTAACAGAAATTTAATCAGTGGTTGCCAGGGGAGAATAGTGATGAACACACAGAAGTGCAGGGAGAGATTACAAAGGGTCAACAGGATACTTGAGGTTGATGGATATGTTCAGTCTTGATTGTGGTGATGGCTTCACTGAAGAATGTATTTGTCAAAATGTATGGAGTGGTACTTTTTAAATATGTGTAGTTTAATGCATGCCAATTATACCTTAATAAATATGTGAAAGAAATGGAAGAAATTACATGAGAAATAAATCACCTTTTCACCATAAAATAAACTATATTGTCCACATCTTTATCTGATACTCTGTTTACTGTCCCTTTACCATGGATGAACTGGTTTGCTAATCTCTAAGGCTTCTCTCTCCATTTGCCTACTTCTTCCTTTGTGCCTACTCAGGGTAATCACTCTTGTAATTTTTCTTCTACTTCTTCAATTTTTTCTCTCTGCTTAAGTACTCTATTTGCAGCCAAACATTCTATGATACCTCCCATTTTATTTAAACAAAACAAAACAAAACAAAAAAATGAAAAAAAAACAACTCTTTGACTTCACATCCTTCTCTCTTACAACAAAACAGCTTGAAGGAGTTCTCATTTTCCCCGTTTTCTTACTTGCTGTAGCCCATACCAGACAGACTTTAACACTCCATACTCCCCTGAAGCAGCTCTTTCTAAGGGCTTCATCAGTTTCCATTTTGCAAAGGCCAGGGTTCGGTTTCCTGTTTTCAAGCTAATTTATCTCTAAACAGATTTTAATGCAATTCATATCTTTTCCTTCTTGAAATACTTTCTTCAGCTGACTTCCCTCATACTCTCCTTGTTTTCTTCTGACTTCAGTGAAACATGTTACTCTCTTTTCTGACTCCTTTTCCTCTTCTAAACCACTGAATATGGAAATTCCCTAACCCTCAAATATTAACCCTCACTCTAATTACACTTTCTCCAGGTGATTTTATCCAGTCCCATTGCTTTAAATATTACCTCTTAGCCAGTGTCTCCAAAATTTGTACTTTTAGCTTTCACCTCTTCTGAATCAGATTCATGTATTGAATTTGGATATTTCATAGTCAGTTCAGACTAACATCCAAAACAAAGTCCTTTGCCTTAAGACTCCTCAAATCAGCATGTTTGTTCTTTGACTCAGTGATGTCATTGCCTTTCACTAAGTTGTTCATACCAAATCCTAGAAGTCATCCTTGATTTCTCCCTTTTTGCCAAACCTGATCTATCTTCTAATCACTCCAAATATACCTTCTAAATATATCCCAAATCCAATAATGTTTTACTGTTTACAGCACTAGCACCCAAGTTTATGCTTCATTATTTCTCACTTGAATTACAATAGCCTCCTAACTAGTCTCCTTGTTTCTTCTTCTGTCCCAATACTGTCTATTACATTGACCATTTGTTTAAAAAGCAAATCATATCATATTTCTTCCCTACTTACAGCATCTCACTAGCTTCCCTATAATAATGGAATAAAATTCAGACCCCTTACACAGCTGTCGTGTCCTAGATAACGTGGGCTCATGCCTGCTTTTCTGTTCTCATCTCTTCCCATGCTGGATCTTATTCAATATGCTCAATGTGCTCCAGCCATACTGGGTTATTCTATTCTCTCTCAAAACACCAATATATATATATATATATATATATATATATATATATACACACACACATATATATAGTCTTACAACTTTTGTATTTACTTTTCTCTGTCAGAAGCACCTCTGTACTTGCCTAATTGCAGCACTACCCAGATCTCAGCGGAAATGTTACCTCCACTGACAAGTCATTCCTGATCTCCTATCTAAAGTAGCCATCACCATCATCGCCAATCACTTTCTACTCTCTAACGAATGATTTTCTTTAGAATTACAGTACTGTCTATTCATTTGTCTATTTTTGTCTTTTCCACAAGATGGCAAGATACATGACAGTAGAGACATTGTTTATCTTATTCACTGCTGGTATCCCATCATCTAAAATAGTGTTTTGGAGATAGTAAGCACTCAACAGATAACAAATATGTGTTGATTGCTGTTAAATGAATCAATGAAGGCACATTGTATAATATGTGGGTAGCATATTTAAAGGTGAGTTTTTCCATTTTAAGGTATTAGTCCATTTGTCCATTTTTAAAGAGTTTTTGCTTCTTGTCTTGAGATTTTTCTAAAACACAATTTATCCTCCAGAATAGAGAGGCAAACACAGGCACTTCTTACTTATCTCTATGGGCATCAGATAAAGTGATGGTATCCTAAAATTTTCTGATTGCTGTTGAACGGCATTAAAAGGGTAGAAATAATGGGCTCTAGGAGATGCAATTGGAATCAGAGAGAACAACTCTATCTTGGATTTGTGCTTCTTACTGGCTAATTGTTTTATATGTGCTATCATATTTATTCAAAAATATGACTGTAAGCAATACTTGAGTACTACAATTACTATTTACAGATGGAGAAACTGAGTCTTAAAGATAATTAACTTACCCATTATAAAAAAGAAAGTATGTGACATACCTGGGGCAGAATTGGGGGCCAATGAGACTTGAGTTTTATCTGGTAAGTTTCCACTACAGCATATGGGGTTTGAGAGACAAAATATAATAATAAAATTATTAATTAACTATTGCTCTTTACATTTAGATATAAGTTGTCTTTATTCAGTACTCTATTTTTATGCCTTTGCCTTTTATCTCTCTCTCGTTTTTTATCTTTCACTTATTTTACTCAAATAATAAAGGGATGCCCAATACAGGTGAACAGAAAAATTTTATTGAATAACTTGACCAGATTATTCACTCAATTTCTTTTCTAAGTAGAACCAATATAGGACTACAATGACCAGAATAAAGAAGTGAAGTTTATGATTTGTTATTATTAATATTTTACATAAAATGTTGCCTCTGTTTCACTTACAGCCTACTGGGTCCATACAACCATGTCACCAATACATGCAACTGCTCAAAAAACTACATTGAATAAGAGATGGCGGATGGCTCAGAGCTACATATCTCTAAGAGATGTCATTAGCCTCACCATCTTTTGCAAAATACTTAAAAAATCTAGGTACTGAGTACCATTCTAAAAATTAAGCAAGTTTTGTTTATATATATCTCAGAATTAGAAAATAATCAAGGAATTTTTCTATCCCATTAGCCCATTGTAGATAGAAATACCATTTATTCTAATTTATAAGCTTAATGTACATTTTTTCCTAAATGACATTACCCTCTTGTTTTAAAAGCAATCCTTGTACACGTCCCTAAATGGAGGCATGTGTTAGCAAAATAGCAATGGAAAAAATCAGGTACATATGCTTAAGTGAAAAAAAAACTATGTCAGAATGCATTTCAGATTGATATAGGGTAATAGAGATGGGCAAGGGAAAGCCAGACACCACATGGAGGCCATTTGTTCCTTCAAAGTATAATGCAGATTCAAACCTTCAGATAAAAATGTACAAGCTGCCAACTTCAAAGGAGACGAATCAAAAAATAAAAACCAACAATTGAGAATTGTACCTTGCATACATAAACACTTAGTGCCCACATGTGTGCTGGTACCTTATATTCGTAGTGCATATCTGATGTCAAATCACATTATCTTAATAGCTGAATTAGAAGATAACTGTTAAAAACTCTGAATTCATAATGTTATTCTTTGTATATATAAAAAAATTCATAAGGTTCGGCAGAAATCCCGGCATATACAACACTTAACATTATTTACATTTAATTAGGCAAAATCAAATCCTACAAAGTTAGTTTATTAGATTTCTCCAAGGCCAGTTGTTTATGTAAGTACTGAATCATTAATATGCAGCTTCTTCCATAATTATAAGGCTGTTGGATAAGAAACCTGCTGCCTAGGACAGATAAAGAAACTTGGAGATAGTCACAGATATAAACCTCAATTCACACTGCTAGAGCATTTGGAAAAGTCTTGCATGAAAATGTGAATCACTTTACAGATGCAAACTACAGGGACTCAAATGGAGCAGCGAAAAGCAAGTTAATGTTTATTTGTTTTCTTCCCTTTTTATCATGGAGAACTAAGTAAAAAAAATCAAATATGAAATTAGCTGAGTTATTATTTTTTATTTAAAGAGTTACTACAAAGCTGAAAAACATTTTTCTCAACATAGATATTTAGATGAAAGGGGACCCAAGTTATAATATATTTTTATGGATGATAATTATGACCTAAAATGTTGCAACCCTGTTTATTGAGCACTATTCTAACCAATAAGCTTTGGAATGATTTAGAAATAGGCAAATTTACAGACTTATTGAATTCTTCAATGAGAAGTTAACTATGATGAAACTATTTTCTATAATCTCTCATGTATGTAAAACTCAAACAATCATACTTTCAATGACATTTTCAGACCTATATATTGATTGTCATGCAGCTTTTTCCCAATCCCCTGATGGACTTCAATCAACTTTCATATCTGATGCTTGCTCCCCTCCACTTTCAACCGAACTCAGCTCAGTTCCCTCGGTTTCTCAGTCCCTCTTCTCAGGTAGACCCTCCATTACATCTTTCTTCTTTGCCTGGTGACAGAAATCATGCCACTAGCACAAAATCTCCTTTGTTGCTTCACCTTTTCCTACATATCTTCCCTGGATTTAGTGTCAAACTCCCTGTGGTCTAAGTCATTGAAGCTTTAATTCTATTCCCTCTGACAGAGGATGCAGTCAAACTTCTACATCTTCAGGGCAACTGGACCTTGAGAGGTCCAGAGAGGGAAAAAAAAATATTTTTCTTAAACGAAATATGTCATATACCTTTTCTTCTTAGAATTTCACAAAGTTCATTAAAGAAACGCGCTGCACAGAGCTGAAAAGAAACCTGGTTTTCTTTGTTAACCCAGTGTTTTCTAATCTATTTGAAAATATTAATATAAACTCTTACTTTCATATAATGCCTAAGCAAAATTTTGGGAAATTGTGATTTTTAAATTATTGCTATTATTGTCTTGCACTCTGAATGTTCTCTTTCATAAATAACTTCAGGAAATACATCAGGTTTTATGTTTACCCTATGCAGTTCCATCATCCTCCGTGATTTCCCCATATATGCAATTTGCCTATTTAACAGCCTCACAGTTCCCCACTTTCCTTAACTGAATGTTTTATTTTCATTCTATGTCAGTCTTCTCAACAGCATGACTATACCCGTTATTTCTTAACCTCAAAACAGTACTTTCTTTCAATTCCAAATCTCTGTGTCTTCAACTCCAATCTCTTTGCCTGACACACCTCCACTCATAATATCCAACAATCAGCACCTTACCTACTTTACAAACGCTGGGATTACAGCCCCTCTCAACTAGCCCAATGCATTCATTTCTTTCTCACTATGCCTCCCAACTTGAGCTCCATTGATCAGTAATTTCAGGGCCGCCTAGCCTCTCTCCTAGGGTATCATTGTTTCCTTAATCTTTGGCTAATCTTCAACTTTTCTCTCATTTGCAATTCATTTATTTTTTATTTTTTGCTCCTACCCCCAAATTGGTTCTAGAATAATTCAAAGAACTGTCTAGATATGGTCTACTTTAACATGACGGGACCAGGTATTACTGATATAGTAATTCCATAGCTGTGAGCAGGATGTTAGATACTTACTATCCTAGTGCTGGCCATGGTTTGCCTGAATAAGTAATGGTTTTGGAAGAGAGATTTCCAACTCAAAGATACATCATCAGAGTTGATGAATTAGAGACGTACCTACGGTAGCGAAAAATCTCCGTACCTTCTTGATATGATTTGTTACCAATTTTTCTCAACTTTGTGAGCTTTAATTTGAGAATCAGATGATATCCCTTTTCAATTTTTTGGCTAGAATGAGGAAAGAGAAAAGAAGAGGGTAAAGCTGTGGCATTTGAAGGATTGGAAGAAAAAAGACTTAGAGAAGATCTGCAGAAATGGTTTGGATAGAGATCAGTATACACACATTAGGCTCTCGGAGGGTAGAAGTCTCAAAAAATGAAAACAATCAAAGGTAACTTCAGGTAATCTACAATTCTGACAGAATTAGTTTTGCTGGTAATTGTCCTACCCACATGTTACAGAAAAAAATATAGCCAGGATGTTTTGGGGCCACCTGACAGGAATTGCCAACGTTTGAAAACTCTATTCCGTTTCCCTACCTCTGGAATTCTTTCTTCCCATTTACCAGCCATATCATTTCTCCAAGATGCAAACTTAATTCTACAACTCTTCTCACTCTGTGTGTGTGTGTGTGTGTGAGAGAGAGAGAGAGAGAGAGACAGAGAGAGAGGGAGAGACTTTCTTTAGTCTCATGGCTGCAGATAGAACTTTTATCATGATAATTTCTAATACACAGGCTTGATATTCCCTTTCATTTCTAGTCTCCAGTTTTCAGGTCCAACTGACATTCTCACCTCAAGTTAAACAGGTCAAAATGAAGTTCATTTGACCCCAATTCTGCTTCTCCATTTGTGGTAAGATTATCTTCTTTTTCATAGTCTTTCAAGTAAATCATTTCTGTACCTTCTTTTACTTTTTTTCCCTCTCAATCTTTTATCAAATTTGTCACCAAATTTATCTTTCTTCCCCTTATACCTACACCTTTCTTCTCACTGTCAATGCCATGGTCTTACTTTTGACTCCTATTACCTCGTATTTGTATTATATCAATAACAGCCTAAATAATTCCTCCACTTTCATTCTCTTCCTGTTGTAAATGATCCTTTATCATATTGTTAGATTCATCTATTTTAAACATAACAAACCACTGCCCTGCTTGAAAATCTTCAACAACATGGAACATAAAACCAAAGCTTTTAACCCTGGACTTGGGCCCTTTGCAATTAGGCTCTGTCCTCACTTTTCAAATGCATCCATCATTATTCCTTACTCATAAGCTTCCTTTCAGCTAATTGTGCATGCATTCAGTCTCCTTCAAGTATTCCTTGCTCATTGCTACCTTGCTATGCCTTTCCTCCTCACTGACCCTGCTCAATAGCCTAATCCTATCCTTTCTTAAATCTGAAGCTCAGGCATCAACCCCACCATGAGCCTTCCATGACCTTTCCAGGCCACAGTGGACTCTAGTTCCTCTGAACTCTAAAACATTTACAGTTTATACCATTTCTATGGCACTAAATATACAGGGCTTTGTATGGTTATTGGCATTTTGTGTGTATGGTACTTTTTAAAATTAATTTGTATTCCCCAAAGCTTCTGCACATGTTAGATATAAAATAAATGTCAGTTAAATGAATGAGTAATATTAAATGTCTGCAGATGCTTTAATCAGGTCACAAAGGGACTTGTGAAACTTGAAAGACAAATAACATTCAGGACTATTTTAGTATTAGTGACATATCAATAAATTATAAACATTAAAAAATGATAATCTATGATTTACACAATAACTCTCAATCTATTAGTGTACTTACTTGAGACCAAACTCCAAGGTGACAGGGGCTCCACCTTCCTTATCTCCTTTGTATCTACCATCCCAAGTGTGAGCACTCCAATGTGTACATGACACAGGAGTATCCTCAAGTACTCCACACATGTTGCAACTGAACAAAATTAACTTCAATATCATGAAGAAAAATGCCCCTACCATTTTGAACAAAATAATAATAAAAACCCAGAAATTTAGCAAAGAGGTAAGATAAAAATGTACAGTTTTGAATTAACAGAATAGTCTAATTTAAAACATTCCTAGGCAGATGAAATCTATTCTATGTACTATCAATTGATAGCTTTAAAAATATATGTATATTTTAACACAGTGACAACCTTACTAGAAAATAAGGAAATAATCAGGTGATTTTGCATAGTTGTATATATAAGGATGTTCATTAAAGAACTGTTTATGACAGCCCAAACCAAGAAGCATCTTAATATCTGATAGAAAATACATTACATGAATTAAGGGACATGTAGATATTAGCATATAATGGAAATGTGGTCACACCACATATTAAATTTCAAAGTTATTCTACTGTGATCATGGATTACTTGTATAATTTAAAAAATCAACTCCATCTACCATTGATGCAAGGAACATAATTTATATCATGTCACACTTTGGAGGTTGAAGTTGATAAATGTATAAGGAAAAGAAGAAGTAATAACTTTTTCTCATTTTTATGTTGGCCAACATATAACGATTCAACTTATACCTTATATTTATAAATAATTAAATAACTTTATAAACATAGACCTAATTTGCTGAATATCCATGAAGTTCTAAAGTAAGGTTAACATATAAAAGACAGTATAGAGCCCAGGAGTTCAAGACTAGCCTGGGCAACAGAGCAAGACCCCATCTCCAAAAAAAAAAAAGACAAAGCACTTAAAGCACTTTACCGCATCATATTAGGTTCTCTACATTTAAATATGTAATGAACAAAGGAAAAAAAATTTAGAGCCATTTTTTACCAAGTGTTGTTCTTGGACTAACTGCATCAGAATTACGTGGGCACTTGTTAAAATTTTGTAGGTTCTTGGGTAATCTCCAAAGATCTATACTGCGAGGCTGGCTCAGATCTCCATACTTTTAACAAGCTTCCCAGATGACCCGTGGTCCACAATCAAGTCTGAGAATCAGTACTCTAAGAAGGTATTCTTACAGGATGTCTAATCACGATCTCAGAGGCCAGTAGTAAAATGTGAAATAAATAGTTATGAGTTTAAAAAAATCTAGAAAAATCTTGAGAAAATGTTGACTAATAAATAAAAGTATTCACCAGAAGCAGGCTTCCAAGGATGCAGTAACCTCATTTACTCCTTGTCTTTATTTTTGTACCAGAGGAAAGTAGAAGCAGAAAAGAGTTTGTAGATTCCCTCCTCAATACAATTATAAAGTTAACCAAGTACTATCATCAATTGAGATGCTTTTTTGCCTCATGTAGTAAACTTTGCTGCTACTATGCTCTGCCCTAAAGATCTAACAGACTATTATCAATTTAAATCTACAGGGCGATCATCATGCCTAACTTTTCAGATCTGAAAGGATAGGAAAGAGCCAGTAGATAACGTTAGATTATATTAAAGGAAAATTAGTTTATTGTTTTAACCTAAGAATTACATTTCAATATCTTGGCTGTGAATTATAAAACAAATGATTATAAGTGAAAGTAGTGGAAATTACTTTTACTACTAAGAAGTTACCTTTTCGATTAATTTCATCTTATATAATTATTTCATTAATATTCATGCTATAGTTTAATATATCGACATAGAATCAGAAATTATTTTGTTTGCAAAAAATAAACAAGCAGAAAAATGGGAATGGGGGGTTTGGAGCTTACAATAAGGGGATAAGTTCAGTCACAGAGTTGAATGGCAAGGCTTAAGTGAACCCATACTCCGACTCTCTCCGTTTTTTATTTTGCTTTTCTCTGGCTAATTATTTCTTTCCTTTTGCAGGCAGGGTACTTTTTGTTGTCCTATTTTATATAGTGGGAAATATAGTTACTAACAGATTTTGAAATAAACTGATCCCTTCTTTCTCTCTAGATCCTACCATATTCCTTCATAAGTGGCTGTCCCACACATGGGCTAATTAACTTTGTTCAGGTGTTAGGGGGTTGGGAGAGGGACTTGGATTTGTCACTCTCTGATCTAGTACCATCCTTAGATGTGTGACTGGGAGGGAACAGGCAGGGCCTCAAGTGGTGGATGGAGATGGAAAGTGGGGATCACATTGTATAAACATGAGGGCGGGACAGGATCGGATTTAGAAAGGAGGGGAAATGAACAAAGAAAAGGAGTCCTTATGAGCTTCCTATCATAGAGCTGATGTCTTTATAGGGAAGCCTGGTTACCTGAAAGCATAAAAAATCTAAGTAGCATGGCCTGTGCTACATAAGAAAGGGGCTTTCTATTCATTCTTCAGTGATTATGTCTAAATTATAGAAATAGATCATTTAGTGATTATGTCTAAATTATAGAAACAGATTCTTAAGGGATAACAAAGCATGACAGTATAACAGGAACCTTTTGTTTAGTCTGCTATAAGCCAGGTACTTCATATACATTATTTCATTTTTTTTTTCTTGCAATCAGTTACTATTCCTATTTTACAGATAAAGCAGTTTATGTTCAGGTGCTACATAAGTAGTAAGAGGTGAAGCCAAGCTTCTAAAACACGTCTGCCAGAGCAAAAAAGTCATGCTTATTCCACTATATGATTCATATTTTCTGAGTTCAATAGCGAATTTCAAACCAAGGTAATATCATTTTAATAATGAAAACTAATAGTCACTATGCATAAAAAAAGAAATGATCAGAGAATAGGCTTGCCTTCACCCAGAAGTCTGCTCAGAAGTTTCAGAGAAAAACTTCTACAACTAAGGTCCATATGGCAATTTTCTCTTTTATTTATTTACTTGGATCCCTGAATGGAGGGATAGATTGCTTATTCTGTGGAAGAAGAGATGAGAGGAAATATTCTCAGATTTCTTTAAGGAATAAAGCTAGTAGATTGAGAAGTGGATCTGTATGTTTAAGGCTGCTTTGAAACATTCAGTGGCCTAAAAGAATGAAGTGTCCTGAAGTGCTTTCTCTACTTGACTGACTTAGGTACGAGGAAAATTTGTCTTCATTTGTATCCTTACTCTAAGAGTGGGATGTGTTGGGTACAAATTTTCCAGGCTGCTATTTTCGGAACATATGGGCAAAGCTGAAATATATGAACATATGTATGTATGTTTGTGTACGTATATGAGCATGTATATTTGTATAAGCAACCACATTTTTATTCTCCCCCTCATCCTCCCGCCCTCTCCTACATTTGGAAGATATTTGAAATACGGAACATGTGCTCGGTGAATAGGCAGTTGTATTATTTTATAATGATCTATGATGGTGTGTGTGTATGTGTGTTTCCCATAACAAATCTACAAGCAATTAATCTATTCTGTAGCTAAAAAATTATTCCCTAAGAATTATTTCCATTTTTTGCATGCATACATTATATATTCTTCTATAAAGGCAGAGAGAATATGTAATAAACTTGTTAAGAAAATTTGAGTCTAAATTATTGTATGTGCATCAGTCAAATAAGAATTTGGCAAAATTTAAAAACACACAAATAATAATTACAATAACTGGTGGTATTTTAGGACATTCAATGTAAAAGCACAGACTGTAAAAATGGGATTTTGTGCATGTGTTAGTAAGCATGTATCCACGTGAGTGTATGTGTGAGGAAAATGTGTGATGTGAGTTCTTACACAGGCAGGCACTTTTTGTTTGACAAATTTTGGTAGAACTAATAATTTTCTTAATCTTTTAAATGCTCAATTATATTGATAATATGTTATATTTGACAGTGTACCCAAATATTAATAGGTATAAAATCACACAATTTACTCTTCTCTAGTAATATGTACTCTCTTCAAAATGATCCACAGTTTGCCATGCCTTCCCTTTCCAATTTCATTTCTCTATTCTTTGTGTTTAAAATAAATAAGTAAAAAGTGGCTAAAAATATGGTTAATGTTTGTAACTTTAAGTTTGGATGATCCTTGTAAACCCAAACAAAATGGTCAAGTGTTACCATCAGCCATTTTAGAAAACAGAAAGCTAAAAACTAGATTACACTACAAAGGATAAAATCTTACTCCATAACTATTGGTTAGAAGTTCATGATACTATAAGTTCATTTCAACATTTTATGGCATTCTAGGTATCTTACATGATGTAAAGTTTTACTCTTTGAACTAGGGCTCTTAATGTTTGAAAATACTGAGGCTTTTTTTTTTTTTAGCGTATCTCTGACTTAGTGGTCACAGTATTTCACTTTTCATTCAGAATACAGACATTTTCTAACTATGAACTGTGGCATACAATGCAGCATGTATAGTGTGTGTGTGTATATATATATATATATATATATATATATATATATGTGCTTCAAAGAATAATAGCCTTGTGTTTCTCAGGAATCTTGGAAAACAGATGCAGAGGTCAAAATAAATATTCAGCCTAGTCCTTCACTCAATTCATCTCCCTGTGTGCTGCAGGTGTTTAGGTAAAGCTATTTTACTCAAAAACCTTTTTCTTTTTCAGTAAGCCAACATAGTCTTGATAAGGATTTACCCAACCTCAATGATTGTTCCTTCACTTTGCAAACATTAACCTGCATCTTTTAAAAACAGCAATCAGAACAAGATTAGCGTGTTTTTTAACACGGAAATAGCATACATGTCAACCTGTTATCCAATTTCTATGCTTCCTATTACAGTTCTCTTATTACAAGCTCACAAGCACTGTTTTCCTAAAAGCACCTTTCAAGTACCCTGCCTTTCAGTGAAATGTGGCTGCTACTGTGTACTTATTTCAAAAATGGCTTGACAGAATTGCTAATGTTCTCATTCCTTCAGGATATTTCCTAATACTTGTAGCCTTTTCATGTTTCTAATTAGGCCAGTAATGGTCCCTGAAGTTAAACCAATTAAAATTATTTACTGTGACACACAGTGTGGAGATAATTATCTGATATCTGAATCCAACTTCTGCTTACTTTGCAACATTACTTAATAGAAAACAGAGAAACTGATGCCGTGCTTTCATTTTACTTGTCTACCAAATGTGTTTGCCCTATAGCAAACTGTTTAAATAAAGCATTAAAATCTTTGTGGTGCTAATCAAAATGTTTAAAATCCACTCACACTCCCTTTATAGTTCTGAAAAGCATATAAAAACTCCTACACATTACCTTTTACATTACAGTTGCTGACCAGTGTAGTATTATAGCCACATTATAAACAGATAATGCAGCTTCTGCAGTTTCTAGTAGCCTTACTTTTCTTTATTCCTCCACTCGTTTTCTCTCATATATTTTTTTTCTTTTTACCATTTCTCGTCTTCTTTTCTTTGCATTTTCCCTTTGTCTTCCCATGCTTTGTTTCGGTATCATGTGGTTCACTATAAAGAGCACAAATCCAATGAATGGACTTTGGAATATAAGTTTCATAGGAATAGAAGCGAATTCTGTATAGTCTAAACAGTTATAGCATCAAACAAGTTAAATTTATAACCATTTTATTTTTTGCATAGGGTCGGGGATTTTGGAAGATTGGAGGTTTACAAAGAGGATTTTAATCGACAGCAGAAGTCTTAGCAAAAGTTGAGTTTATATTTAATGTAAAGCAAAATCCCTCTAGAAAAAACTGCACAGAGCAAGTAAATCATGTCATGAAGCGATGCTTTTCATTAAAAGTTGGCTGCCATCATGCAGAGAATTTGGATAAACGTAAAGACTGAGCCTGTAAGTTAGGCTTGCATATGCTGTAGTTAAATGCCAAAGTGCAGTCTCATAAAGAATTATAGCTTAGACACTTTGAGAACATTTAGCCCATAATCCCAATGCAAATTATTCTAAGAGAAAATTGAGTTTCGTGCCAAAATGCCACCTTGAGACTGGCAATGTACAGTTGGACATTTAGCCTGATCTTAGGATGGATTCCTTTACTGTTTCCTGCTTTTTGTTCAAATATTCATGAAAAACAGTACAGATACAGTACAGACAATTTTCCAAATCACCACGTGCATAACTGGAGGCCCCTAGCCGTTTGTAATAGCTTTAATTTGGAGAAACAAATTGCAGCAGAGAGAAGTTAGGCATGCCATTCAATTCAGATCTATACAGCCCAAGAGCTTGATTTTCAGGAATTTTCAGTCTAGGTCTTGGCTTTAGAATAGTAATGGATCAGACCTGGGAATTTCTGCTTATGAGGGATGATCTAAGATTCCTAGTAATTTTCCCCTGCAGGTAGTAAGGAATGTTTGTCTGTAACCATATGCTTCAGAAGGCATAAGGTCAGTAGAGTGCCAGGAAGAATACTAGAGACTTTTTAGAGACACCTTGAGACCTCTCAAGTGTGGGATGGAATCCTCTGCACGAACTCTCCTTCCTCCAGCACTGAGTTTTATCTTGGCAGAACTAACATGTGTTTTTTATGATGAAAGAACTCTGTGCTTCTCCTATGGCATGCATTTTGCACATTATCACAACAAGCTTATTGCATTCTAATTATTTGCCTGTGTCGGTAACAAATGTTAAATTTAACTGCAGTCAAAAATATTTCTTCAACATTAGTGATTTTTGGAACAGATGAGGGTATGGATTATAAATTTTAAAAAAACCTTAAGAGATCCGCAAAGATGGATTTTCAAACTATTTTTACTTTACTAAAGTTTGCTGACTCTATCTTTTAAAATTTGATTTATGCATAATATTTTGCATTCATTTAAAGGATATCTTAAGTATTTTATCAATATTATCTTTGTCTTCTCAATTATTTGAGGATTGTGCTCCAAGTAGCCATGACTTTGTGAACCATTTAGCTTGCAGAAGTTTATAGAATAAATATTCAGTTATTAAGTTTGATGTATAATTCCAGAGATATGAATTTTGTGTGATGACTATGACAAGGGCTCAGGGATAAATGTAACGCAGGGGTAAATAAAAGTGGTAGAGTCCCTCTCTTCAAGATTAAATTCTAAAGAGATAATAAGCAAATCAATAAATTATACCAGATACAAATAAGTGTGAGAAAAAGATAAAACAGTATGGTGAAGCAGAGTTACCCATGATGGGAGTTGAGATTTCATTGGCTATGCTGACTGGTACCATGAGCTGAATCAAAAGATAAGAGAAAGAAAATTATGTGCCAAAGTCCAGAGAACAGAATGAACTTGGAGTGTCTGGATAGTGTGGCTAAGGGGGGAAAAAGAAGGGATAAAAGAAAGCATTTGAGTTCAGAGATATAGGCAATATCTGGATTGTACGGGATTTGTGGGCCAGGCTAAAGACTTTGAAATCTTATATTGACATTGTTGCTGCTACAATCAGAAGCCACTAGAGGATTTTAAGAATGGGAGTGAAACAATCTGGATTTACTTTTAAAGAAAACCTGAAGCTCCTAAAGGCTAAATAATATGTAGGCCTTTCAATGTTGAGCAACACAATGAAAATTACTAAGCTAAGGTTTCCAATGTTTAAAACAGAAAATGGCTATAATAAGCTATAAAACAAAAGCAACCACCTCTGTAGCTGATAACTGTTTTAGTCTGCTGGGGCTGCCATAACAAATTAGTTGGCTTAAATTACAGAAAGTTATTGTCTTACAATTCTGGAGGCTAGAAGTCCAAAATCAAGGTGTTGGCAGGGTTGGTTCTGTTACAGACTGAAAGTTTATGTCCACCCAAAAGGCATATGTTGAAGTCGTAAGCCCCCATGTAATGGTATCGGAGATAGGGCCTTTGAGAAGCTATTAGGTTTTGATTAGGTTTTGAGGCTGGGACTCCCATGATGAGATCAGAGTCCTCATAAGAAGTGTAAGACACCAGACAGAGCTTGCTCTACCTCCACCATGTGAGGACACAACGAAAAGGCGGCCATCTGCTCACCAAACCCTCACCAAAACCCAACCATACTTGAACCCTGATCTTGCACTTCCAGCCTCCAATATGTGAGAAATAAATTTCTGTTGTTCAAGCCACCGAGACTGTGGTATCTTGTTATTGTAGCCTGAGCAGACTAAAACAGGTTACTTCTGAAAACTGTGAGGGAAGAACTGTTCCAGGCCTCTCTCCTTGGCTGGTAGATGGCTGTCTTTATTTTCACATGGGCTTCTCCTTCTAAGTATGTCTGTGTCCAGATTTCCCCTTTGTTATAAGGTCACCAGTCATATTGGGGTAGGTGCCCATTCTACTCCGGTATGACCTCATCTTAAGTAATAACATCTTCCACAACTTTATTTCCAAATAAAGTCACAATCTGCAGTACTGGGGATTTAGAATTCAACATATGAATTTGGGGAAAATACAATTCAATCCATAACAATCACTATTTTATCAAACAAGCTGAAACTATTAAAGTACAAACAGTAAAAAGAAAAAAAAAATTCTGTCTTAACAACCATTCAAACTTACTCTGTAGAATATTTCTTCCTTACCTCTTAGATGAAATCTTGATCAGATTCCCTAAAGTGTTTTGTCATTTTTTTTTTTGACACTTTGGGGGATTTTAGTCTCAAGAATAACATTATGTCAAAAATTAAAATGTCCACTCTGGTGGAATAATTGTAACCTTATATCCTTACTGTGCAATGTAAAATTTCTTCCTTCTCACCTTGTTATCTCTGTAAGTGAGAAAGCAGGGAGGAGGAGGGTGTAGCCAGATTATTCTCTGTTTCCCAGCTCCAACTCCTACCTACTGTCCCCATTCTGTTACCTGGTTTCTGATTCCTTTCATGTCTTGCCAAGGTGGGAAGAGTGATTAAGGGTAAAGGGTCTTATATGAGGACACAGTTATATCAGGCTAGGGAGATATTTAAAGCAGGCTAGGGAGATATTTAAAGCAGGCATTTGATCTCTTGGGCTACTTCTGTAGGTTAAAAAAAGTCATTGAGAACATACGACTGCAACTCCATGGTGAAGGAAATGGGGGTGGCTTTTTCCTCTTAGGACAGCGACACTCAGCTCCTGCATGGTCCCTGCCTGGATCCTTCTTAAGGCCATTGCTCCTTCACAGGACTGTCTTCAGCACAGTCCCACTGCACATGGCTCTGTGCTTTCTCTTGAAGTCCCATTGGAGCCTCTGGAACCACATGCATTTTCTCTGCCAGGTGGCACTAGGATAGTTTGCTTCCAATGTATTAATATCTCGCTGTTTCTCTGCTGTTCTGACTCAGAGCCACACTGCCTCTCATGTTTAGATTTCTTAAATGAGAGTCAGACACTAGTGTGTCATATCCCTAATTCTAGTGATCACAACAGTAGCTCTCTGAGTAATCCCCTTAAAGTTTTCTCTGTGGTCTTGAATTGAGGTGAATGCAGCCTCCATGCATTTCTCATACGGAAAACTTTCCAGTCTAAGAGAGGAGGCTGGAAAATTTTTATAACATCTCAGATTTTGCTTTCCAGAACTGTGTCTCTTCCTGGTGCTGTTTGACTTCAACCTTTTATTTCTTTGCCTGTGGATGTTGGCTGAAGGGGTCCGTTACCACTTTTGTGTCACTCTCTTTGCAAGTCTGGCATACGTCTTTGGAATGGAGGGGAGGTGGCACTGATTCTTTTGTTCTTGAACTTCATGGTCTCACTTGAAATTGAAATAAAGAAGTTTAATTTTGCCTTTCAGTTACATGTGTAACAGTGAAGCTCAGGTTATGGGAGGGACAAAATATGCTAGACTCACACTCAAAGTCCTATTAGTCCATTTAGGTAGGCTCTTCTGCCTGCATTTGAAGAAGTCACCAGTAAGATGATTTTCTGATATATGTCCCTCTGTAATTAATAGAAACATCAGATTTGTTTTGATTCCCTGTAGAGATACATTTACCTTAAGTATCCTGATAATACTCTTAAAATCGGAGATTTTCTCCGGCACACAGGTGATACATTGCTCCAGATCTTCATCCATGAGGTTTGGGAAGACTTTGGGTGGTGCAAAATCTTTTCTCAATGTATTTTGGGCACTGCTCATGTCCTCTTTCCTGGATGGTTCACACCTGTTGCTGGAGTGCTGGAGCTAATCTCTTGCACCTGTGGCTTGTGGTTAGCTGCCTGTGCCTGACCATAGCCAATCACTAGAGATCGCTAGGCAATTAGACTCTCTACCAGGGGTAGCCAATAAATACTAGGGTGCAAAAGGCCTTCTTGCTTCAAGACCCATAAGCTGGCTGGTCTTTGTGCTTCTGAGCTCTCCTTGTGGTCGAAGCCAAGGTTAGACTTTACCTGAAACCACCCCTTCGTTCACCTCCTCCCCCTTTCCTATCTTATTCTCTTCTCCTCCTAAGAGATCTCTCCTGAAATGGGAAGTTTTAAAACTACTTATCCTGTTATCATATCAAATTTTCTAGTTCTCCTTGGAATCATATTTAGTAATTTCTAATTTTCTAAGAATGTGTATATTTCACTTAATTTTCAAATTTAATGACATGACTATTTTTATGATGTTCTTCTATACTATTAATGTCTATCACAGCTGCAGTTATGTTTATTTTTTCACCCTAAATATTGTTTATTCGTACTTTCATTTATTCCCTTGATCACAGAGGTTTTTGTGTTTTGTTATCTTTTTCTAAGAAGCGGTTTTGCCTTTATTGATTCTCTTCATTTAATATTGAATTGCTATTTCATCAATAGCTCTTCTTTATTATTTCTTTTCTTTCACCTTCTTTGCATTTATTCTTACTTTATCTAGCTTCTGACCTAATTTATTTTCACATATATTTGTATTAATATAAATAAGCAAAACCTTTTCCTTTTTTATTTTTTTGTTTTTTTCTCACTTCTTATTTCACAAGTGAAGACCTTTTCCTTTTCCGAATCGTTTTTCCTGCTTCCAACAAGTGTTACATACTATTTTCACTTCTGAGTATTTTCTTATTTTCAGTATAAGTTTTCTTTGATACATAAATTGGTTTTTATTTAATTTCTAACATATTTTATGGGTTTTCATTGTCATTGATTTCTAATCTAAATTTTAGTGGTCAAAGTATATAGTTGGTACAATATCAACTTTCTAAAATTTCTTTAGGAGTGCTATTGGCCTAGTATATAATCAATTCTTATAAATCTTTCATATAATTTGGGAAGGAAGGAGTGAATTCTCTAGTTGTTCCTGTTGCAAGAAGTAGTATATTTAGTTTATTTATCTGTATGATGTTGTTTTTAACATTTAGATTTGTGTGAGTTTTTGTCTGATCTATCACTGAGAGAGAATTATATTAACATCTCCCTCTATCATGTTGAATTTAGCAATTTTTGCCATTAGTTTTATTTGATTTTTGCTTTATGTATTTTGAATTTTAGTTTTGCACTAGTTTAAGAATTATTGTAGCTTTCTGTTTAATTGAAAATTTTACCAGTGTGTAATGGTTGTCTTTATCACTAATAATGCTTTTTGTCTCAGTCTATTTTGTCTTAAGAGTGATATAGTTATCTTCACTTTCCTTAAGTTAACATTTATTTAGTATATCTTTTTCCATCCATTTTGCATACTGTCTTCAATATCTTTATATTTTATATTAATATTTGTCTTTTTAATCAACATATTTATTGTACCCATTGTGACAAACATTTTATCTTTTCACAATTTCCCTCTGATAGTAAAATATTGACATCGGACCACAGATATGCCAAGAAGAGAGAATGGTTCCCAGTCCTACAGCATTTGACTGTGAACCAGTTTAATAGATTAACACACCTAGAAGGCAGTTCACTCTTTTCTTTTTCTCCCAACTCTGCACTTACTAATCTCTCTTGCCAAAAGTACTTTTTGATTGGTGCTTTCTTTATCCTCAGTTATGGGTTTAAATGTTACTTTCTTAGAGAAGTCTTCCCTACTTTATAGAAAATAAGTTTCCACCCATATTATCTATTTTTGCACCCTGTTTTTTTTTTACCACCCAATTACCTTTTGTATTAATTTCATCTATTCATTCATTCATTCATTCATTTATTCAGTGTTTAGAGCAAATAGACTCTAAGTTCCACAAAAGCAGTTATTTTGTTTTTCTTGCTATCTATTGTAGTCAAAGTACTTAGTAGAGATTCTGGCACACAATAAATATTGGTTGGAAAAAAATGAAATAAACCATATTAAAATAAAGGATGCCAATTTGATGGAGGAGTCAATATCTGGGGAAATATTAAAAATACAATCATAAGCAGAGATTGCAAGTGCCCCCCACTCAAAAATTTTCCAGAAGAGAAACACTCTAACCAACAGGTACTGAAAATGTAGGCCCCACGGGCAAATTCATTCTTCCTCTGCCACTTCCTTGTGTTGTTACCCTGAGCAAGTTAATTAACTCCTCTGTGCTAGTTTCTTCATTTTAAAGTGGAGATAATAATAGAACTTCTTACAAGTGTTTATGTAAAGATAAATGAACAAATTCATATTAAGTACTCACAACAGTGCTTGGCATCCAGGAAGTGTTCTAAAAGTGTTAGCTACTAATATTATTAAAGTCATCTCTATTGAGAGATGGATACATTATCATGCTCTCTTAGCATGATGATGTTAATACATTCAAGCAATCTAGTTCCCCATTGCTTTGATTCCCTATTCACAAGGGAATTTCCCAGTGATTGTTTTGTTTCACTTTTTATCTGCAGATAGGGAAAGAATGGTCTGGTCCCTTGCTTGGTATATATGACTATTAGTTTCATTAATATTAATAATGTTAATAATTAATATTAATAATAATAAATTAATATTCTTATTATTAATTGACTTATAAATCTGTCCATAAGAGAAATTATCCAGATAAACTATTTAAACATAGAATATTTTGGTTCCCTATGTCAGTTATTTTGGTTAATTAATTAATACAAAGCTTTATGCAAAGCCTCATGAACTTGAAAATGTAAGTGAATCTTAAGATATTAACCTTCTTTGTCAGGTTTGAGAAAAGCAGGTTGGACTGAAGGTTGGTGACTTTCTGGACCGTGGTTCTCTGTCCTAGGAGAGAATGGGCAGTCTCATCCCAGGAAGATAGCATGTGATCTCCTTACACCTCTGTATGCAGAGCTTTTTGCTCATTTGCAATTTTAGAATCTAAGCTAATATCTTCATGTTACAGATGGTAATGAGAGAAGTAACTTGCCCAAGGTTTCATAGGCATAAGTGGCAGGGCCTATACTCAGACTCCACTTTGAGTGACAGCAAAGGCTTCTCATTATATATACACTCAGCTCCAATAGTAGTAAATAAAAGATTGATCAGAAAATTCTTCCCTTGAAGATAAAAAAGTCATTTTAAATATTCCATAGTGAGAACGGTATTGTAAAAACTTTGCAAAGACAAAGAAACATTTAAAAATATACAAACAATATAAGTAGGCCAAAATGCCAGGACAGAATTCTACAGTAAAGAACAATGCATTAATACCTACAAAAGGAAAGAACCACAAATAGATTTAAAAAACTGCTGAGGAGTCTGGAAAACTATAATAATAATAACAAATAAAGCTTAAGGACTATGATATAAAAACTAAAGATTTACTTGAAGGTGATTTAGAAAGAAAGAAAAACCAACATTCTTAAGAATGCTTATATATAAAAAGGTTACCATTAAAAATAAATTTGAAGAAATTTTTATAGCATCCCAAAGATTTCTTCTTTTTTCATTGTACCATTGTTCTTCTTCATTTTTTTTCTTCACAGCCCTATTTCTGGTTTCCCTTTTTTCCTTCCCATTATGGATCTTTTAGCAAATGTTAGACAGTTAGAATAGTCTTCCATAAACATGACTCTCATTAGAAGATCATCTACTCTGGTCATTCCTTTATTTTTCATAACACTATGCACCTTCCTAGTATTAAGATATTTCTCAAATTTTTCAACCTAAGTCTATTATTTGTCCTTTAGTTTTATGTGCTAATTTTGTGGACATAGCTTATTTTTTGATATTTCATTAGTTTTTTATAGTTTAATGCTTAAATAGATCCTTAAATAGAATTTTCCACAAGATATTACATTTCACGTACAGTTTTAAGTTTGTGGTAAGACTAGATTATTGTCCCAAATATAGTTAAAGAAATTGAGTTATATAAAAATATTAAAGAAAAAAGTGGCTGCCAGTGTGTGCTTACGTAATCATGAAGAAAGCCAAATGAAGATCGTAGTAGTAGAAAGAGCATTTTCAAATATAGGCTGACAGTTCTAAGACATTGGGCAAATTTCTTAACTCTGTTACTGAGTAGCAAAATGGAGTCAATAATGCTGAATTCATATATACGATCACCTAGACATGTGGGCATTTTTGCTTTATAAACAAATATTTTTGAGTAAAGCAAACGTTTTTTATACTACTTACCACTTTCCTGATTTCCATTGTCTTAACCAGATTACAACTCTTTTGTACAGCGACATATTTCTCTTTCCTACATGAAGTTTTTAGTGAATGTTTTTAAGAGTGTCTTACTGTACTGAGAACCATAGGAAAATGTGAAATATAGATGGTACAGGTTTAGAAGGAGTAATAAATATGGTCTCTAAGATACAGTCTAAGAAACAAAAAGCTCTATTTTGTACTATTATATCAATTAAATGACAAAGACAATCACTGAAATATAGTAATTTCAGATCATATTTGAAAAATTGTGTACATTGCATTACATCTATTCATAGTTATAAAAGTTTAAAAAATATGCATTCCACAATACTACTAGATGGAATGCATTGCACTGCTAAAAGTTAGAAATTTCTGTAGGTAGTCTGTCAATGTAAGCAAATGACAAGTGATTCTGGTTCTAATGTCAGCCTGCTAATCACCACAGCTAATCAGTCCTGGCATTCTCATGGTTCAGTGGCCAGCAATGGAGTAAATGGCCAGTCCTTGGCATTAAGGAGTTAAATACTCCTTAGTCCACACTTTGAAAAGTTTTGCTCCATGCCCTTTTAGACAATGACTAGCTGTTAAGCTCAAAACTAATTAACATTTCAAAAACTAGTGTTAATCAGTATTAGGAAGACTCTAGGGAAACACTTCCCTGCAGAGATCCTTTTTTCCTTAGCTTTAAAGCAATAACTTTTAAATTATTACTTTAATTTTAAGTTGTGTTTGGCACATAGTAAACAAACCTGAAAATCAGTAAGTGAAAGAAATGGAATCCAGGTTGTTTCCTTATTTCTTACTCTAATAAAGGCAGCCTCTACCTCTCTGATTGTACTTGCTCATAGAAACCAACCCTAACATCTGAAATAATCTTAGTCTTTAATATGGGCCCATAAACTCATACCCATAGAATGTACGAGTGGATACAACTTAATCCTCTGCAGCATTACTCTATGATAGCTGCTATTTGTGGATTTAGGAATGGGGCTGTAAGACTGTCAAGTTCTATGAGATTAAAGTAATCGAATTTAAAATTTCATATTTAGGTTTGGAAAGGGTCCTTGCAACCAAAATTCCTGCCATTTCTTTATTTTACACACGCAAGCACTGAGGCCCAAGACCAGAGAAGCAGCTGTGGGTCAACATGAATTTAGACAGTCCACTCACTGCTTTCTTTACTGATGAGTATTTGAGCAAATGATTGTAATTTTGTGTTTAAAATTCCAGTTTCATTTAGCTGGGGTATGCAAATAACAATAAACCACTTTTTTTCTCCCAAGAACTTCTACATGTAATGTATGTAAAAGATTTAGTTTTTCCATGGACACGTTCAGAAGGTAGCATGCTCTCTGGGCAGATGTAGATTTGTGTAAAACTTTCAGTAGGCACTTGGCATATTGGATCACATATGCACTTTGGACTCTTTGGACTCATGTCCTTGTTCTTCATTTGATAACTGTGTGTTCTTGCAGCGAAGGTCATCCTGCTGTTTTTGTTTTCTCATCTGAGAAAAGGGAGATAATAATGCTACTTACTTCGTGCTCACTGTGAGGCTAAAAGAAGACAGTGGACATACTCTTGCCTGGCATATAATAAAAGTTTAATAAAGTACTAAAATAGATAAAGGGATATTTAGATGGCAAGGAGGTCAGGACCAAGTGGGAAAAATCAGCTCATATCTTGGAACATTGAAGTACTCTTAAGATGCCTCTGAAACCATGGATACATTTGTGGGGGTACTTTTCCTTTTTTGTGGTGGTTTTATCAAAGAAGCTGCATGTGACAATATAGATATGAAGTGATATGTTCCTTGTTACCTTGTCTTTAAAAAAAAATGAAATAAGTGGTTCCAGAGAGTTCATGGGAAAAAAAAAATAATCTGAGAAAGGACCTCATACCTGTGAAGATTTCAAATAGTCACAGTGAGAGCGATGGAAGTCATCATGACACTTTTTTTTTAACCTTACAGGCTGCATCTCACGAGCTGAGTAACAAATATAATCTTGAAGCCTATAATGATTTGAGGTTGTGAGGAAAACGATACTGAAGACTTCTGCTTTGGCTGGCACTCTGTGCTCATCTTAAAGGGCTCTGTGAATTGTCTTTCTTCCTGGCAGTCCAAGTCTCTGCATTGCCTTAATGGAAACTTGAGAGCTTTGCAATAAATTTTTATACCTAAAGACATGCTGTCCAACCAACTTCCAAGAACATTTGGTTTGGCCACACAAGCCAAAACCATGTTTCCCCAAAATTGAACTCATTGCTGACAAAGGAAGAGCTCTTTGGATTTAAGTGTAGCTAAGGAAAATTCAGATTTCCTTCAATCATTGTTTAAAGGTATTTTGCCAGTGGTTTTACACCCAGTCATGAAATAACAAAGGTGAAAGAAGGAAAGAGTAGTGGCATTGCCCTTCATTCTTCTTTTCCTTAGTTCTAATAATTACAAGAGGCAAAACAACAAAAATTGCAAGATGGTGTTCCCTTCTGCCTTCATATCGAGTTCTTTGAGGCCCGAAACCCCACTAACCTCATCTACCCTTGAATATCTAGGGCCCAGTGTATTTGAGTGCCATGCAGTGGAACTCTGTAAATAATTACGATTTCTGTTTACTTTCTGCATTCGTGCTATCTAAGAGCTTAAGACGTAGATCTGCTTCCTGTGTGTGTAATAATTGGAAGGCCAGGAAAGATGGGGAATAGAGGAGGATGGTAGTCTTTTCTATTAATAGTTGAAAAGCTTCACGTAAATTCCAAAGTGTTGTTGCTCTTGGGTAAACTTGCCTCCTGATGCTCAGGCAGTAGGCAAAAACTGGCTAACAAAGGATAATTTAGGAGGCAGAAAGAATTACAGAAAAATTTCAGGAATGTAGGAGTTAAAGTATATGAAACCATCATAAGAAAGTAGGGTCTGATTGTGTAGAATTCTGTGTACATTTAGAAAAAAAGCATTCAAGTTGAATAAAATTTGTTTTTTTAACATAAAAAGTGACTATGTCAAGGTTATCCTTTGGGAGAAAGCAAATTATAGGCATGTTATATGAAGTATGTGGTATGTAAAATAGGATCATAGGATGTTAAAAAGCATGGTTTTATACATATAAGAAAATAATGAATGCAACAAATGCTCAAGAATGTTGATCTCAGTGGAAAGAGACGAAACTAAGGGAAGAGGGAGTTTTTTCTTTCTATGTGATGCGTACCTGAAACATTTGAAATTAGCAACCACTTTGGTTTACTTTTCTAATAAGATAGTGGTGAAGAACACAAACTGTATTCAGACCTGTGGTGATCAAACATTGTCTCTTCTGATTACTAGCTAGTATTTAATATCTGCATGCATCTGTTTCCTCATCTGTAAAATTATGATAGCAATTCTAACTGTATAGAATTTTGAAGGTTACATGGAATAAAAGATGTAAAATCCATCCAGTGACAACTGGGACAGCAGCCTGTAAATGTTACTTATCAGTTGTATGTATCATTGCTGTTTAATCAGAAAAATTAGTAAACATTTTAAAAGATTAAAACTACACTTGAAAAAGATCTGAATGAAAACGTTATTTTTTAAGTCACTTTGTGTAACATCTGTTAGGTCTAGCCTGTATAACCTGTCCCTAGTAAGAGTTTCTCTGACCATTTTTTTTCTAAATATGTTCCCTTGTTTTTCACCATCCTGGCATCATGTTCACTTTCTTCTTAATGTGTCTCATTTTATCATTAACTACACATTTGTTTGTTTATTCATCTTTTACCTTTCTCGGGAGAGTGTTAACTCCATGAAGGCAGGGAGGACAACACTGCAGCACAGCTCTGTGTCCCCAGTCCTAGCACCGCATCCAGTCATACTTGTACACAGAAAATTAATAGTCGAGTCAGTGTTCTTTGGCTTCACATGATATGAACCCAATTCAAATTGTCAGAAGAAGATCTATTGGCTTGGGCAACAAAACATGGAAAAGTGTGGGTATGGTAGGCTTCACTGCAGCCTAGATTCAGGGACTTCCCAGTGGCCACATGCTGTCCCTCTTTCTCTTTACATCTCTTTGCCTTTGGAAGACTTGCTTTGTGTTGCAGGGGCTATCACCATTAATAACACTGAGACTACATCCCCACAGCTTGTCCAAAAGGAAATAGAGAACCTGATATCAGCCAAGCCTGGGTCACATGCACAATTCTTGGTGGGAGTTGGGTGTGTAGATTGGAATCCCCTGAACCCAGGAAAGCCAGTGCTGTTAACAGGTTAAAAAACAACGAAATGCTGGAGGTAAAGGGGAAAAAAATAGCTTTCTATAAAGTCAATAATGTTAGTTATACAAGAGTTGATAGCATAGTTGCCTTCAAACTTTTTAAGCTATGAGTACTTTCAAATTGTTTTTCTGAAGAAATAAAATTTAAATGTAAATCTGAGGCCACTTTTGCATAATATAAACAAAAGATTTGATTGCTGAGGTATGGCTAATGTTAATATAGTCACATATTTGGGACAATGGAGATGAATGTAAACCACTGATTCTGCCAGTCCATTCCTCCATTGTAGCAGGAAAGCAATTGCTGAATGATGGATTATAGAAGTAATTGTTACAGGCCAAGGTGCTAGATAAGGGAATACATCATGGAAGCATGCAAGAAAAAAATAGATAAAAACTGATTCTTCCCTAACAATCTCTACAATAAAAGTGGCATAAAACCCCTATATTATATCAAAAATCCAATAACACAGAATTTTGTATTCTTGTTAGTTTCTATTATAAACTTGTTACTTAGAAAAGCAGCTCAGGAACTTCCTCTAAATAAAATGTTATTATTATTGAATTATGTTTAAAAGACATGGTGCAATATGAGGCCCATCTTTCTTTTCTTTTTCTGTATTGTTTTTACTTTTTATCCACTGCTGCTCCACGTACTATAGATATCAAATTAATGAGTCTGGATGATTGAATTGAGAAATTAGATTTAGCTTTTGACATTTCTAGAAATTTGTTTTTAATTATCAGAATTAAAGACGGCTGCCTTTGCATGCCTAATGTGTATATCGAAATTACTTTGGCTTTCAGTCTTACAACGTGATGTAAAAATTTGTGTGATTTTTGTACTTGATAGCACACATATTATCAAAAAAAATAGTTATGAGAGGTGAGAGTAGACTTGGTTTTGTTCCATGACCTATGAATGGACATGTAGAGGGTCGTTAACTGATGGAGGAGTTTCGCCAAGGAAAATCTTCTACTGCTTTGATAAATGCAGATGATGATTAAGTATGTGACATTGTTCCCATTTATTCAGTACTGAATCAATCAGTGCCCCAAGTCAGCCTGATGCAATGGGCTACTCTAGATGTGGTCTTCTGAATAAGGCAGAGTGTTAAAATGAGGTCATGACCACTTTTCATGGTACTTTTTTGCTTGGCTACATTCCAGCTTCTCTAATTAAAGTCTGTCTTTCTAAGACCCCTTTACAGTTTTAATTGGGTATGTTATTTCTTGTGAATTGTATGGAATTGTTATTCACTGTCATAAGCAGTGGCTGTATTTCACCATAGAGGTGGTTGCATTTCATCCTAGGGATCAAAGGAAGGGAAACATGAATATAACTTTTTTAAGAGCACTTTGCGATGCTTTGAGCTCTTTGGAAGAAAGCACTATAAAGGAAAATAATGGTGTTCTTAAAATGTAAAGTATTGCTATTATCATTTGTGAAAGAAAAGCTGGAGATGGAGAATGTGTTTTCTGTTGAAGTTTAAGGAAAAAAATATTTTACTGTTTCAGAAAAAGGACATAAATATGATTATTATTTGCAGATTTATTGAAAAAAATTTGTTGTCATATCTGAAACATCTCTATATTATCTGTGTTTAGGGAAAATGTTGGAACTTCTAAGCCTTTCTGAGAAGACATTCTGTGCTAGTTTCTTAGTGCTAAGAAGACTAATACAAATTCCATCAGTTTGTATGTTAGCTAAGGTTTTATTTACAGTTAATCCTCTCCTACTTCTATACAGATTGACAGTCTATATTGTACAAATATATTCCTATACAAATGATAAATTTTCATATCATACCAAGCCTTTGTTTAACCTATTTTTAGTTACTTTAATTGATTAGTTGAGTCACACCTCTTCAGGGGGTACACCCACGTGCACACACATGAACACACACGAAATAATCGTCTCTTAGCACAATGGTTGGATGGAGGGAAAAGGAAAAAATAGCTTTTTATTCCTGACATAATGAGCAATAAACTTATTGGTTATTTTCCATGTATTTATATTTTTGGAATCAAGAAATGAGATTGATTTAACAGAAAACAGTAAAATAGAATACATTAAATTTGTGGGCAAAAAAAGAAAGAGAAAGGTGAACAGATGTGAGATGGAAACATCCTTGCTATAAAAAATTAATTCAATGATACATATTTGACCCAGGTAGATCCCCCAAATCGGCACTATGCATTTTGATAATTAACACAAGACAAAACAAAACCTTAGTTGCATAGTTTACTCTACCTCTAATATAAAATACAGATTGCTCAGGAATATGGAAGTATTCCTGCTGTTGCAATTATTTGGGATGTTTTTTTCCTCCATGGGATTCCCACAAAAAAAGTGCTGTACAATTTAACAACAGCCTCAAAAACACCTTTATTAGAAACATGATGATTTTATCAGGGTTGTTAATTGCAAAGACCTTAAAAATAAATGTACAGCTTTGTGTAAAAATACAACACAATCCAGTAGAAGATTTGGGGTTGTGGCTAACCAGATAACACATAGTATAACTTTTGTGCCACCCTTGTCTGACTGCTAAGTTCATAATTTTCACTTCACTGGACTGCACTGTCAGATATGGCAGCAGGGCCCTCAGCATAATGCTGATTATACAGTAACTTGCGAATAGACAGAGCTGTCTTACTATGTAAATTGCATGTGTTTATATATACAAAAGTACACATGCATAAGAATACCCAGTATAAAAGAATACTCAGTAAGTTTCTAGCTGTATATCCCGTTATATTTTTCTTTGTGACATATCACTTACAACTCCCTGAAAAAAATACATGTATGTGTATACACACCCCTCCCCACTCAGAAGCAGATTTGAATTAATCATAATATTGGTTCTTAATATACTACTATTATATCTTTGGTCCTTGCATGGTTCTTATTTTCACTCATTCATTCAATCATTTGTTCAAGATATAACGAACACTCCTGAACTCAATATCCTACTTCTACATCTAAAACATTAAAAGTAAGTTCCATTAATCAGTTCTTTCTCTTTCTATCTTCCTGCTTTCTTCAGAGACAGTTAACCACTATCCTAAATTCTGTGTCTATCATCTTCTTGCTTATGTACACACACACACACATTTGAACAATGATTTTTTAATTAAAATTGGTTTTGACTTTATAAAAATCTCTATGCTGAATGAAATAATCTGTGGCCCACTTCTTGCACTCAAGTCCATGTTATCCATGTTGTTGCAGGTAGCTGTAGTTATTTGTTTCCTATACTGCATAATATTCCATAGGGTTAATATAACAAATTTGTTTTTTCCATTTTTGTCAATGGTAGTTCCAATATTTTGCTATTATTAACAGTGGTGTTGTGTACATTTATGTGCGCAAGTCTTGGTGCAAATGTGCAAGAGTCTGTCTTGAGTGTGTACCTAGGAGCAGAATTGCTGGGTCTTAGGTTATGTTCAACTTTACAAGGGAAAAACAAATTGTCTTCCAATTTTCAGTGCTACCAGCCATATTCAAGATGCCCTTTTAGCCTATATCATCTCTAGTAGTATCATAAGACTTCGTAACATTTGTCAAACCAATTAATGTAAAATGGTACTTGATTTTGGTGACATTTTATAATTTATTTGTTATTTGATCATTTATTATGTTTCCTTTCACTATAATATAATCTTCACATATCCTGGCACTTTGTCTTTCTTATTACTTTATCCTTGTAACCTATCATAGTGTCTGATACATAAGACATGTTCAGTGAATAATTGTCAGATGAATTAATATGAAGTTATGCATAGTTGATTTATAAAATTGATCTTTGGTCCCATATTTATGTGTGAGAAAATATGTACATAATGAGGGCATATAGTAAATTCCTAACAATCACTGTTTATGATAAAACCAATCACAGCCCATAGTCTATTTGTTTACCTTTCATATTAATATGCATATACATATGCATCAATTGTTTTAACATCTCTAATTTGCTTACTCAGTCTTCTTTGTACATTTCCCTGGACAGAAAAACTATGAGATCATTTAAATTAAAAATTCTAAGTGATACTACTAAAACTAAAGAGGAAATTTTTCCATTAATAGTGCCTCAAAGTTATCTACAACACACACACACACACACACACACACACACACACACACACACACACACACTAGCTATATCAATGAAGAAGTTACTAGTTCATGGTTGGTTCTCCAAAGACCTGCCACTCATTAACACAAACTATTTTGATACCTGCTTATATAATTATTTAAAGTCATCTCAAAAATTTACAGTACTCATTTATCATTGTAGCCAAAAAGTCTATATTGCAAATAATTATTTATGAGAAATTTTACCAAATAATTTTTAATTCCTGCTCTGTAAGTTTTTATTTAGTTAATACAAAATGAAATGTTGCTGAGTCAATTTTAGTGAGATTTTAACACAGATTCTCTGAGGCAGTGGTTCTCAAAGTGGGGTTTGAGTAACTGTAGGATCTCTTAGATCCTTTTGGGTATTCACAAGGTCCTCTCTTTTTCAACTATATATCCAGGTGAGGACAGGTTGTTTTCATATGCTTTATCTCAAGTAACTTATTGCAACAGATTGAATGCTGAAGCAGATGTAAGAATTTAATTATCTTCTATAAACCTGACATTAAAAAGTTTTGTGAAAATATAAAGTGATGCCACTCTTTTCACTATTTTTTGTGTTGGAAAATATAATTGGTTTTATAAACCCTATTTTGCTAAGATTTAATGAATTTATTATTATTTTTAAATAAATTAATATTTTCAAAATTTCTCAGTTTTAATTTCTAATATGGTAACCATTGATACATATAATTCATCTAAACAAAACTCTTTGCAAGTCTCGATATTTTTAAAGAATATAGACAAGCCCTAATACTGAAATGTTTGAGAACTGCTGCTTTGGGGGAACACATATTTTTAATGTATAATTATAGACCCAAGGAGGTCCATAAGATGTCATAAAAATTGAGATAAATAATTGTGCTCGTCCTTAATAAAAAAGTCACTGACATATTTATTCATTTATCAAAAATACATGGAGCTCCTACTACTTGTCGGGCACAGTGGCAAGGTGCTAAGCATTTGAGATACAATGATGAAAAATGAATACATAATGCTTTCCCTTGCAGGGTACAATTGGCTTAAGCTGGCAATTACAAGCAGTTTAACAGCTATGGGATCACATAAGAAGAGTTTTAATTCATCAACATTGTTATTTAAATTGCAGTTAGAATATCTGATATTATGGAAAAGCAGAGTTACTGAATGAAGTGAGATGGATAAGCATGTGTATTTAGTCATACAAGTTTATGTTCCACTCCTTCTTACACAAATCTTATAAACATTTTAAAAAGTTTTTTTAAAAAATCAGAGACACTAATGTGTTTGAAAGAATTATTTGAATGTGATTTATTAACATAAGTAGAATTGGAGAGCCACATAATTATTTTAACAAGAAAACTTCAGAAAATAGCATGTGAACAAATAATAAACAACAATGCCCATTATGATTAGAAGTTTAATGAATACTTTTGACCCTAGTTAGACATAGTCAAATACACTGTTACTTCTCATTTATTGTTCCATATAATGGACTGATAATAGCTTAATTCCTTAAAAATAGAATATTTAAAAATATAAATGTGATGACATGATATCCTACCTACTGACCCATAAATGAGTCAAAATATAAATTTTTGGCCAAAATAGTCTGAAAATAAAGATGTATATAAAATATTTCTAAGGTAATTCTGAAGCTAGAAAACAAAGCACTAAATTAGAGAAGAAAAAAGAAAACATAATGAAAACAAATGTATTGTTTAGAAAAATATTCACCTATTTACTTTCTTTGATTATTAATTAAAATTTACACAGTAGGCTTTATAAGCCTAGGAGAAAGATTCTCATCATATTCTCTCATCATATCTCTATATTGCTGCAGATTCCTTAATCTATAGTGTAATGCATGTTTGCTATAAATTGACAGGGTTTTAGAATCCCAAGGTAAAACTGGAGGAGGCTGTAATACTCACTTCATTACCCTGCTACCATCTTGGATTTTTCATGCTGTTTTTATATGTTGATTTGGTGCATTTTTCCCCTATTGATGTAGGCTCTTATACCAAATGCCTCTCCTCATTCTGTTTAGCTATCCTCATAGGTATTTTTAACTAGATGTAAAGGTAGGGCATTACAATCCATTGTCAAATTATGATTATACTTTCTTTTATGGCTAAAATCTTTCATTTAGTAAGAGAGTGTAACCACATGCTTACCATTATGTTTTTTTTTTATTTCAAAATATTAACGACATACAAATATTTTAGGTTACCATTATGTTTCCTAAATCCTATCTACACCGAAGAGGAAAAACCTGCACTCAGCATTATGTTTGGAACACATGAGTGCGGTTTTATGCATGTGAAACCATATTGGCAGGTTCATGCTATTTTATTATCCACTTGGCTTTCCTTCTTCTGCTTGTTCATTGCGGAGATTGGCTTGTTCCATGATGTCCACCCCCCTTCTCTCTGGCCCAGTATCTGAGCCAAGCACCGTAGGTACCCATGGGGTGAACTTGGCAGCTGTGAAACCCAGATGCTGAGCTCCAATATGTAATTTTCCAGCAACAGCATCTGGGTGTTTGGTTGGCCTTTTATCTGGCTTATGTTGTCTGTCATAGTGGCTGTAGAAAGTCCATGAACCTGGCACAGAAATCATCTCCTTGTCTATGGGTCTATCTTGTCCATAAAAAATGTCATTTCGTATTTATTCTCATTTGGTGCTACACAGTTATCCTCAGCAACACATCTGGATAGGGAACCAAAGTGAAATTCCTTGGAAGTCACCTTACACATTTAACCTTTCCATGTCTTCTGCCTATAACTTCTCTACCCGATCATATGCTATATACTTTCTACTTATATTCTGTAGTCGTTTGTACATTCTTGTTCCCATTTCCACTGTGAATCAGAGAATGTAATAAAATGATTCAGTGGTTGTCACATGCGTGCAGAAGCTGTTTCCCTGTGATTGGACCCCTAGGGCTTTCCAGCTTCTTTTGGTTTCAAATTCTAATTTTAGACCCCGACTATCAAAATATAATTCATATCTCCTATGCCATATTCGTTGTTTGAATCAAAGAACAAGATTACTAAAGTAAGATAGGGTTAGTCTTTTCATCAGACTATTAACACAACAAGGATATTTGTCTTTAGTACACTATTTCAGTAAATATTGAATACTTTTTCATTTTATGTCTCTTCAAAATAAGATAATATGATTTGATAAAGATTGGGCTTTCTTTTTCCTTTTCTTTCCTGGTTTTGATATCAGGGAATTAAAAGAAAACTTTCCCTTTTACTAATGACGTATGAGATTATAGTTCATTGGGAGCACAACCTCTTCCCGCAAAAGTCACATGGTTTTCTTTGTAATTTTAAAGCATTAAAATGAAGTGAGCTCAAAATATTAATCATCATAAGAAAATGTGGTAAATTTATTAAGGTTGAATGGTAAACCAACTATTATTACATCATAAAAAATGGATTTGATTTGTTTTTCCTATAATCTTACTTAAGAACAAAAAATAATGTAAGCACACAGTTGTCCTTGATGTGAAAACAGAACTCCCTATACGGTAAGATGTGTGACATCTTTCCTACAGACAAGTGCTTACAATCCTGTTCATTAATTTTATCACTAACATAAACTTTTAATATGCATATGATCAGAATATAGGACTTCTAGGGCAGCTTAATGTGACTGTAACCTGTAATTACTGTTCCTGTACTTGATTATAATAATCTGATTGCAATTATTCAGTGATTTTAATACAAGCCTCAAGCTACATAACAATAATTCAAGCTCAGTGATTGGGAACATGTTTCTGTTTGGCTGTGAAATGATGTTTTAATCTATAGTGATTCAAAGATCTGACTGTAGTTCTGTTCAGGTAATTAAAGCACATTTATATTGTCAGGTAAAATAGCCTTATTTTGAAGTAGATTAATTAATGTAAAAATTCCATATAAGTCCAAATAGATCATTATCGTGCATTCTTTAAGAAAAGGTGATAAAGCAAAGATTCTTAGGGTTGGAAAATTGACCTCTATGACCATCTATCTAAAAATTGCAAATAGAGGTGAAGGAAGAAAAGAGGTAGAGCCAGCCAAAGGATGTATCATTATAGCACATTAATGATACCCTAAATATTTCTACTGAGTATGGCACTTGAAAGGCTTAAAGGCCAAAAGACTAAAGTATAATTTATTCTGTAGAAAAGAGTTTAGAAAGACCAAAACTCGAGGAAAATATTTTTTTAGAGGAATAATTTCAAACTACAGGAGGCAAGCATAAGTTGCAAGGCTAGAGACACACTTTTGTCAAATATTTTCAAAGAAGAGTCTCTAGAAAATAAGAAATCTTTGGAGAGAAAAAAATGTATTGCCTATGAGATCTATGATATAATGTTGGTTTTTATTTTGATGTTTGTTTCCTTTCTTTTTCTTTTTTGAACTAAAATTAACAAGCAGCAAACCTTGACTTTAAAGCAAGAAATATAGAATACCAAATATTAATAAGACTCCCAGACACTTAAACCTAATCTAGTGGCAAAGCAGTGGTTTAAAATGAAACCTATGCAGTGCACTAACAGAGGAAGAACAGTTTTAAGATACTGTCTTGAACTGGAATGTCAGAATTACTGGGCTGCCTGAAGGGGTAGAAGAGGGAGACCCAATAGACTTCCTTGAAAAATGTATCCCTAAGGCTCTTCAACTCAATCTAACAAGCGACCCAATTTTCTTCTAGAGGTGCTTAAGAATTCCAGCAAACAAAGGAGCAAGGAGACAAAGCACAATCCTGACTTTTAAAGTCCCCAATTGGAGAAATAAAGAGTGAATTATCATCTTTACATGTGACAAATGAGGTGCACATTACAAAAAACACAAGGTACTTTTCTCTTCTGACATTAGACCCACATTCAGTTGAAGGACCAGGAAAATACCTTTCATGCTGGCTGATGAAAAGCTGTATTATCACAAGGTAAATGAGGGTAAAAAATACTTCTTTAAGATTGAATATAACATGAAAAGCACATGATCCGGTCAGTAGAACAAGCAATTTGTTCAAGAGTAAGTTTCCAAGGATAACTCAGGAATCAAGGGAATATTTCTCAACAACTGACCGTGATCAATTGCAAGTAATTTTTCATAGTATAGGAGCAATTTGGCATATGATCACCAGATGCAGTTGGCAACATTTTTGAACCACATTCCCAAGTGAGTTTATTTCCTTTCCCTTCTCAGCGTTTCTTTAAAGAATATACTTTACCAGCCTTCTAGTTTGGGTCTCAGCGTCAAATCTCTTTTTATTAAAACAAGTAGAGACTTACGGCATGCTTTTTTAATCAATTAATTCTTCTTAGGGTTATATATATCGTCTGGTTTTGAAATGGGGCGGAAGAGTCCGAACAAAACATAGAGTTTTTTTGTAAGCTATTTTCTTTGCAGCTGGGAAAAATAGAAACAACACGTAGTTCACAGGATTGTTAGAGCAGTACAAAATACTCATAAGTTTGGAAAATGTGAAAAAGCATTTTAAAATGATTTTATTGGCATGAGTTTAGGTAGAAACTTCTCCAATTATGTTGATTCTTTAACATATCTAATTTCACAGAGCATCTCTGCATAATTAGAAATCCCCTAGGAAGACATTCTTGATCTAATAAAGTTTACCTGGAGATCAAAGTCTCACTGTGAGAATTCTATTCATGGGCTCCATATTCACTTGGAAATGCAAGTATATCTTCAGTTTTCATTTTTAAATGACTACTGCGTATTAACCTACTAGATACATTATTATAAAATTACAAAAATTTGATACTTAAAATAGTCCAATTATAGAGTTTTCAGGGGAAATAATTCTGAATTCTACCAAGTGGTATGACTGCCTACAACACATGGCAAAACTGCAAAGCTCATGCTATGAATTTGCATATATAGATGGCTGTGGGACTCCTATAATTCTCTGCAAAGATGTTTTTTTTAATCAGTAAATCATCAGTATTTTCAAGTGAGACATGGTTTCTAATGGTTTTCTTACTTTTTAACTATAAGCCTTTTTGTTCAGTTACTCCATCAATTAATATTTTGTCAATTGGTTTACTCAGAAGTTTATAGGGATGCATTAATATTCACATTTACTGAATTTTCATTTGGAATTTTCTAAAAGCTCTATTTTGACACTTATAGGCATTATGATACAAATGCATATCATTCATCCCTTGATTTTAATTTTTCTTATTACTATTCTAAATGTGAGAATTAATATTTTTGAGACTTTGCTAGGTAAGTATTTATTTAAAAATCTTAGTTTATTTTCATTTTCTAAAGTCAGTTTATATGCAATAAAATATTTTTCTAAAGATAACTTTCTAAAAAGATACCCTTGAAAAGATATTAAAGGAGATAACTATTTGCTGAAACATAGCAAATTATGCAGTTAGTAAATTTGTATAGAAATCTAGTATGCTTCTACTTATAAAATCAGAAAAATTTAAAAATATCTCCTCAAAAATGAAAAAAAGCATCATATCTTATGAATGTATAATTTTTGTAGGTATTAGTGTTTTTAGAGTGAAGAGTCTAGATATAAATATTTTAAGCTCACATATAATTGAACAATCCAATAAGACTTCAGTGGAAGAAGAGCCATAAAACGTTGAGTAACATCTCAGTCACTGCCCCTTAATCAAAACACTCAAAAGCCTTTGCACATATTGCAGCATTTTGTATAGTATGATTATGTCACTGCATGGAACCAGTATCAGAGCTCATCCCAAGGCAGCCTCGAGTGACAGACATGAGGAGGAAATAAAGTCTATGAAGTAACCTTGAAAGACGTTTCTATTAAAGAGGAATGCACTATATGTCATTGGAAATGATTGACTTAATAACACTTTCATGAAAGTATAAAACAGATTTACACTGGGGGGTGGGCACAGAAATTAGACTGGAAATTAAAAAAAAACAAAAAACAAAACAAAACAAAAAATAACTCTTTAGAGAAGTCAATGAGAAGCCATCAGGTAGAAGTCAAGAGCTAGAGAAGAAAGTAGAAGGCAGCTGGTAGCTGAGCAGGAGCTGAACCCGGCAATGGAGAAGAGACTACTGAGAGTAGCTGAGTAGCAAGGATGGTGGCCTCCCCAGGGTAGGGATCCACGGAGACCCACTCCTAAGGGCTTGTCCAGCTGAGCTGCCAGGGTTTCCTGAATGATGTTGCAGTTCTTCATAAAGTCTGACTGACAAACGGCAGAGGCCTTTACAATATTTCTTTTCTCTCCATCAGTCCTTACGATAAATCCTGACTATCTGTGATAATGAGAGAAAGGCCCAGGAATGATGGAGAGCTCTGGGAACGAGGAAGGAACAAAGAGAATGTGAGGAAGAGGGGGAGGCCTAGACAACCCTTCCAGAAACAACAGAGTGTGAGAAGTGATTACTAGCATCCTGTTTACAAAAGACAAGGGCTGTCTAATATTTTATTGTTACTCTTTTGCTGAAGGAAATCCTCGTCTGTACCTTCAAACCTTCAGTAAAATTCTGCTACATGCATTAGCCTTGTGTTCGCGATTACTCAGGGATATAAAAGGAAAAGCATCTGGACTCATATTAGGATAAGTGCAACACAGAGAAGACATAAGCCACAAAAGGCAGAAGTAGGAAATTGGAGGCCACAGGGAATAGGACAAAAGTGAATTCCTTGATGATCCAAGGTATTGTTAAGTGGGCATTATTTTGTTTTTCTTCCCAATACATGATATAGAGGCTTCTAATATTTATTTGTATATTAAAATATTTCACAAAGCTAGATAGAATATTTTAGGGAATGCAAGAAGCCTACCATTGAATTATATTTGAAACCTAAAAAACAAACCCATGTTTTCTAATTAATTTGTAGAGAGTATTTGAGTAAAATAGAAGTAATGAAGAAAAATATGAAATCATTTTTTACATTTTATGACACATAACTTAAAAAGTCATATATTAGTAATTTTTCATCATTGATTATTCTTAAAAAGGCAACACAAAATAATTCTGTTTCTAGGTTTTAGAAGAGGAAATTAAAGACTTATTTCATTAATAGTTACAATTACGTAGTAGTAGTTCGAGCTGCCAAATTGATTACCTCAATGTCTAAGGCCGCCCATTAGCTACTGTAAGAACATAAGGAAGGTTTGAAATATCATCGGTTTCAAAATGTTTCATGGTAAATTTTAGAATCACAGGGGTCAGGGATTGACTGCTAATGATCTCCATTATCCTAAGGACTTTATACCTCTGGTGTGCACCTTTATACATATTTAAGTACATGTTGGTATATAGATCTTTCTGCACCATCAGGTCCACAGTTATAATTCTGCCTGAAAATTACCAATTGACAATGTAAAATTAACTTCGGAGAGTTGGGGGCAAAACTGTGATCTACTCTGTGGAAAGCTAACTCTTACCTCATGATAGTTATGATAGACCACTAGACAACTTTAGAAAATTGCTCCAAATTTAATCTCAGCACACAAACTATTAACTTGCTTATGGAAGCATATCATACAATCACCGGATTTTGTTGCAGAAGGAAATTGTAGGTATCAAAAAGTAAAATGTCTTTAAAGTTCAGGTGATTTGCTCCAAAAGATGTGATTTTCTCAGGTCATATTTGCAGACAACAGAAAAACCAGGAGAACCCAGGTTTTCTGGTTTCTTGTTTAAGATATTTTCCACTGCATTTGGTTGCCTTACTCATATTTCAAGACTAAGTGAATTATTTTAATAATGCATATTTATCTTATACTTCAAACAAATAAAAAGCACTAATGGGAACAAATCAATTTAAAAAAAATTCCCTTAATTTATATTTCCCTAAAAAGAATACATATATGAAACATAAGAATTTAAAATATAATTTATCTGAGTTATTATAATTATTCACTTCATTACAAAATGAATTTAAGCAAACTTAAAAAAAGATAGAATTTTCTCTTTATTCTTTCTTGCTAGCTATCACAAGGCAGAAAGTCATCACTGTTATGATGATCCTTTAACAAATATGTGAGAATCCAAATATACTAATGGCAGAATTCATAATATAATTTTATTACAGGACTATTACCTTAAAATAGTTTCATGAAGGCCAACATTTATAACCTAAAAAATAAAGAAATCTTCCAAGACCAATATACTACTATTGTATTTTAAACTACTTATCAGCTGTGAATACTTTAAATACTAATCTCACTCAAGCCTTCTTTTTCCCCATTACGCTTTGATAGACTGGTTTTTATTCATCTGGAGTAGTTTCAATTTCCAATAGTGCATCAAAGTCAATAAAAGAAACGGATATACTGCACCCACTTTTAAATCTCTAGAGATTTTTTTTCCAAATCATTAATGATTTTAACCAAATCATTAAGTGAGCATCTTACCACTACTTCCACAATTGCTTTTGCCTAATGACACTTGGTTAATATCCAGCAAAAGGATGCTTCTATCATAACAATAAACTATTGTTCTCAATTGTATATCATAGTGTTAGAAACCACATTTTCATCGACCACAGCCACCACAAATTCACATTTTGATTTCCGTTTTTTTTCTGCAAGAGCAGCAGTTTGTTATAGACTCATATAAGTTACATGCTAACATCTTTAGCACTGAAAGCTCAAATGCCCGGCTTATCTTAACCCACATGTAGTAATTTTTAACCAAGGTAGAATCTGTATGTTTGTAAGTCTGTTTTTAAAATTTAAGGTAATTTGTTTTGGGAGGCAGAAGAATCTCATGAAAAGAGAGCACTGGACTAAAAGCCAAAAGGTCCAAATTATAGTTCTCAATTAAGGAACTAGGAAAGTCACTTAACTTCAGAATGGCCAGTCATATTTTCTTTCTTTTCCATTCATAAAATGGATGTAACCATACCTCAAAAAGTTTTAGTGGTAAAAAATGTTTAATTATGTTATACATTTTTAAATTGTGTACATAGCTTGGAATTGTTTTAAGGCCATTTACAATTACATTGCTTGTCCAGTGATACCAGACAGGTCCTTCCTCTATCCCCTTGTGTAGACAAAGTAACCAACACCCATGATTATCACAGAAGTAAGCTATGACAGAATCCAAAATAGACCTGTGCACTTTGGAGTGCACATCTGCAAAAACAGTACCTGCATCTGTTGTTAATAGATCTGTTAATGTTTAGAAATGGCCAAGAATAATAATTTTAAAACTAATAAACAGAACAACAGAGCTAGTTTTTGTTTTTGCCTTTTGGGGCAGCAGGGTGGGGTAGGGAGTGGAAGGTTTGAGCCAAGAATAGAATGAGATCTCAAATATTTCAAACTGAAATGCCAATAAATCCCAATCTTGACACCAGGAGAGCACATTCAGACCAAAAAATCCCATAAAACCAGTTTACATTTGTTGTGTCGTAAATTTTATGGATTATAAGGATATGTATAATATATATTATCTTATTCAAACTCAAAGACATATTTTGGCATAGAAGAACTTATAATGAAAAATCTAAGGCAGGAAAATTATCTTGCATAATTTTCTAAAAAATCATTAAGTCAGTTTAACTCTCCTATAAAGTCATTAAATCATCAATAAAATTGTCCTAGAGACATTATTTAAAATTTTGTGATACAGACAAAATAAGTTCAATCATAGATTGATTCTTTTAAGTATAAGCTATGCAGCATAAAGTAATATACTATAGTTTTATACTATAAGTTAAAAACTACATAGTAAGTTAAAAACTATAAATATACTATAAAACGGTCTATTAACAAAGTTAAATGACTGGTTTCTCCATTGTCCTGTCTGACTGAAATATACTTTTTGGGAGTGTTAAAATTTCCAAGATGATAGATAGCATCGCACTTTTATTTGATGGAATATGCAATTTTGCAATCAGTTCTTTAAAAGAGTAGACTTAGAAAACCTTAGAAATTTTAGACCCCTAATATAACTTTTTTTTATGTGAAATAGGATTCATGACTGTATGAATAGTGATAAGAACTTAGTGTATATTTACATAAATGTAACCCAACTTTGGATTACTACCTTAGATTGTCTCATTGTCTGTAACTAGAAAACCAAATACTCATTGCTTTCATTAGGTTGAAATATTTTGACAACTTACATCAATCAGTATACCAGTAATACAGAAATATATAAATAAAGATGAGTCTTTCACAAAGGTAACTGATAGAAATGATCTAAAAGCAGAATTAAACTCTAAACCACCTTGTACACTCAGCCTTACAACTAAGAAGCAGAATGAACCAACCATGGCCGTCATGCACAGCCTCTGGCCTTGTTTGACTAACAACAGTTTTGAGTCATGTTTTACTTTACAAAACACGACAAAGTCACAAAAGTTCTGGAACTCATCCAGGCCTAGCGTTTCTAATTTCCAACAAATATTAATTTTCAGAATTTGGAAACAAATTGGAATTCTTTAGAATTCTTAAGATTACTGACATTATTTGTTATTCTTTGTTTTTCATAACATTTTATTTACATATTTTAAAGTATTAATAGTTGAGCAAAATAATAAATAGTAAAAGATTTTTATGTGCCAGGGTTATAATAGAAGTTGTGGTTATGTTTAATTAAAAATGAATAAATGCACATTTTGTCATTATGTACCAGTATATAGTGACAAGATGAGATGTTTCAATAATGTGTTAAAATCACATCTATCTGTAATAGATTCTTTGGTAAGAATAAGAGGGGAAAATTAATGTAAAATTAATGCCAAATAAAAATTATTTAAAATATTGAAAATAATCCAAATATTTAATATTTCTCTTATAATTATTAAAAATTATAAAACACACAAAATACTTATTTCCTTACCTAAAAGTCTTGATATTTGTTACATGATAAATATTCCATAAAGTCTTTTTATTTTGCATTGACATTAGTCGAATTGTTATAAGTGCTTCCAACAGCATTTCCAACTTGGGCATTAGGGTACAGTTAATTCATATAATCTCTTTATTTTTAATGATGAACTTGGTTTTGATGTTGAAATAAATATTGCTTTTGCATTTTCAGATTTTCAATGGGTTTTAGATTTCACATTGGAGATTCCATAACTTTCATGTCTTCTTTTCTTTGTATTTTCTTCTGTTAAAATATTTAAAAGATACATAACCTATGTCAAAAACCAAAACACTGAAAATTACAAGTATACATTATTGGGTAGTATTAAAAAATAAAACATTTGTATCTCCTATCAAGTTTAATAGTGGTACAGGCATCAATCACAATTTAATAACTTATTTGACTTCCAAGGCATGTTGTTTCTTGGAATGTCACTCATAGTATTTGTATAAAGTTTACTATATGTACTAACTTATTAATATTTATTTTATTGTAAAAAATGAGTTCAATGTAAACAACAGCCCATGAACAAAAACACTGTTAACATGGCAATATCATAAGCAAGCCTAATTGTTAATAGATTCTGACCTCCTCTTGTCTATGCATTGTTGCCCTGGTGCCAGGAAATGTCTTGCTTTTGCTTTCAACTTGGTGTCAATGGACTCCTTCAAATCAATAACATCTCTGTGTTGATTTCTAAGTTTTGATTTTCATGGAGGGATATAATATGTTTTCCAATGTTTCTACTTTCTCATTTGATAATTCTGAGGATTCAAAATTTGAAAAAAAAGTATAAATTTCCCAAGAAAGACTGGGAAGGTATTCCCATTCAAAGACAGTATCACAGTGAATAACCATTACAGCTTCTGTCTCAGTATTTGCATGAAGAGTCCACATGCCTTCATGTATCCAAACTTAATATCCCACAGACCAAGGGAAAATGATACTGATAAGATTCCTGGACTTACTTAATGCAAAACAATGTACCCATCACTATCAAAAAGTTACCCTTAGACATTATCCTAAAAAAATAGTAGGTATCCATCCAATGGCCTACTATATTATGTACCCAATGGCACATTATTTGGGGATAGAGTAAAGAAAAGTTACTCAGCAGTCAATGAAATGAGAAGGGAAATGTGTCAATAGTGACAGACTCTGCAAACTAACATTACATCCAATAAATTCTAACAGATTACAATAGAAAACATGTTATTCCTTTTATTTCCAACCTTTCCCACTTAACCACATGTCAAAGTAATGATTTATGTGTCCAAAAGACAACATACACGGCAAATGATAAAGTTAGTATGAAGAAGCACAATTCAAGAGGAACTCAAAATCTGTTCATTTCCATGACTGTCCCCTACAAGCATGTATATCTGTATGTATGCATCTAAAGTTGCTAAGCTGGTAAATGACTTCCTGATATAGTTGATGATAAAACTTTATTAAAGTATTATATATATTAATAATAATTTGCTTGGCTTTGTATTTGTTTAGAAGAAATATGTCACTTAATGGTTCTCCTATTGTAGCTAAAATTTTGCCTGAAATTAAATGATAATTAATGTTGTTACTAAAGTGCAAAACACTAAGCAGACCAAAAAAATTAAAAAATAAGTTGTCAAAATGAGAGAGACCAATTCAAAATGCATGTCCTAGAGAATGGTCTAAACTGTATGTTAAATGTGATGGTGAAAATATTCCACTCCTTTGTCCTTTAGCACCAACAACATTGATAACACACAACCTTTCTCCTGGGGGAAATGAAAGGCTAAGTTAAACATCCATGCATTAAATTCTTTAATCCATGTGACACTGAAGATTCCAAAGGTGATTCAAGGATTAATACTATTATCTGACATATTTTTCTCAAGGAATTCCTCAAGATTTTGGTGAAGGCTGAACTTAGTTACCGTGTCTTTAGCATATGTTCCTTTAAAGAGCAACTTTTCTACAGCTTTGTGAAGCATAGATCCCATAAGAGTAATAGGGGATCTAAAACAAAGACATGGGTAGTCAAATGGTTGGTTGGGCTATGTTATCAGTTCTGGAGTGCCCATTTCCAAAGCAACCATCAGTGAGAAACATGCCTTAATTGTCACCTATAAGGTTTTAGCTTAAATTGTGTAAATATTGAGAAAGATTCATGAAGTCAAAGTTTTTTTAAAAAAAGTATTTAAGAAAACAAAGAATTATAGTATTTCATATATCAATAACATGATCCACATTAAGTGAATCAAGAATTGCAGATCAATCACAGGCATCTAAAAATTAATAATTTTGTTAAGTAGGTAGTTTATGTGGCTTAAAAATATCAACTATTATTTCCACTTTCCATGAATTCCATGGTTATCTTTGCTAGTTAGATAATATAACATTTAGACAAAAGCATGAAATTTCTCAATCTAATTGAAATCAAAATTGAGGTTTTATTTGTTGTTACTTTTCCTACAAGTATCACTAGAAAACTAGCATTATTATTAAACCAATCACTGGAAATCTTCTGAAAGTTAAGAAGGAAAATAAATGTTATTTTGTCTTTGGAATTTAAAGAATTGGTAAATGACAACTTTTAAATTATATAATTAAAATTCTTATTTTACTACCCTTATATTTTCAAATATAAAGCTGTTTACAAATTTTGCAGGCTGATCCTGTACTGAGATAGTTAATGTGTTGCCTTATTGTGGCAAACCATTAGAATGTACTCCATTATAGGGATAAGGGATTTACAGATGAGAAAATTTCCCAACCTTTTTTATCTAATCGAAAATTGACTCCAATTAATATTTCCTCTAAGGCAAGTGAGGTATTCCACTGAGATATGTACCTTCTTTCACTCAAAGGTAATTATCAAGCTCTAGGAATGACTGGTTTAATAAAATTTCCAGAGATCATATACAAAGTTATGTGTAATAAAAATCAGAAGACTGAGCATTCCTATAAATACAACCAATACTTAAATGCTTGTCATGAAATATATTCATACCTACCTTCAGATTTATCTACAACATATGTCTTAGTTAAGAATTTTACAAATACATCCAGATATAGGTTATTTCTTCATTTGTTTAAATATCTAATCTTTTTTGAGAAAATGACATATTTAAGCATAAACATAGATTCTTAAGTCATATGGCACATATTGTTAATATGTGTAATTATAGATAGATTTATATATAAATGTTTATATGCAAATATAGCATACATTTCTTATAACTTTCTGTGTTGAGTTCTTCATTAATATAATGTGGTTTCTGAAATTCTTTTCTATTTAGAAGCACTGGAAAGAGCCTTTGACCTACTGGGAGAGATACTAAAATAGATTCCTACATGGAGAGAAAATAGAAGGAAATACTTTCTATTCATACTAATACTGAAAATGTTCCAGGTCACTGACCCGCACTGATAGGGTGTACATTAAACTCCACCTATCGTTTCATGATACATTTAATTTCTGGATACTAAATCTTAAAATGTTCCAGTTGTAACCTAATACATTGTTTTTTCATCTTTCAAGGGGAAAGAAGATACCGTGCAATTCAAGCTCTTTGCACACAAAAATGGAAATGTTGGACAATGTATATTGCTTAATATCTTTGCCAAATTTTAAATGCCTGCATGAAATTAAATATAATGTTAAATCTCTGCTGCTTACCTTTCCTTGGAAGCAAGAGAAAATAATGTATTTTATTTTTATGGGCTCGGTAAATAACTAGATAAAAAGTTTAGGTTACTGACAACACAAAGGTTGTTTTAATTTTAAACTGAATTTATTGTTATTTTTTGAATCACTCTTTGTCCACTAATCACCGTACACGTGCATTATGTAGAAGTATTTCAGTTCAAAGGTCTGTAACAAAAACTTAATTGAGAAGAATTATGTATTTTATTAACTTAGGTATTGTGATTTGGGGAAATGAGTATTTCAAATCTTTTTAGGACTTTAATGAGCACATTTTAAGAGATTAGTAACACCTCTTCAACTCACCCAACTTCTCAATCCTGTTCTAAGGGAATCACATGCGCACTTGACCTCAGTAAGATTTTAAGAAGAAAAACAAACTTCATAAAACTTAATCACATTAGTTGAAAGCTGGAAGGATGTTTTAATGCTCCTCCTAAGCCACCAAGTTCCATTACCTGAATCCCATCAACATAATCCTTTCTGAGAAAGAAAAGAATGAATCAAACGGAAAAGATTTGTAATTGAATTATCTTCAGTCTCAGGGCCAATTAGAAACATTTTTTATTGGCACACCTAGATATAACCTTGACTGTTTCTAATTAGTCCATCAACTCAGATAATAAGAAATGCAGGGACATTTTTACAGTGTTGTAAATTGAAAAGAGTTCATATTGTTGATAGTATGTGTACTACCCATGTGTGAATAGATGGAGGAGGAAAGAAAGGAGTGCATTTATAATAGGGTAAAGTGTTATGCCATAAAATATTTCCATTAGTGAGTAAAGAAGGTCATTCTTTTGCATAAAAAGAATTATAATTCTGTTGCTGTCTATGCCATATCCTTTTTAGCTATTACCAGGTTTTAGCCAGTTGTGCTGTTTGATGAAAAATGAATGTGGTATGTAGTTTGTCTTAAAGTACACCTATCAGCACAATAAAGATTTTTGGCATGATCTTCCGTAAAATAGATAATAGTAAAACTGGATATTGGGGATGATGGAATATGTGCATTTCAAACTGACTTCTGAGTAGTTAGAACATTTTTAAATGTCAAAGTCCATTTCAGAAGTGTAATTGAATACAAAAGGAAGCGTGCTCAATTCTCCATTCCGGTATTCTGTTAGGAAACATAACATTCCTGTTACTTCCTTTCTAGAGGCTTGATAAATGAACACTCTGAGCTCTCCTGAAAAGTGCTGTTATAGAACCAGACAGAAAATGACTTGTTGCTGCACAGATTGTTGTTTGAGTGTAGGTTATGATTTTTATTAGATGCTCTTTATATATGCTAAATATTTCACAGTTTTGGGTTTTAAGAAGTAATAAGTTACTTCTTAAAGAGAAAAATTCTTCGGACAGAAGTTTTCCATGTGTAAATAAGAAATGCAATGATTTTGGTAAAAACATAGTCTATTTTGCAATTATTACTGAAAAAAAGGTTTTGCAAAAGTTTTAAGCTAAAGCTATTGTAAGCACTTTCTTTAATCTGGTAATTTGATTGGCTTTTATTTCCAATCATAGGGTTCAGTTCAATTACTTTTGTGCTTCTTTTTCTTCTAGGTGTATAACTGTGAATAGTTTTAGAGCAAACTGTATGTATCCGATTAGGGAATTTTTATTCCATCCATTCAATGATACTTGTTGGGTACTTCAAGAGACTAGAGAGTTACTGTAGATGAGGCTGGATTAAGAAAAAATTAAGTAAATAAGACATGGTCACTGCAGTCAAGCAGTTTTTGCTCTAGACATGTGAACCTAAATATTTTAATGTGAGAAAAACCATAGGGGGGCAGTATCTAGATCTTAATGGTATTCACAAATATTTATAAAATGAAAGAGTAAAGTTTGGAACAATATGTAACATTTTCAATATTTATAAATAAGTTTTAATCTTTTTCTAAAATTCACAACTATATTTTACACACTGTTTTTCATTATTAGACTCTATAAATTTGTTACTCATGTGTTTCAAATAAAAGCAAAATACTTGCAACCAAAATAAAGCATTCTTTTATTTACCAAAAGGCCTATTTGGCAATTTTGAGATATAACAAAGGAGTTGAAGGTGGAAAGAGAGTTTTATGTTTACGAGAGTACATGCCATATTACCAATTGAATGGTAAGCTAAAAGAATCATTTTAAAGTACTTTTGCATGAATACCTATGCAACTTTCAGGGTCATCAAAAGAATTAGTTGTAGAGCTGGAAAGAAATAATTATAGTGTAAACACACTGCCCCCTATTTCCAATTGTATTTTAAAAGTTATTCCAGACATAAGACTTTTACCATTATCACTTTCTACTTAATGTAAAACTGAATAAATTATATTATTATCATAGCTAGAATAATTAAAGAATCATTAACCCTATAGTTCAGTATCTGTTTTTAATAACACATTATTCTAGATTATTAATAACTATATCATTGGTGGGGGCTACTACTTTTACTGGTTATCTATACAGGTAGTTCAATATTATCTTTAGCAATTTCCTATTATGTTTGCACATACTAACTGGTTAAGAGTTAGAATAGTAGTAAGAATTCCCAATTGCTCCTGTGAATTTCTCAATTGAGAGATTGTAATTCTAGCTCTTGGATCTTTTGCTGTTAGGGATTCATAATCCTTTAAGAGAAAAATATACTCTTATTGGGCCATGCTCTTTTTGGACACATGTAGGTTACATGCCATCTCCTTGTATCATTCCCTTGTACATAATGCCATATGTATCAGTTATGAAATATGACTTCATATTTTGCCTCTGGGAAAAATGAAAAATTATACAAATGTATAAAACTGAAATACCCCTTCCCAATTTACATGAAAACTGGATTTGGTGGATAGAAAAAGAAAGAGTCTGTGAGGAATTAAAGTTAGATTTAGTATTTCACTAAGTTTATGAATTTTAAAAGGAGGGTAAGTTTGCAATTAATTGTTTGCCTAAAATGGCAGCAAATGTAAATAAAATTGTAAAATATCATTTTATCATCTAAGTTTACTTAACATCATATATTTATTTCTACTTACATTGTTATAATTATCTCAGAGAACTTAAGAAACTGCAAGAAACAAGTATGTGGAATATAGATAATAAAAATAGTTTTGTTTGGATGCTAAGAATTAAACAGGTGGTATTTTGGCATATATTTGTTATTGAGGAAAAAATGGCTAAAATACTAATTGTCATTCCTTTCACAAACATAAAATTTGTTATATTTATTTTAACCTTTCATTTATAATTCTCTTTCACAATCTTAGTGTACAAGCTTAAATTGTCATCTACCTTTTGCATATCTGAATGTTAACAGAAGAGATACATTTTTAAGATATTGAAAAAGGCGGTTGTGATGGTTACTTTGAAACCATTAATCATATATTTGTATTTGTTATGGATATCTTAATGTCCCAAAGTTGCTCTCAGTAGTTACAAGAAAACATAAGGAAACTCATGCGCCTGGAGAAAAATATATTTTCTAACCAGAAGAACATCAATATGACATGTATATTTTCTCTACTGACAAAGTGTAGTGAGGTAAAAATGCCTTACTGCAGTAAAATCTTACCTTGAGGTTAGATGCCATCTGTCTGTAGCTAAGGCATTAGAAAGCAGTGTAATTCTTACTAACACAAAAAACAAAACACATACTATTGAGGATTCTCTCATATTTAAAATTATTTTATGTTTAATAAAAATCTTATAATTTAAAATACTCTTAGTTTTCCCTTTTTCCATAAAACATGAGTATTAACATTACCAGTATCCAAAATAAGTAAAAGAGTATAATATACTGGAGAAGATGACAAGTACAGCAATGACCTCATATTTGGGTAATTATCTAGAATTTACAAAGTGCTTTTGGAACAACCACCACAAATTGAAGTCCAGATTAGAATGCTAAATTGATGCATTCCTTATTATTACTAACACTGTTTTACAAACTGTGAAGATATACATTATGCAGTACAAAGATCTGATATTCATTTTGTGGGGTGAAATGAAATGATTAAGCACAGTATAAACCTATTTCAAGTTTTATAGAAAAGCTGGTTGCTTTGGATTAGTAAATAAATCCTTCCCATTCAGAAACAACTGTTGCAGATATGTAAATTTTAGATAATAAAACAGTGTTCCTTGAAATGGATAGTCTATTTGTTAAAAACTCCAAAAATCATACTGGGGGTACCTAGTTTAATCTCATAGTACATTATGCATTTCACGCATTTAAAGTTTTACTTTGTAAAGAAGGCAATTGAAATTGAATATCTCTCTATTTGGGTGGCGGGAATTATGATCATTTTTCTCTAACTTTTAGATGTCAAGGAATAGCACTTGGATTTTACATAGATGTATTTTATTTCTTCAGAATGCAAGCTCTGATTTCAGATTTAGTCAGAAAAGAGATTCACATAAATCTGTATGACCAGAAGAGATAAGTAGATCATAAAAAGTCCACACACATCATAACCTTGCACATCTAACACAGAGATAAGGACAGTTACAGATTATTATGGCATGGATAGCTTGATAATCTATGGTGAATCTATGATAAATTTCAAACTATAACAAATACAATGACTCATTTTTTTTTAAAGAAACAAACCACGAAGGCATAAATTTACCCCGAGATTTGTGTCACTAAGAAACTGGATAGTTCAAAGTCAAACATTATGTGACATGTTTTAGATTGCTCTTATGAAAGGCACTATAGAAATGTCACCCTATTATAACCTACTGTATTTAAGAATTAACTGCAGCAGAACAGCAAAAGGAGATGAATATATACTGATGTGATCATCCCCATCTATCACTCACCAACAGTTAATACAAGGCAGGTTTTAGAAAAAGAGTCTATAAGACAAAGAAGTAAACACATTGTTAAAAGGAGCGCATTTAATATCAGGACGTTTTTTTATTAATTTTAACAGATCCTTATGCTTTAGTATTTTCTCCTTAATAATAGCAGCCTTTCATTTAAATGATGCAATCAGTATGCCACAAGCGGGTTCTTTCTTTAGTGGGAGGAGTTAGCAGCTCCAACATTCAATTGACCTGTTTCCAAATAATCTACAGGAAAAAAATGAAGATTAAGTCCTCTAACAAGAGCAGTTTTCACAGCCTTGCGTACAAAGAGAAGGATTTGGTAAAAAGATGAGAGGGCAAGCCTCATTGTGCTGGCCCACTTAAATCTTATTTCCAATTCACTAAATGTGTTATTTGACTTGGCAAGTGAGCTAGTATGTGTATTAGATCAGCAGGGAGCCTAATCAAGGAGATGCCAAGTTTACTGCAGCCCCTCTGAGCTGCATTAGCCTCAACTAGTGACCTTAAGCAAAGTGGGTGGTTGAACCCAAAAGAGAATAGCATTAACTTTTGCTTGAAGTTCAGCCTGATTTGAAGTCTCCTTTTGTGCCTTATTCCAAAAAAAAAAAAAAAAGAAGAAGAACGAAAGAAAAAAAGAAAAAGAAAAAAAGAAAAAAAATGCAAAAAGCATTTAACAGAATTGAATCTAACAGAATTGAATCTAGTCTGCTCAGCACCATCTTCACACGCAAGGCTTCATAGAAGCTTGCCTCCATTAATGCTGACACATGCAAAAGAAATGAAAAGCATTAACTCAGCTGAGGCACTTGATTTTGCAGCTGCAGAACAATTCACTTTGTAACTCAGTAACTCAAATGGGGTTTTTCCACCCAGATAAACTGCTAATTTGCTAATTGATACAAAAAGTGTCTTCAAATATTAAATAAACTGCAAATAAAGCAAAAAGAAAAAGAACACTAAATTACAAGGACACCTGAAAGATGCATAGTTTAGTATTAATATAGGTATTTTCAAAAACCCCTTTACCTTGTAGCCAGCGTTGAGTATCCATTTCCAGTTGCATATGATAGCTTGCGTGTATAAGTGAACTCTTCCATTATGTATTTTGTACCAAGTAAAATGCAAACCTTTGTAGTTAAAAAAAAAAAACAGTTGTTATATAATAAATTCAAGCAATAGATTTATCTTTAGAAACATCTCTGTTCTCAATTTGGTTTTCCTATTTTAAACTTTCTATCTTGTCTATATATTCAAAGACTTCTAATAATGCCAGGTTTTTAAAATTTTTTATTTTTAATTTTATGGGTACATAATAGTTGTATATATTTATAGGATAATGTCAATTTTTATACATTGTTTAGAAACATTTTAGAATCTATCTTTAATTCCAGAATGTTGGACTCAGAAATATTCATACAGCACAAATTTGCTGTGTGAAGATTATAAAGTTATCAGAGCTCAAAACAAGAATATTTTATAGGGCCTTCTGTAAGTCCTTTGAAAAACTTTAGTGAGACAAGATTCCTTTTTTTTTTTTTTTTCCCATCCTTCATTTTCCCACTGTTTGTTAGGCTTCTCTTCTCAGATCTGAAACGAAGCCAAGCAAAGCATCATCACCTTCTGGAAAGCGCGGAAACTGCAATCAAGATCAACAAAGAAAAGCACCCTTCCCATAGATTCATCTTCTTGGTGTTTAAGTGATGGGGCGAGTCTACAAAACTCAGATTCCCCATTTAGCTAGATGCTCCAGGTCACAGAGATATTCTACTGACACAATTTTCAAAAGACCATAAAACCACCACATCAATTTATGCTTGCAGGTAGTATAATTGCTTTTGTATCACATATTTTTTAGGAAAATAAAAAGGCTTAAAACAAGCTGAATAGTGCTTTAAAAATAAGATCCTTAAATAATTGGCACTGGTATTGCCTTTCTTAACTCTGGGATTTCAAAACATTTTCCAAACATTAATTGCAATGGGACCCCGGTGAGGCTGATATTATCATACCTATTTTCCAGGACGATAAGCAGGGAGCACAGGGCCCATTTCTTGCCTTGCCCCATGCCCTTCAGAGCTTGTCCAAGCTCAGAGCTCCCTTAAAAACCACTGGATCAGCTCCATGGGAGCACAGAGGAAAATGAGAAATGGGCTCTTGGAGATTTAAGGGATTTTGTAAGGTCGTGTGTAAGTGAGCTGTAGCTAAAAGTCAAAGCTGGAAATCTAAGATTCCTTATTCATTGGTTAAATATATTTCCTCATTAAGATAAATTCATGTAGAATATATCAGACTTGCAGGAATATCCTGGTAAGAAATGGATTCTGTTGCTGCACATTTTTGAGGAACTTATTTAATAACAAAAATGCCTCCCTTTGATTTGAATAAAAATAAATGACTGGATTTTCACAGGCAGCATGCGTAGGAGACCAGCAAGGGCCAACAATGAATTTCTACGTTGACTTTTAAAAATTGTGAAAGAGATGCTAACAGCCTCATTTGTAGTAGAGACTAGATTCTGTGCCTGTATCAGGTGGTGTTATAAAGGAGAGTCATATACAGGAGGTGAAATGAGGGGTTAAAAGTCACTCCAAACATGCTGCAAGACCTGTGGGCATCCCAACCTTTTTTTCTTTAATTGGGAGGAGAAGAGCTTTTACTAAAGAGTAAGTTCCACAATGTAGGCCGGTAGCCCAACTGGGAAATACCCTTGATTTGAACAGTTTGCAGCAGTTCTTTTCTGAACTCTTTATATAGCTCCTCTTTCAATACTGGAACACATATTTTAACGTAAAAAGGGTATTTTACTAATTTTTTTTAATGAAGCTTTGACTGCAAGCGATACTTGGAGTTGGTAATCACCGGCTGGTGCCTTTCCCTTCTGCACCGCAGGAATGAGGCCACTTTCACAGCTGGTTGTCAGCACAGCTCTTATTACTAACACCAATTATTGATTTTTAAAAGGCCTACGCTATTAGTACCCTGCTACATCTCTTCCCCGTACAATATGTGTTTTAAAAATTCCTTTTTAAAAAATATAAAATCTGAGTCTAACCTTTCAATCATCACTGTGCTTGCTCTTTACATTTTATCTTAAACCTTCACAGGAAAGCAAACCAAGAATCTTTTTTTTAAAAAAAAAAAAAAAAAAAAAACTTTTGGGCTAATTTAGAAGCAGAGAGGCTTTGCTCATAGGATCTCCGGCAGGTATCACGTTAGGAAAAAAGCAAATGGTGGGTAGTGGAGAAAGAATAAAAGAAAAAAATTAGAGGGTTTAGAATCTTCTATCTCCTTTTCCTTGCCTCTATTTCATGCTATCCCAATCTGTGCTAAGGCCAATCATAGAAATCCACCTGGCCTCACTCCCACCAGGATGCCTGCTTTTGCATAGGTCTTCACCCCAAATTGAACTTTTCTCTTCTTTTTGCAAGTTCCCAGTGAAGGTTAATTCTAGGAATTCTTTCAAAAGAAACTATTCACATTTTAATCACTCTAGTTATTTGTATATTTCCCAAATGATAAGCAGTTCTGAGACTATTTGTCTACTGCAGCAGTTTATAAATGGATTAGTTTTCTAGGGCTGCTGCAACGAAGCACCAGCTTAAACAACAGGGTGGGTGGCTTAAATGACAGAAATTTACTGTCTCACGGTTCTGAAGGCTAGAAGTCTGAGATCAAGGTGTCAGCAAGTTTGATTTCTTCTGAGGGATGTGAGGGAGAATCTGTTCTGTGCCTTTCTCCTAGCTGCTGGTAGTTTTCTGGCAATTTTTGGCATTCCTTGGCTTATAGATGCATTTCCTGGTAGCTGCCTTCATGTTCACATAGCATTCTACCTATGTGTGTCCATGTCTGTGTCTTAACTTTCCCTTTTTATAAGGACACGATTATATCAGATTAGGGCCCACCCCGGTGACTTCATCTCCCAAGACATGATTTCCACATAAGGTTACACTCACAGGTACTGGGGGAAAGCACTTCAATGTCTTTTGGGGGGACACAATTTAAACCATAATGATACATTTCATTAACTGTCTTTATTACACATGCCACTACTAAAAAAGTCAATGCCATGCCCCAGCAGAGAAAAATTAACACATTAATTAATTATCCTCTTCATGGGTAGTTTCTAGGTAATAGAGTCAGGTATTGGTAAATGAACCAGAATCTGAATTTCAACAGGATGCTAAAGAAGTTTGCAAGACAAGATCAAGTTTATTTACTCTGTCATTAACATGTGCTGAATAAATACCTAAAGTATGACCCATACTCTGATAGGTGGTTTTCAGTGACACAAATTCAACATAAAACAGAATATACATTTTCTTGAGCTACTACTAAGTGTCAGGTACACTACTGCTACAGGGCATTAGAATTCCAAAGACAAATAAGAAGTGCTTCTTATCTAAATACAGTCTAGTCAGGAGGAAAAAGGCATGAACAGATTATTGAAATTTAGAAGTCACCATAAAGAAAAACCATGTACCTGGGAGAAAGAAAAGGCAGGGTCAACTCAGCCTAAGTAGCCTGGTAGTTGTGGGGGAGGATCTTGAAGGGAAGTGAGGGTATGTTTTCATAAGAAAACATCTGTATAGTCTCACCCAAGAATAGGCCTGCCTGCGGCAAGAGTACAAATGGAGGTCCTCGTTTCCTGTATCTAAACATTTAATATTATGTACTAAGGTAACATTCTGCTACCTAGAATATATTTCTAATGATCTACCTTGCCAAATATAACTTTTGAGCAACAAAATATAAAAATATATGTATAATTATGAATTTTTATATGACTGGAGTTGGAAAAATATTAAACATGATGGAATTTGATTATTGCGATCTTCTGTTGATAGGCTGTTGATGTTTGAATGAGTAATAAAAGAAACATACATGATTTATAAATGTATGTATATATTTCACAAAATTTATTTTATTACCTTCATGTTAGTAAAATTCTGTAAATTTACTGCTATTATTCAGGTTTGCACAGAGATTGTGAAAAAGATTCACTTTTTACCTGATAATTTATTTAGCTTTTTAGCTCAAAAGTTATTTTTTTCTGAATTAATTTTAGTCACTTTAATAGCCTTTAATCCACATTAACATCATGTGTGCCAGAATGTCAGGTGAAATTTGATTTGTGATTTTTTTTTTCAAGAAAGAAAAGTAATCATCTGGATAACTTATCAGGGTAATGCTAAATATAAACTTGTTTTAAAATAGAAAACTCTTACAGTCCTCTTTTCTGTCTGTTACCTGACTTCGCAATGATGATTTCAATGAAATGTCATGGAAATTCTAAAAGATAACAGAGATAAATCAAAACCAAAATAAATAAGTGAATAAATAAAACGCAATATTTTATTTGAATTTTGAAAACATCAGCAGTCTTAAGTTATAAACTTCATAATATCATTAACCTCTAAAATATCTAGATATGAGGTATTCAATAACGTTTAGATATTTGATCTTTTTTCATATTTCTCCTGCAGTTTTGGCATAGTGCAGACACAAATTGCAGAGAGTCAATGAAGTCTCCCTGATTTATACTTTTTTTTCAATAGTTCTCCAGAAAAATGCTGCCAAGCATGATGGTCTGATTTCTTTTTTCTTTTCTTTTCTTTTTTTTGGCCAGAAAATAGAAGTTTTATTTTTTGTTTTTTTAATATATATATTTTTATTTCAGAATGTTACAGGGGGTCTGATCTTTTGAAGTCTCTAAAGGAGCTTGGACATAGGTAAGCCTCAATGAGAAATCATAAAAACAAAACTGGTTGTTATTTCCGACTGCAATGACTTAATGTTAATGCCCACACACAAAGATGACTCTTGGTTCAGTCCTTCTGACTCTATTAAAATATCAACCTGTAGATTTACTGTAGATACAATAGTAAGTTCAGCTGTTAGTAGAAAGTTAGTCTTTACCATGAGGATTGGGTCCTCATATAATAATTAAGCTGGTAATAGAGTTATGAAATACAAAACTCCTGGAAATATTATAGGATCTGAATCTTCTACTTGGACACATGACTTACTTGTGCTTATTAAATGAATTAGTGTTAATCATTATTTTATTATTTAATCTAAGTAGGTTGCATGATCCTGAAATTCCTGAAATAGTCCTGTTGTTCAACATGCTGCTAGAACTTGAATGCCACCCCCATGTCTCCCTCCAGAAATTAGCCATGAAACATTCTAGACTCTAGGGACCTGAGCGGAGCTTATTAGACTCTAACTTCCAGAGAAGGGGTTATGTCTTAAACATATCCAAGATTATTACTACAAAAATGTTATTGTTTAAATAGTAAGTATGTTGACCACAGTTCATGTCACAATTTATCAAGGCAAGTTAGCATAGTTAAGGTCACCAAAAGGAAACTATTAAAACATAGATGTTTTCGTTTCTTCTGATCTGGTACTATTCCTACAGCCGTATATATCACTTTAGTGCTTCTTAATTAAGAGTGATGTCTTCCTACAACTTGAACTTGTACTGCGAGCATTCCCTGTCCCATGTTTCTTTTGATTTACAAAATAGGATATAAAATTGGATTGCATTATCTTCAAATCAAATCAACACCAATATATAGCTTTGAGTGGTTTATAACAATGATTTTACTAGGTACAGTAAAAATGTACAATATTTGAGAATAAGAACTTTTCTCTTTTCAAATATTGAAACTCACCCTCCCCTTCCTAGTTAATGTTATATTTTATTACCTTATAAAATTTCATTATCTATGTATACTAGGTTTAGAGTATCCCTTCTAGTTACTATGTATTCTCTATTAAAATAGCTAAATCAGCTATTATAAAAAGAAGCCCATCCCTTCTATAAATGTAGAGGCTGTAAATAGATAACAATGACATAACAATTTTTATTTGAAATTTTATTGAGGTAATTGTTCACATGCAACTGAAAGAAATAATACCAAGATCCTGTGTTTGCTTTATCTAGTTTCTACCAATGGTAAACGATAGTATAATATTAACCCAGGATATTTCCTTTGATACAACATACTGATTTTTTATTTTTTATTTTTTTGAGACAGTGTCTCACTCAGTTGCCTGAGCTAGAGTCCAGTAGCACAATCATAGCTTACTGCAACCTCAAACTCCTGGGCTCAAATAATCCTCCTGCCTCATCCTCCTGAGAAGCTGGGTCTACAGGTGTGAGCTACCATGCCTGGCTAATTTTTCTATTTTTTTGTAGTGACAATGTCTTGCTATGTTGCTCAGGCTGGTCTCAAACTCCTGGCCTCAAGTGATCCTCCCACCTCAGCCTTCCAAACTGCTAGGATTACAGGCGTGAGCCATTGTGCTTGGCCACAACATACCAATTTTATCCAGCTTTTTCCAGTTATACTTGTACTCATTTATGTGTGCAGATATTTAATTCTATATATTTTTATCTATATAGTTTCATTAATATTTAATTTTAGCCTGTAAATATTTTCTTAAATTTTAAGCATCTATTAACAGGTGCTTATGAATTTGATTACATATAGTTAATCCTTAAAAATACAAGGAATACTACTGAAAATAAGTTTTCTTTAGAATCCTAGTCAATAAATACATTATTTTTAGATCTAATTAAACTACCAAGTAGTTTGTAAAGATTTAACTATTGGTCCACCACATGAACAGTTTAAAAACAAGTATTGACCTTTTTTTTTTTTCTCTCTCATGTATTCACACCAAAAATTTTAGCCAGAGGTTCAAAAGAGGTTAAGAAATATGAATCCTTTTTCAGTATTTGGGGCATCAGCTCATTAAGAGTAATAGAGTAGGCTTCCAGTTTGAAAAAAGGCACTGACTCAAATGCGTAATGATTTCACTTTCAAATTTCTTTTATCTCAGCTGCTTCTACTTCAACAAATACAAGTGCTTCAGATATAATAAGAAGACTAATGAGCATTGCAGATGATTACAAAAATATTATAATACTTCCCAAGGCATAATGACATTTTTTCCTAAATTAAGAAAAAATAAAGGAAGGTTTCCTTGTTTGAATCTTTATTGCCTGAATATGACCTCAGTTGAAACGAGAAACTGAACTTTTGAACAAATCTATGAATAAAGTATTTTCTGAGTAGGACTTCTTGGCTTATAAAGGAAGTTTTATTAACTTTAGCGAAGACTATGTATGTGCTGCAGGATTACATCCTTAAAATAAAATGTGCCAAAATGGGTCATTTGACATCATTGCCTCATTGCAGCTTAGAGTTGGCATTTTGCTGAGCAGCTCACCGTGTACTCTTGGGCACTTTCTCTATAAAGTGGTTACAAGTCCAGCCTTCCAATGTTATAGTTGGATGCACTATATAAAAGGGCCATTTTCTATTAAGTACCTTACTTGCTTCAGAGCCAGAGTGCAGAAGCTCTTTCGTCAGTCACAGTTTTGAAACAGCAAGGGGTACAATGTATCAATTTATTCAAAATAGACATTGTGCTGTTTACATAGAAATGGTGACAGAAATCAGGAAAGAATTTATCACCAATGCTATACAACATAATTTAGAAAACAAAAAAATAAAATGCATAATCTGACCCACAAAATGAGACATCTGCAAACCTCTACAGCAAATTGTGTAATGAACAGCCTCTCCAGGGTCCCCTCATGTAATTCAGAGCTGTTTTTGGCTCTCTTTCATTCTGGGTTTGAAGACAGATTATTTTACAAGGTACATGAGCCTTCAGGGAATAGCAATTTCCTCCGCCCCCCAACTCCCACCTCCCAACGACACAAATGTAACTTTTTAAACTGTTTATCTTTGATCAAAAATATATTACTTAGCATGCTAAGTAAACAGCGGAACAATTTGTCATAGAAATTATTGCTTCCTGTGGCTATTTTCAGTGGGTTTTTTTTTTTTATTTTTTTTAAGATTTTCTGGGCAATTGGTAATGAGAGCTGATAACCCTGCCATTTGTTTTTTATATTTCTAATGGTCTCAGAAAAAAACATTTTGAAATATGATCTGCTCTTTAATGTAATGGATAAACTACTACGCTGCCAGGAATTATACCCAACTTCCTCACTCAATAGTCATGGGAACTCAAGCAGCAACCACAACCCACACACATAATGCAGGAAACGATACAGAACACATATATTACATTTCTGTGGTGATGTGGTTACCAAGAAAGGCCACTCTAGCATTACTGAAGCATCAGAAATATTAAATCAAGATGATGCAAAATATGGAAATGCTGATATAATACTATGTACAACTGTAAATTATTTTGCTTTTTGAAACAGTTTGATGGCCACCTATTAAATGATGAATTTTATTTAAAATAATATGTTTTAATATAAAAAGGAAGTCAGCTTAAGTAGAATACTAATCAATTTGCTTTTTGTTGTTATACAAAATCCTTTTCAGCCCTCTATATATTCTCAATACTTGTATCACTCTTGAATACAGCTTTGGTATATTTATCTTAATTTCAATTTTGCAAATAAGTATTTGAAATATTATATAGTATTATTTTACTATATAGATTAATATTACCATCTATATAGTCAAACAATGGGAAATGTTTCTTTTGATTATTTATAGATTCTTTTAATATCAACATTAGAAAAGGTATGCCTTCGTACATATTACCTGTATTTTTCTGTTCCCAACATTTTTTGTGGAGGGTTTATTATTTTTTTCACTATAATTTTGGAAGTACATTGCATCTCCTATTTCGAATAGTCCTTAAAAGTTAGTTCCATTTATTTCCTCTATATTTGACATGCAGCTGGGAAAAATAGCACCCGTCTTTACTTGTTCACTTATGGTTTGCACTATGGATTTTTTGAATTTAGAGACAAAGATCTTATTTACTTCATACTTATTAATAAATATATCTATTATACCAGTGTTCTCCAACCTTTTTGGCACTGGGGGCCAGTTTCATGGAAGACAGTTTTTCCACAGACGGGGTGGGGGGGATGGTTTTGGGATGACTCAAGTTCATTTAGTGTGCAGTCAAACCTCTCTGCTAATGATAGTCTGTATTTGCAGCCACACCGCAGTGCTAGCATCACCACTTCAGCTCCATCTCAGATCATCAGACATTAGATTCTCATAAGGAGCGCACAGCCTGGATCCCTTGCATGCGCAGTTTACATAGGGTTCACGTTCCTATGAGATCTGACTGCTGATCTGCTGATCTGACAGGATAAGTGTGATCAAGCAGTGATGGAGCAGCTGTCAATACAGACGAAGCTTTGCTTGCTCCCCCGCCACTCACCTCCTCCTGTGGTCCCGATTCCTAACAGGCCACCGGCTGGTACCGGTCCACAGCCCAGGGGTTAGGGACCATGGTATTGCACCACTATTTCCTATGTTTAACGATCATTCATTTTATTTCCTAATATAGGAGTATGACCAATTCCATGATTGGTAAAAGAAAAATAACAGTTTCATTGTTTGTCTTATGATAGGTCTTAATCACTAATCTGATAGTTTTAAAAATAAAATACGTTTATAGCATTTCATGCTTCATGCTATGGTTCCCATATCTTATGTCCCTTAAAAAGATTATAGAACCTAGAGAAAAAAGTAAAAATTGAAACTAAACAATATCTCAGAAATGTATTCGGGATTCTGTGAGTCCCTTCTGATGTGGGGGTGCTTTTTGAAGTTTTAAAGTGGCAATGTTGAAACGTCTCTCTGCCTTCTCTTTTTTCTTTTATATCTGCTTAAGTGTCTTTTTCAGAAGTACTCTACTAGTACCTCTACGGACCAAGCTAAAAATCTTCTAGAGTGGTTTTTTTTTAATGTTTTTTAACTAATGAGAAAGTTTATTACTGAAATAGAATCTCCTTTTATACTTTATTACTAAATGTGCAAAATTGGACACATACATACATATAACTGCTTAGCAATCATGTTATATATTCCTGATATTTCATTTACTTTTATGGAGTGAGACTATCTACAATAATTCTCAAGGTCTGTTTTCTGATGGGAAGAGGGTAAAGATATAAAAACATTACTCTTTTTCCTTCCAGAAACTGTCACAGAAACGTGTTAAGTCCTTACCTTCCTGGGCCCTTCTTAAGCCCAGAACACCTAGGTAGACGATGCAACAAAATCAAAGATCAGTTGATTTGTATCTTATAAAGATATGAACCTTGGATTTTAAAACCTCAAAGGAATTCTGTGTTCCCCAGTTGCCATCTAAATTGAAATCCAGAAATGCGGCTAAAAGTGTTTTTTGTTGCAGGCACTTTCATGGGTGTTGATGGGAAGAGCAAAAAATAATGTCTTTCAATGCTAATAAATTTCTGCAAACTAAAAAAGAAAAAAAACCAAAAGGAGCATAAATTCGGAACAATATTAAAGCTAATATTTATTCTTTGTAAAATGAATGATCTTGTTTAATCTGAACTTATATTTTGGGAAGCAATAGTTGAATTACAAAATATCAGTATTGTAAAGAACTTTATAAATAATAATGCATAACAAAAGAAAAGACAAATATCCCCATAAAACCTCTGTTAGATTCAAATTGGTACAAGAAAAAAAATACACAACCAAACCTATAATTTTGTCATCACTTCAAATTGTCAGGCAAAGTTTAAAGAAATTAAAGGTATATGTCTGCACAAGAAAATCTGGCAATGCTTTGCCAATTTTCCTAATGCTTAGGAAGTAGACAGAACATATTGATGAAAAACAATTACCTAATAAAATTCTAATATAAGTTATAAGAAAATAATTCTATATAATAGATGTATAATTTGGTTAATAATTCAATTTTCTTATTTTATCACATTCTTCATAATTTCAAAACTAAAACAGAATGCCTAAACACAGAGAAATAGATTTGAAATACTGCAAATGATTAAAAGAAGAATGGCAGCATAAGAAATTTTTTAAAAATGGCTGTAAATGAAAACAAACAATATTTGAGGGACAATGTTCTAAAGGATGGCTTTATGTACAGATCCTTTTAAAATTTCAATTATTCAAGGAACGCATTGATTTTTTACATCATTTTTTCTTCACAGGCTTTGTTATGAAAATAGGTTTATATAATGAAGAAGGCTGAAAGGAAATTACATTTTGCAAATATTCTTTTCTTAACATCAAAGACAAGGGCCACTCAAGAGACTCACATATTAGACTAGCTTTCCCATTGGAAACTTAGGAAATTGTGACAAAATATATATTTTTCTTGATAAATGTATATAAAGTTTAGTACAGCTAAAACTATATTCTAATAACTCTCACTTTTTCCCCAGAATAAAACCTTTTATACCTCTTTAACTATTTTGCAACATACTTTCTATTTTTCTATGTCAATAGCAGCACATCAAGGAGCACAGGAAGTTGAACAGGCTTTTCATGTGCTCTTGTCTTGCTCTATTCACTTACTCACTATGAGACTCGATTTTATTATGAGGAAGACCTGAAAGAACATATGGAAAAGTCCCTAACAGTACCTTATCCAAAATTGGTTTTCAAAAGACAGCTATTGTGATTCACTTCTTGACATACATCCAGAGATTCAAACCAACATACTGATGGTTTGAATCAGTATGTTATCTCCATGTATTCCTCTCTGTCAAATTTCTTAATCATACACAACCTAGGTTACCAGAATGAACATTTTTATGTCTTTATAGTATTTTTATCTTTCTTAAATCCAGTTGTCTTATGACTAATAATAATATCTACCATAGAGTAAATACTTCTACATGCTAAGTACTTTCTATACATGGATATCATTATCCCTCTTTTCTAGATAATGAAATGAAGGCTTAGAAAGTTTATTCAAAAAGCCTCAAACCACCCTGTTGGAAAGTTTTAGAGTCAAAATTCAAACCTAGTCTGTCAGATTTCAAAGCAGGTGCTCCTCTGAAAATGGCACACTAGCCCCTTTGGCAACTTTGCCCCATTATCTCCAATTGTATGTTACATAAAAAGTTCAACTATTCTAAATAAAAAATTGAAATGTCTTAATATTGACTTCATTTCTTTTCTTTATTGGTTGTTTAAGAGTTTTTCTTGGCCAGGCGGGGTGGCTCACGCCTATAATCTTAGCACTCTGCGAGGCCGAGGCGGGTGAATAGTTTGAGCTCAGGAGTTCGAGACCAGCCTGAGCAAGAGCGAGACCCTGTCTCTACTAAAAATAGAAAGAAATTATGCGGACAACTATAAATATATACAGAAAAAATTAACTGGGCATGGTGGTGCATGCCTATAATCCCAGCTCTACTCGAAGGCTGAGGCAGGAGGATTGCTTGAGCCCGGGAGTTTGAGGTTGCTGTGAGTTAGGCTGACGCCACGGCACTCTAGCGCAGGCAACAGAGCGAGACTCTGTCTCAAAAAAAAAAAAAAAAAAAAAAACGCTACTGTTAAGATGGTGAAACTGTGTCAATAGTTTAGGCACATACTTTGATTAATTGTACAGCTTCTTGTTTGAGATATAATAAACTAAACTTTTGATCTGAAATCAGACATTTCATATTTAATGACCTAAATAGATTCTCTGAAGCCTCCTGACCTCCCTGGAACAGATTCTCAGACACCAAACCACATTCCAAAGTTGTCCTCCACCCCCTATAGGGCCTGGGCAGAGGCAAGGAGGGTTGACATTGGCCATATGCACTCTGTGGCATCTAGGGTGGGGCGTGGCAGCAGTCGTCCCTGTTCCCCTGGACAGCATTTTCAGTTGACACCCCGATCCAGGCACTGAGTAGATCTCAACGTGGAGTTTGCAGTCCCTTGGGTATCACTTGTCTGCTATTGATTGGGGTAACAGACTCATAGATGGGGAGACTGACTCAGGGCACCGCGCATCAGTCCAGCAGCTATTGCCACTATCAGGATGGACCCCTGAGAGACTGTGAGGATCGACGCTCACCCCCTGAGCATCCCATTCCACAGGGAGCATAGCACTAAATAGCACATAAAAAACACCATGAGAGGTCAAGAAGGAAAGCGTTAAAGTAAAGAAGTTTTATGTTTTAGTACCTTTAACAGCACTTTTTTTTTTTTTTTTTTTTTTTTGCTTTTTGAATAAAGCATCCCATGATTTAATTTTTTACTGGGTTCCACAAATTATGCAGTTGTTCTTCTTGATCGAGTTTGATATAGAAGTTTGTTTACAGAATATTCCTTGAGCATGTAATATATGCCAAGAACTGAGAAAAAGGGGAACCAAGAGGGAACATGTGTTTACCTAGGCCTTGATTGGTGGTGGCATACCTGGCTTTTAGTTTACAAGGCAAGTTAAAAACATTAAAAACTGCTGATGACTTTGTAAATTACTTGACTGATCTCTCCCTCTCTCTCTCTTAATGAGGGTTTGGCTGGAAATAGTTCTATTACTAGAAACACTTAGAGCAAGAAAACAGTTGCTGAGAACTTACATTTGATTTATTCAACAAATCTAATACACACAGAAACAGCTTCCTGGCTTTGTTGGCTTAACACCATCTCCTCCCTTTGTTTCCAGCAAGGGCTATAATTCCTAATACTTTCAATAGTGTCTCAGGGAATCAGAACTAATATAGAAAGAAGAATATAAAATGTAAATGCAGAGTGACAAATAATCTCTTATGTGAAAGACAGTCTAGAAGGTCCAACGGAAAATCTTAAACAGTGACAACATTGGCCACATAATGAAATATTCAACCCACTGAAATCATGTCATCTCATTGATGACTAAGGGGCCAGGGTTTTTTCTAAATTCGGGACAATCTTAGTAAATGTCTACATTTCATATTTAAAACAAAGGCCATGAATAGTATTTTATTCTGTGTCAAATATACAAACATGATAGTGTTTTTCATTTAATATAATGTGATAGCTTTGTAGTTAGAACTTGAATCTTTCAGCTGAATTTCAAATTTTTAAATTGCAACCCAATACTAACTGCTCCAATGAGTTGGGATTCTCCTGAACTAAGATTTAAGCTAGGAGTATGACATATTTTAGCAGTTAATTAGCAGAAGCAAATCTAAACGGAGCTACACACCTAATAAAAAGAATAAAAATTTATGTTAAGAAATTTTTTTAAATTTTTCATCACTGTACACTACTGTGTTCTATTCATGAGTGGGCAAACTCCAGCCCATGGGCCAAATCCAGCCTGCCACCTGCTTTTGTACAGCCCACAAGCTAAGAATCGTTATATTTTATGTAGTTAATAAAAAGAAGAATGTTATGTGACATGTAAAAAATTCAAATTTCAGTGTCTATAGATACAGTTTTATTGGAACACAGACACGCTCATTTGTTTATGTGTAGTCTGTGGCTGCTTTCACACGACAACGGAGGAGTTGAGTAGCTGTGACAGAGACCGTATGGCCCACAAAGCCTAAAATATTTACTATCTGGTCCTTTGCAGGAGAAGTTTGCTGACTCCGTTCAAGCTCATGTACTCATCCTCCTGTGAAACAAAAACTAGAGAAAATGAATGTTTGTACAGTAGTCTAAGTTCAGGTGACTTAAACGAAATAATAACAATGTTTTCATTCCCTTTAGTACTTTAGTTTTAATTAAAAGGTAATAAAAATTTCCAACATTGTTATAGCACCAATTAGAAAAGCAACACTAAAAGTGAGAAAGATTTTTGCAATTTATAAGAGAAATGCAGCCACTTCTGCCCAGAGGATTTATTAGACTTTGTGCCTAGCTTCACCCTAGACGTGCCATGATTCCCCACGATGAAAGCGTATCATAAGAGAGGACAGAGTTGGCAAAAATCTGACTTCGGACCAGCTGCATGAATTTGCTCCAATATCCCAGTGCCCCTGGATCAGCAGATCTCTGGTGAGAACACAGATTAACTAGATGTCTCCTCAGTAAAGATCTGCTTTCTATTCTCTAAGCTATTTGACTTCACTTAATTTAGGTCATTTTTTTTCCTGTTGTTCTCAGAGCCAGTACTACCACCGATTTTCAAGTATGTCCCAAGCCATCACAGGAATGTAAAATATTTATTTTCATGCAAATGTGGGCATATATCTGGAAACTTCTGGTTCCAACCTAATGGACCAGGCTTTGAAAATAACTTTCTCAATGTGTTGAAGAATGTTTTCTTCATTTCTATGGCATTGCTTTAGTTACTATTATAGTGATTGTTGTACACCATTGCATTTTAAATATGTATTTATATCTTTACACACTTTGCTCACCATATGAACTTTAAAAAGATGATTCCAAATAGAATAAAAAGACACATATTTTCATTTACGACGATTCTTCTCTGTGAGGAAAAGATGATATTATAGTTTGAATTCTTACATTAAGAACCTAAGACAAACCTTTTAACTTGCACTTACTAGACTTTCCTTTAAAATTAATTACTCTTTGGCAGCAGTAAATATCTCTTACTTATAATTTAGAGAATTAAGACTTTCACTAGTACTGTAAAGTTATGACGTTGCTTTTTAAGTATGGTTTACAGATTTACTAGACTGTTGGTAAGTGGAAATGCCACTGTAAATTGAGTACCACTTAAGAAATCATTGTATTTGAAAAACAGAGCCTTAAAACTCCTGTTATGTTACAAGCTTAAAAAGAAATAGGGATAAAAAATTCAAGACTTAAAAATGACGTTAGCTAGCAACCTGCTGAAATGTTTAAACTCTATGCTCAGTGTTTAGAATAGATCATATGAAGATGGTTCCCAGGTCAATAGATCTCCAGTTGTTCAAACCCCTAGTAGGCATTTCTCTCTACCAGTAAGTAAAGAGGAAGTTAATTTTAAAATGAAGACAATTTAAGCAACAAATTTCTACTGTACATAGCAAAACTCATATATACAAAACTCACAAAGGTTTGAGGCCTGCTGACTTCCAATCTCACATATACATTTAGATTGGTTCTAATTTGTAAGCATCAAACACACTTACCGGACAGCCTCGCAAATTATTAATAAAATGAGAAAAGCAAAACTAGCTCCTTCTTTGTTCATAAAGACAGCCATGGGAGGGGTGTCTCATTCTTGTTCTTTTATCTTAGAAATTTTGAGTTTATGACCTTAAATGTTAGTTTGAGTTTGGCCAAAATTATTTTATTTTTAATCGATGTATGTTTTTTCATAAAAGTAATTCATCAAAGCAATTCCCTTTCTTTCCCAACTAACTGCTATGCTTCTATTACAAAACAAAACAGGCATTTTTTACACCATTACTGAGTTGGAAATGCTTGTGAATTTGTATGTATTCACGATATCTCTTCTCAGTTGGCTCTCTCACACTAAAATGAGAACCTAGTGGCCACCTGGTGAACATCTATTCATTGCACACGTTAGCTTTTCAGTGGGGCCCACTTTTTCTAAATGCAATGCTTGGCATTTTCCTCTTTCTCTATAGTGTGTCATCCTTCAGTGCCTTTGACTTTGCACATGCTGCCCTGCCCTCCTTTCCACTTCAAAGCAATTTTCTTCATGTAAAAGGAAAATAAATTCTATTTACAGTAATTTATCATTTTTACAAGGTATGGAACCTAAGACCTATATAAGAGAACGGAGAATTGTTTCTCCCTAAATCAGCCACATTTTGTCACCTCTCACCAAAATTTCCGTACATGTGCCTAGAGTCTCCAAAAACCTCTCATGAAAATAGTTTCTCCCAGTCTGAAAGAACTATCAATTAGCCCTCTTCCTCCATGCTTGCATTCCTGACTCCAATCTAGAAAAGAAGTTGATCTATAATCTTCTGTCATAGAATGTTTTTTAAAGGAAGGGATTGGAAACCTTTATTACTATAGAATAAGTTTATTGATTTCATATTTATTTTCTGTTTAGCTATTTATATGAGAAATAAAGAACCAGATGAAGATGACTGGGTGAAAAATAATGTACTATCCTTGTGAAAATACAGCCTAATATGAAATTAAAGCACCAAATTTATAATTTGGGATAGAACAATGAATAACTTTCAAAATTAGTAACAGTTCAAGCAGTAACATGTTAAACTTGATTTAAACTGATGACCTAGATATAAAGACTGTGTGAGTCACTAATTATAGCCCTTAGACACCAAGTCCACTAAGGATAAACAGTGTCAATTTGTGTGATTTTAGAACAGGAAACACTTAGATAAGGTAATAAATTTACCAGTTTAAATTGATACAATCAATTGACTGCATTGATTTTCCAATACATCACATGCATTCATTGAAGTTCTGTGTGTGTGTAAATACACACGTATATATGCACATACATATAAATTATGTGCAATTTTATAAATTTTGTTAAATTTTATAAATAGAAGACCTTTTCAGAAAAAAATATTAACTTTTTAAGAGGCATTGTTATAGCATGTGATGTGAAAAGTTAGAAAACAAGGATGTTAAATAAAATGCTAGATAGAGCAAATCAATTCAATTGACTTAAGTTGCTTTGATGATAACATCAGTTAGACAACAGAGGGCTAGACGAGTAGACTTTTGAATGTGTATTTCATTTCTAAGATCCAAAAGCATATGGTTTCAAATGGCATTTTAAATTTAAAATCTCAAGATACACATGTATCAATCAAGAATTTCACAAAACCAGTACCAAATAAAGTTAGACTTTTTACCATGTTTTATGCAGTTTGTTTGCTAAAATACATGGTGATCCCTAATTATTTTATTTTTGATGGCTTTTGTTTAAAGTAAGGGAAACCTGTTGATAGTAGATATTTTATAAAAGTACATACAAATATAGTTTTGAGAACTGGATCAAAACTGATGTTATTAAATGGAGGAAATATTCAGTCCTATATGACAGTACAGAGCAGACCTAAAGAGTTAACAAAAGGGTAGAGTAAACATAGAGACATCTTAATATTAAAGTCATTGAAAAATTGGTTTAAAAGTGTTTTAAATGATGTAAGTAAAATTCATTTTAGTGATGAAGTGCTGAGCTGAGGAGAATATACTTTATACAATTTTTGCATAGACCTGTTGCTAATGACTTTTAGTATGGAGAAATGTTCAATAAGGGAAAAAAATAATTCAAACAATTAAAATAATAAAAGGGAAATTGAAGAAATCAATTCACAGATTCACTTCCTTTTGACAAGAGAAGGGTTCAATTCATTTCAATAACTCAAGAAGGTAACATGGAGGACGGGGATAGCAGAAATATCAACTTTTTATTTATTGTTTTCTCAATTGCATTTGATTTGTTGCTATGAATATATATTTTTATAATTAATAAAAAGCACATATTGTGAATGACGCAAATGAATCAAACTTCACAATCCAGCAGGAAAGAGAGAGAAATACACATAAAGGGACTGCCTGCTACACACTTACCTGCCTCAGGATATTCTAGGATGCTTAAGTTGATCCAAGAAGGACACTGCATTACTCAACTTGGACTGCTATAACAATATAAACCGGATGGTTGAAACACCAGAAATCTATTTCTCACAGTTCTGAAGGCTGGGGACTCCAAGATCAAGGTACTAGCCAATTTGATTCCTGGTCAGGGCTGTTTTTCTGGCTTGTTGTGTGCTCAAGTGGCCTTTTTTAGGTGTATGTGTACAGAGAGAGAGAGACAGAGAGAGCAGAGAACACTCTTCCTCTTTATCAGGCCACTGATCCTATCGAATTAGGATCCATCCCACCCTTATGACCACATTTAACCTTAATTACCTCCTAAAATCCCTATCTCCAAATATAGTCACATGGGGGTTAGGACTAAAACATATGAATTTTGGGGGGATAAAACTTAGTGTCTAGCAGACAAAGATGGAGATTCCCTTTAGCTTTAGCTTTGTCCTGAAGGATGCTACACATAGATACTCATTCTGAAAGATCTTTTAAACATTGCCAGGAAAGACTCATGGCATTACTTATTGCTTCTGCTGCTCAATGCAAAGGATGCTGGGGATAAATTGATAAGTACATTTGGTGGAGTTGGTGTGTGAAGTTCTCCACAGATAAGAACCAATGTTGTAAATGTTTAAAATTCTTAATTTACCACCAAAATTTGGGCTACAGAAGAAACAAAACACCTTGATTCAAAAATTCAAACATTAAGACCAAAAAATATTCCAAAATAACAACAAAACTTAAAGTAATAAAAAATTAATGAACACAAGAGGGGGAAAAAGATAGAAAATCATATAAAAAGTGAAGGCTAAATTATGTGGGTCCCAAGGATGAAGAGATACAACCAAAAAATTAATAAGAAACTTTTAGGAAAAGAAGAAAAATGACTAAGAGAATGACAATGAGTTGAAGAATAAAGTAAGAAAGTACCAAGAGAAAATGGTTAAAAATATCCAAAAGAAGATGAAAAAAGTAAACCAATTTAATATTTCACCTATAATATAAAAAAACTTTCAGGAAATTAAATATATGACTTTACATATTGAAAAGGCCTAGATAGTTCCTGAGAAAACTGCCACACAGTTATCAACTCTGGGCTATATTCTAGTAAATCCTTTAGATTGTAAAGATAAAGTAGAAAGTCCTCAGGGCCTCCATACAAAAAGAGCAAACAATTTACAAGGAACAAAGAATTAGACTGGTATTATTCTTCTCAAAAGCAACATACAAATCAAGATAAAAATAAATCAGCATTAAAGTCCAGATGAAAGTAAGAATAAGTCAGCACTGAAGAAGCGGAAATGAAAGAGGAGGAGAAGGAAGAGGAAGGTAGGAAGGAAAGAAACTCAAAAAACAAGGCTGTGTACTAAAGATTATATATTCATTTAAGCTGTCCTTCAATTAACAAGGCTATAGACAAACATTTTCAAGCATGCATGAACTCAAGAAATAGGTATTATTCCAAAGAGCCATCTTGGGAAATTTACCTGTACACACTATAAAGTTAATTTATAATCTTAATGCAGTCTTACTATAAATATCAACCTTTTTGTAGTTAAGATGATATTAAAATTCATATGAAAAATAAGCCTATAAGAATATCTAGGAAAATGCTAAACAATGAAAGCCTGAGACAGAACCTATCTTATCATATATTAATGCATGCTATAAAGCCTCTAAATCAAAATTGTGTAATTATATGGATTTGCCTTTAAATTCACAGATCCCCTTTTCTTTGCTATTTCTAATCTACTGTTAAGAAAATCAGGTAAATTGGTTTTTTTCACTAAACTTGTACTTTTTAATTCTAGAATTTCCAGTCCAATTTTCTTTTATAGTTTTCATTTCTCTGTTGACATTTCCTATCTGTTCACTCATTAATACCATATATTTTTTATAGCTGCTTTAAAGTCATTTTCTATGAAATCCAGTATTTAAACTATCCTGGGGTCAGTTTCTGCTAAATTTGTTAACTAGAGGTTACATTTTCCAGTTTATCTGGATGTCTAATAAATTTGATTGTATGTTGAGCTTTTTAGAGGGTACATAGTACGATTTCTCCAAAGAGTGTTGGTTTGTTCTTTGTTTATTTGTTTTTTGGTTGACATTTTGAACAGAGATCCAAGTAAGCATGGATCTGTGGAAAGCCCAATATTTTTCCAAACTCCTCTCATGGTGAAATTCTACTTCCAAGGCTGTCTCCATTGATGATTTTGTTGAGGCTTAGATTTTGGCTTTGTTAGGGCTACTGTGGATGTGACTACAGATGTGGTCCTTACCTAATTTAGAGCCTTTCTTGGAACTCAGATGGTTTCTCCTTTCTAGCTAGGGCTAGAACACAAATGTCTCCCAGTACTACTTAACTCTATTATTTGTGTAGCAGCGGTTCCATGTTAATCTCATGTCAGCAGCCCCATACTCTGATCTCTGCTTGATCACCATCTTCCTGTAGTGATCAAGAACAATCATGGAGCTCGTCTCATGAGTTTCCCTTTTTTCAGGAATTGTAATCTGCACTGCCTGTTGTCCAATGTCTGAAAACAGTTGCCTCATTTTTCCCTAATTTTATGGTTGTTTACCACACCAGGGTGAGTTTAGTTCCAGTTATTTTAACACTGTCAGAAGTAGAAGTCCCTTACAAGGTTTTCAGTTTTTTACTTACTGGTATTTCATAGGTCTTATTGCATAAATTAAATAATTACATCAATATATACATTTTTCTGCTGGAAGATCCTTGCATTATTAGGATTACATCAGGATTGGTCAAGTTGTGTAGCTGTTTTTATATGCTATTGTTACAAATGCATCAGTGTTTTACCTGGTAGCTTACATTATATTCACAAGTGAGATTAATGTCTACATTAATTTTTAGTGATACTTTTTGTTTGAAACAGACAAATATCTTCAACAATAAATTTTTTAAGTTTTTCTAAGAAATCCTTCTTTATTCAAAAGCCATAAAGATATTTTCTTAAGTTTCCTTTTAAAATTTATAAATTTTGGCTTTATGTATTTACTTATTTAATGTACAATATAATTTTTATGATACACATATTGATTAAATTTTCTTTATGTGGATAATCAATTTTTCCAACACTAATTATTAAATAATTCACTGTAATATCTTTTGATTGATACTATCTTTGACATAATTTCTGTATAGCATGGTATATTTCTGAACTCTCAAGTCTCTTATATTTGCCTTTTTCTCTGAAAATAGTACATTTGATTACTAATATTTTATAATAATCTTGGTATTTGGATGGTTAAGTTTACCCACTTCATTCTCCTACAGAATTTTCCTTCCTATTCTTGGTTCTTTGCTCTTCCTTGAGGTTTTCTGGAATTTGTCAGATTTTCATAAAGACTCTGATTGTAATTACATGAAATTTATATATTGCTTCATGTAAACTTGACATCTTATTGAGTCTTTCAGCATATGAAAATACTGTATGTTGTAATTTATTTGGGATCTTGTCTTATATCACTGTATTATATTTTGTAATTTTCTCCATGAAGTTGTCACACTTTTTTTTTTCTTTTTTTACATTTAATCCTAACTCTTTGATGGTTTCTGTTGCTACAGTAAATAAAATCTTTTTTCTGGGACATTTTTTAACTGACTTTCATCAGTACCTAAAATATTTCTGATATTTTTGAATTTTAACTTTTCTATTTAGATACCCAAATTATTATCTTATTAAGATCCAATATTTTGTCTATAGATTAGCTTGGATTTTCTATGATATCACAATAGATGCTATTCAGAATAATTTTTTTTTCTTGTTTTCCATTTTATAAGTAGCATGTTTCCCTCAAGAGGAGACACATGACCTCACAAACTGTAAGGGAGACTGGAGAAGGGTCTGTGGTCCCTGAACTGTCAATTTAAGATTATTTGTGCATACATTCGTTTTTAAAAATCAGAATATCAAAGGAGTAGGTAGCCCTAAATATCAAGAAACATGTGAAATCATTTAGCGTCCCTTTCTTTTTTTCTTGCTAATTTCACCAGTCTCCAGATTCTGGCTTTTAGTTGGTAGGGCTGGCTATGATGGTAGATTGAAGATTAATTTATAAAGAGTATCTTCTTAGAAAAGTCTTATTATACAACTTCTCTGGTTCATGGGACTGACTCTTGTTTTTTGGAGGTGTTAAGCTACTTCATTTTGTTGATTCTAATTTAAAGAGAAATGTTTACTTTGTAGTGTGGGTTTTAACCAAGGAGTCTATCACTTGGGGTACTGGTTCTGGATTCCTATGCCTGGATTCCTTGGTTCTGATGTAGGTCATCTAATTTCTTATCATCTGTTCTGATCTCAAGGACTCACTGCACCACTCATATGTCTCTGTCTTGTTTAATATACCATGGTGATATGGCTCCCACAGATTAGGCTTACAGATTTTATCTTTTATGTATAGCCCTGTAATTTCTTTATACATAATCTTTCTAGAATTCTTATACTAATTAGAGACTCTTTATATACTAAGTAATGTGTCAATTGTTAGGGAAATAAATATGAATAAGTTTCAGAGCCTTTCCTTCTAGAATTTATTTTTTATTCAAGGAAATAGATAAACAACTAGATATCACCACATAAGAAGTGTGACTATGCAATCATTAAAAGTGCCCTGGGAGTACATAGGAGAGAGTAGGTCACTTTACCTTGGCAAAGGAGGGAGAGAACAAGACTTTGCAAAGAAGATAACAGAGAATTGAATCTTGAAAGATGAAAAGGAAGATATAAAGGACCAGAAGTTTTAAATACCTCTTAAATGGAAAATTCTATTCCGTATCTCGGAGATCTCAATTTTCCATATTAGTAGTTGTTCAGTGCACTAAACTGCCATGACTATTGGTAGCAACTGTGGGCACTGCAACCTTACAAATATATTTTTCCCCCCACTGGTTTCTCCTTTACATTAATCTGTAGTAGCTAGCTCTATGAAGATGCACAAAAGGAAATTAACCTCTAGGGGTCTCAGTTCCTTTAGTACAAATCAAGGTATGGACTTTATCATTGCTCAAATGGCTTTTTACCCCTGGATCTATGACTAAAGGGGTGAAAAAAGATCAAAGATAAATTAAAAATACAATTATTCATAGACAAAATTTATGCATTAATAAATTTCATTATTCATGGGTAAAATTGCATTAAACATTATCAAAATTTCCTAAGTTAATAAGCAGACATCTTCTACAATATTTTCCATTTCCTTGGACAAATTTCAATAGGATAAAATAGTGAAAGCTCCCAATTTGAGAAAAAAAATCTACATGCTTTATGAAAAATAATCCCATTTGTATTTACTATATTATTGTGCTTAAATAATAATGAAATCAAAGTTTGAGTAATTTTAAACAAATCTGACATGCTTAAAATTATATTAATTTGTTGTCAAAGAATAAATGACACTTTCCTTGTGTTTCACCTTAAAGAAGCTCGATTATAAATCATGTTTGTTTTAAAGATGTTCATTTGAGAAAAGATTGAGGCATAGACAAAATCTGAAGTATATCTCAGTCCGAAATTTTGGGGTTGCTTTGCTATATGAGATCATTCATCCACAATAAAAAGCAACAGTAAAATTATCTGATTTGAATGTATCATAAAACTCAAAGGCAAATCTATATTTGGAAAATTCTAGTGATGTTTTGAAAACAACTGCGATGACTCATCTAATGAATAAGATAGTGTGACTTCCTTGGAATTGTAAGCATTTCAGTATCTTCTTCACCCCTCTCTCCCAACCCCCCATATCTCTGCTCTTTTGCATTCTCATTTCCAGTGAATTGATAAGAACTCAGGCATTTTTGTACCTTACCCTTTAAATTTCACATCCCCATACCTCTCAATTTTCATGAACATTCTTTGGGTTGTGTTTGTATGACTTTGAATTTAAATTCATAGTCCTAAAAAAGCTTTCTTTAGAGATTGCAATGGATATAGAAGGGAGTTAAGGAATTAGATTGTGGCTTCACATGATCAGATTATGGCTTCACATCGGGTTTCACATGATCTTGAGTGAATCATTTTGTTTTACTGGGACTCAATTCCTTCATCCTATTTAAAATTCCTTATTTATGACTCCTTCAATGATCTCTCTCTCTCTCTTTTTTTTTTTTTTTTTTAAATTTAACAAACTACTAAGTACCAGGTACTGTACAGGGCACTGACACAGAGAAGATCATCCCTTAAACAGCAAAGATCACTCTTCAAGCTGTGTGGTCCAGCCATATTCTTTTCCTTTCTCTCCCCCTATTGCAAGGGGAAGGATAAAAGGAGCCAGATCATAGAGGGACTCATTAGATATATCAAGAGGACATTGTGCATTGGTTCTTTTTGTATGTATAATCACTTATTTGTGACATTATTAATTCACATAAACAAAATAGTTACCTAAGTTAAACTAGAGAGCATTTTAAAATAGAAAAAAATTCAAATCATTTAAATTAACATCCTTTTTATTCAGTTTTAATTACAAATCAGTTTTCTGTTTTTTTTTTTTTTCCTACTTATGGTTTCTGAAATGTATGAATCCATTTTTTAAATGTTTTGGTCCTATTTTGCTAGACACTTTCCCAATAATGTTCAAACTCATGTTTACTTTAAAAGTAATGTAATCCATGTGTTTCTGATTCATTTCACTTAATCTATCCAAATATTGTTGTCTGTGAGTGTATTAATGGGGAAGGCCTTCTTTTATAGGGTGCTTGAAATGCTTTAAAGTAACAATTTGCCAAGAAGTAAAATAACTTCTAAAAGTTTGATTTTCTTGGTATTTATGAAATACATTTCACTAAATTTATTCAAGCACTTAGTTTGAGAATCCTCACAAAAATAAGAACCACAAACTTAGCTACATCATAATCTTGTGATTTCTTTTCTTTCTAAACTATATGGAACTGGTTTTTAGATATTTATAGCCTGACTTAACAACTTTCTTCAGATTCATAGCTATGTGTTTCAGACAATAAAAAGAAATCTAATATATTACTAAAAACAGACTCACTTAGGTTGAAAATAACTGAATAGCTGAATATGAGTAGAATGGAAATGCTATTATTTCTATATCCCAGAAAAGAGTATTCAACAATTAGCATAAAAATAACAAGGAGAAAACAATCTGCCTTCTCAAAATAAGTGTGAGCTTTCTCATACTTAATTTGATCTATCTGCTCAATATGAAGAACTTTGACTTTTTTTTTTGTTTTCTTCTCTAAAGTAACATTTACTCTAGGTATGCACATAAGTTTAAACAGTAACAAAAGACCAATACAGACAACAAAATATCTTTCATGGCAAGTACGCTAACATAATATAAGAACATGAAGAAACAGACCTGTGTCCAAATCCAACCTCCAACCTTCACAAACCACTTGATGTTAGAGAAGTTTTTTTTTTTTTTTAACTTCCTAGACCCTCCGTCTCTTATTATTATTTTTTTTAATAAGTAGAGGTAATAATGCAAAGCTGAGTTGTAAAAATTGAGAAAAATACCTAAAATATTACATTTTCTCTACTTCATTTTAAGAATAGATCTTATTTACTTCTAGGTGTTGATGGGCTACCATATGTTAGTTAATTCCTTCAAACTGTGTGTCTATAATGGATTCAATTTAATAATAGATTTTTTTAAAGAAAACTTAAAGACGCCGCTGTGCTTCTATCAATTTGAATACTATTTTCCCCAGCCAGATCCTCAGGCACATTATTTTCAATATTTCTCAAGCTTTTCATTGCAACTAAGGCAGAATTCCTAAAGTTAAATGATTACTACTTTTGTGAGTATTTTCATTTGTAGATTGGGTTTCAGTTCAATCTATTGGTAGATGTGTTCTTTCAAACTCTCAAATTTCGATCAAAATTAACTTATCTCTTATTTATAGATCTGAAATAGCAGCTGACAAATTGGATTACAGCCCAAACTTAAAAAAAACCCAAGCAATCTGTTATGATTTCTGATAAGAAGAAAAAAGTCCTTCAGACAATATTTGAGTAATTAAAAGTTGAAAGAATAACAAAAAATGACAAAGAACATGTGCCAGCTGTATTATTTTGATGAAGATTTTTGGAAAATGCCATAAAATCTACTTACATCTCATTGGCCAAAACAGTAATTACCTGACCACACCAAGAACTCATGAATAAAAACTTGGAAATGTAATCTGAGAGTCCATGTGCTCAGCTGTTTTATTTATTACACATGGAAGAATTCAGAACAGATATTGTGAAATAATATGTCTTCATGCTACATGACACAAGTTTGGTTCTTTTTAAACTTCTCTTTCTAAAATATTTCCTACTTGGTTTAGTATAAGGCAATTCAGGAAAATTACCTTGTATTATGAACTTAACCCTTCATTGTATGCTAAATCTCTATTAAAACAAATAGTGAACACAAACATTTGGTAAAAAATAAAAATAAAAAAAAGCAGTAAAAAATATTCTTTTTCTTATTATCTGTAAATATTACTAATTGTTACTCTTTCATGAAAGAACAAATGCATGACTAATTTTTCCTTGAAATTTGCTATCATCTCTCTTAGGTCTTCCTAGTCACACTAATTATTTCTTCATACATTTTCTCGTTCTTTTTTCAATTTTCATCACTTTTCTCTGTTTCAATATCATAATATTTAAAACTATCACAAATATCTGCATTTGTCTTCTAACAAAATAGCATAGTGGAAAATAAATTCACTTTTTTTATATACATTTGCCTGTTCACATTAAAAAATCAGTAATATATTACCTATCTATATAATACCTAGAAAAAAATAGCTTGATTTACTCACCGTGGAGAATATGGGAGAAGTATACAGTGTAATGCATGTTCACATTTTAGGGAGTTGAGACTTACATGCAAAAAAAATGTAATGAGCAATGCATGACCTTAAATATGTCCATGATAAATATGGGGGTAAGGATTAAAATTCCCACATAAATTCTTTTTTTAAAGATTTATTCACTTTTAAAATCATTATGGGTACATAATAGTTATATATATTTATAGGGTACATGTGATGTTTTGATACAGGTATATAATGTGAATTAATCAAATCAGGGTTATTGGGGGTATCCATCACCTCAGGTATTTAACATTTCTTTGTTAGGAACATTCCAAGTCTACTCTTTTAGCTATTTTAAAGTATATCCTAACTTATTTTTGATTATAGTCACTTTGTTTTGCTATCAAATATTGTTCATTCTATCTAATTAACTGTATTTTTGTATCCACTAACCATCCCCATTTTATCTGCCCCCCCTCACCCCGGTACCCTTCCCAGCCTCTGGTAGCCATCATTCTACTCTGTGTCCCCATGAGGCCAATTGTTTTTAATATTTAGCTCCCACATATGAGTGAGAACATGTGAGAGTTGTCTTTCTGTGCTTCACTTATTTACTTAACATAATGTTCTCTTGTTCCATCTGTGTTGTTGCAAATGGCAATATTTTATTCTTTTTTGAGGCTCTATAATAGTCCATTGTGTATATGTACCACATTTTCTTTATCCATTCATCCCTTGATGGACACTTAGGCTGATTGAAAATCCTGGCTATTGTGAATGGTGCTGTAATAAACGTGGGAGTGCAGATGTCTTTTTGATATACATATTCCCCTCCTTAGGCTAGATATCCAGTAGTGAAATTGCTGGGTCATATGGTAGTTCTATTTTTAGTTTTTTAAGGAACTTTCATACTGTTCTTTCTAGTGGTTACACTAATTTACATTTCCACCAACAGTGTACCAAGGTTTCCCCCTTCTCCACATCCTCTCCAGGATTTTTTATTGCCTGTCTTTTTGATAAAAGCCATTTTAACTGGAGTGAGATAATATCTCATTACAATTTTGATTTGCATTACTCTGTTGACTAATGATGTTGAACTTTTTTTCATATATCTATTGACCATTTTTATGTCTTCTTTTGAGAAATGTCTATTCAGATTCTTTGCTCATTGTTTAGTTGGATTATTTGATTTTTTTTTATTGAGTTGTTAGAGTACCTTATCTATTCTAGTTATTAATCCCTTGTCAGATGGATAGTTTGCAAATATTTTCTCCCATTCTGTGGGTTGTCTCTTCACTTTGTTGATTGTTTTCTTTGCTGTGAAGAAGCTTTTTAGCTTGATATGATCCCATTTGTCCAACTTTTCTTAGGTTGTCTGTGCTTTGGTTTTCCTTGCTCAGACCAATGTCCTGAAGCGTTTTCCCAAAGTTTTCTTTTAGTTGTTTCATAGTTTCAGGTCTTAGATGTAAGTCTTTAATCCATTTTGATTTAATTTTTATATGTGGTGAGAGATAAGGGTTTAGTTTCATTTTTCTGCATGTGGATAGCCAGTTTTCCCAGCACAAATTATTGAAAAGATTGTCCTTTCTCCACTGTGTGTTCTTGGCAACTTTGTTGAAGATAAGTTCACTATATATGTGTGGATTTATTTCTGGGTTTTTTATTCTGTTCCATTGGTTAATGTGTTTGTTTTTATGCCAGTACCATGCTGTTTTGATTACTACAGCTCTATAGTATAATTTGAAGTTGAGTAATGTGATTCCTCCAGTTTTGTTCTTTTTGCTCAAAATGACTTTGGCTGTTCTAGGTCTTTCATGGTTACATATAAATTTTAGGATTTTTTTTTATTTTTGTGAAGAATGCCATTGATATTTTGATGGGAATTGCCTTGAATCTGTAGATTGCTTTGGGTGGTATGGACATTTTAACAATATTTATTATTTTGATCTATGAGCATGGAATATCTTTCCATCTTTTTGTGTCCTCTTCAATTTCTTTCATCAATGTTTTATAGTTTTCATTATAGAGAACTTTCACTTATTTGGTTAAGTTTATTCCTAGGTATTTCATGTTTTTTTTTTTTTTGTAACTATGGTAGATGGGATACTTTCTTGGTTTCCTTTTCAGATTATTTACTGTTGGCCTATAGAAATGCTACTGATTTTTGCATGCTGATTTTGTATCCTATAACTTTACTGAATTTATTTATCATTTCTAATAGCTTTTATTTTTTTTTGGTGGAGTCTTTAGAGTTGCCTAGATATAAGATCATATAATCTACAAAGAAGGATAATTTGACTTCTTTTCCAATTTGGATGCCATTTATTTCTTTCTCTTGTCTTTTTCCTCTAGCTAGAACTTCCAGGACTATATTGAATAATAGTGGTTAAAGTGAGCATCCTTGTCTTGTTCCAGATCTTAGAGGAAGGCTTTTAGTTTTTACCCATTAAGTATGATACTGGCAGTGGGTATGTCACATATGGCTTTTACTGTAAATCATTTAGGGCAGTGTGAACATTTAACAATGTTGATTTTGCCAATCCATGAGCGTGATATATTTTTCCATTTGTTTACATCCTCTGCAATTTTCTTCCTCAATATTTCTGAGTTCTCCATGTAGAGGTCTTTCACCTCCTTTGTTAAATATATTCCTAGGTATTTTGTATTGTTTCTTGCTATTGTGAAAGGTATTGAATCTTTGATTTGATTCTCAGCTTGACTGTTGTTGGCTTATAAGAATGCTGCTGATTTGTGTACACTGATTTTGTAACCTGAGACTGTGCTGGATTTATTCATCAGTTCCAGGAGTCTGTTGGCAGAATCTTTGCGGTTTTTGAGATGTAAGAACATATCATCAGTAAAGAGTAATAGTTTGACCTCTTCTTTCCTCATTTGAATGCCCTTGATTTCCTTCTCTTGCTTAATTTCTCTGGCTGGGATTTCTAGTACTATGTTAAATAGAAGTGGTGACAGTGGACAACCTTGTCTGGTTACAGTTCTAAGGGGAAAATGCTCTTAATTTTCCCCCATTCAGTATGATGTTGGCTGTGGATTTGTCATATATGGCTTTTATAATGATAAAGTATATTTCATCTATGCCTATTTTGTTAAGTATTTTTATCATAAAAGTGTGTTGGATTTTGTCAAATGCTTTTTCTGCATCTATTGAGATAATCATACAGTCTTTGTTTTTGCTTCTATTTATGTGGTGAATCATACATATAGATTTGCATAAGTTAAACCATTCTTTCCTCTTTGGGATGATGGGCACACTTATTACATTGACTCAAACTGTATAAAATCAATACATGTAAACAAAACATTTGTACCCCCATAATATTCTGAAATAAATAAATAAATTCAAATACATTAACAAAAGAAAAAGAAAAAGGGATACAGAAAGGCTCCTAGAAGTAAGATTTCTAGTGTTCTTTGAAGGAGGGCCAGGTAGTCAAAAAGGAAAAGCAAATACATTTTTGGAGGTAACAATGATGCGAACAAAATAATAAAGGTGGGAGTGAGCAATGCAAGTAGTATGTTACTAAAGGTTCTGTCTAGACTAAAGGAGAGAGTTGTGGGGTAAAGGAAAGTATTTTTTTATAGGTGGTGTGGATTAAATGCCTTCAAAGATACAAAGAGTTTATCATTCCTCCTGCATTAAACTAATGGTTAATTTCTAAATAACTCTTTTGTTTTAGATTGGTGTTTCATTTACAGGAAAGTTACAGGGAGTCCCCAAATATCCATACTCAATTCCTCTATTATTAACATTTTATTAATATAATAGTATTGTATACTAATCAAGATTATTCATCCAATGTTGATACATTATTGCTACCTAAAACACGTCCTTTATTTAGGATTTCCTTAGTTTTTGCCTAAAGTCCTTTTTCTGTGCCAGGATTTCTTTCAGGATACCATGTTATATTTAGTCATCATCACAACCTCTGGGCCATGACAATATCTCAAATTTTCCTTGCTTCTGATGGCCTTGACAGTTTTGAAGAGAATGGTTAAGGTAATTTGCAGAATGTCCCTCAATTGAGATTTGTGAGAATTTTTCCCCTCATGATTAAACTAGAGTTATATGATTTAGGGAGAAACACCACAGAAGTAAAGTGCCATTCTTATCACATCATGTCCAGGGTACATACCATCAACACGACTTATCACCATTGACGTTAACTGTGATCATCCAGCTGGAGTTGTGTTCCTCAGGTTTTTCCACTGCCAAGTTATTTTTTTCCCCACTTTTCCATGCTGTCCTTGGAATGAAATCATTCTCCACAGACCACACACAAAAAGTAGGGTTCCACCTTCTTGAAAGTAGAATAACTATATAAATTATTTGAAATTCTTTTCATAGGAGATTTGCCTATTATCTCCCATTTATTTATTCATTCACTCATTCATTCATTTATACTATTTCGTATTATTATGAAATCATGTATATTTGTTTGATTCTTTGGATTATAGTCCAATATTTATTTATTTTGTAACTCAAACTATTCTAGCTTTGGCAATAGTGAGCTCTTTCAGTTGGTTCTTGTGTCTGTTTGACATAGCCTTGGTCATTTTGAGTTTTGCTATTGTTGTTTTACAACACTTCCTTATTTTCTGTACTACAAGGTATTCTAATCTTGTGCATTCCCCGCCCTAGCTATAGAATCGGTCATTCTCCAGGGAACCCTGGTTCGTTTTATTGGAGAATGGTATCAGAAATTACTGTCCGTGTGCTAGGTGTATGCTATTGGCTGAATTGTGTCCCTTACCAAATTCACATGTTGAAGTGATTTCATTTTTATTTAATATATTTTGAGATGTGTGTTTCTCTCACATTTCCTCTCTCTAAACACACACTCACACACAAACGTTATCAGCACTATCATATATAATGTCTATATATATCCAAAACTAGATTTTGGCACTAAGAAAAACTGTTTTGGCCAATGTTATATAGGTCATTAATGCACTGCCATCCTGCTATGTTCCCTAAATTCTTGGTAGAAGAAAATAGATTAAGAAGAAGACAAATCAGGGCCCTAAGTGGTGTTTATGAATGTAACAAGGATTTTCGCTTTTTAAAATGGGAGTGTGGTGCGAGGCGGAGTGACCTCAAGTACGTAAAGTTTGGGTGAGAGAGTGGCGGATGAATGGGCTACAATTTTATCTTTAAAATCGTTCATTTCTCTTCCAAATCAGATGCTCTGTATAACCACAGCACGGTGGTAGATATGGCAGAGCATGAGGGCTGCATCTGCTCTGCACCAGACAGGAGAGCATCATTACTTAAAGAACTGTTTACTATTGGAGAACAAATAGTCAGGCATGCAAACTAGGAAGCTGTTCTGACCTTCTACTCTCTGGTCCCCAGGGAGGCCTTTTTATACAAAAAGGGAAACCATTGACTTTTTACATTGGACAGATACATATCACAACTAGTAGTAAATTGCCCATGATTCCCTGTATTATGTTCCCCAGGGAGTCTTCTGTAAGGGGAAACCAATGATTTCAACTTTTCAGGTAAGAAGTTTCCCTTAAATTATCTCCTTTATAGTCTTAGTCCATACTGTGTCAATAACAGGAAAATAAAAAGGCAACATAATTCAAACATATGAAATATAGATATTTGCTAAAAAAAAAGGACAAAAAATAAAATATACTTGGATGTGTTTAAGGCTACATTTCAACACAAATCAAAATTATTCTTCTCCATAAATATATGAATACACACACATTTGTAATAAGACAGAATTAACTCCAAATTGGGTTTCTACTCATCACCATCATCTCTAAGCATAATCCAAAGTTGGAATGTTAAAAATATCTAAACACTATTTTATTCTCATTTATCATGTAATTATTTGAGTTCTCAAATAATTGGCATCTTAAAATAACTTCTAAATATATGTTAACTATGAAATCAATGTAGACAGAATTTAAAAAATGATTGAAAGTGAATTCAAAGACACATATATTCTTATTTACTATCTCATTATATAAAATGGTTTTTAGGGTACCAGTCTAATATTTAAAGAATGTAGAATTTTATTATTACAACAGAATCCAATAAATGTGAAATTAATTAGAATCTACACAGCACTAATATTTTTTAGCACACACAGAATTTAGCCTCCCTTGAAAGACCATGTCCCTACCCTCTACCTTTCTGTGTACTTTCATGAACTCTGTCTTTTATGGGGTAGCTCTTATTATCAGATGCTTTCTCTTTTGCTCACATGATGGTTTCCAGCAGTAATGCATCTATAGTGTGTCCTGTTCACAACCATAGCACTAAAAGAGTACATGCATTAGGGATATATTTGCAAAAGTCCTGCAGTTATCTTAGATTGGTTTGTTTCAGGCATGATGGCATGACACAATCAAGGCGGCACAGGTGATATGACATTCTGAGTGGACTGGCATAATCCTAATGGAATTATGAATGTGGTAATCCCTATGTGAAGTACATAGATAGGGATTTTATCTAAGAGAAATCAGACTACAGAAATCGAAAGATGGGGAAATAGATGCTTGTCAGATGAACAAGCTCTTTACAAGTTCTGACATTTTTGAGAAATGGAAAGTGTTGGGACTTGATTCGCATGTGCTCATTTAAAAATAATTAAGAATGGATTCACCTGTGCTTATTTAAAAATATTTTTCCCATCACCTACTATTCATTATATTATGAACTGAAAGCAAAAGTGTTGTAAAGAGAAAAGTACTGACTGAGCTCAGAAGTAGAAGAACTAATCACTAATTTCAATTTTCTCACTGAACTGGATCAAAGATTGAACAATCGCAAAGAAGAGGGAACTACCACATGATCCAGCAATCCTTCTTTGAGGTATATATCCAAAGGAATTGAAATCAGTATGTTAAAGAGAGATTTGCACTACCATGTTCATTGCAGTATTATTCTCAATAGCCAATATGCAATCAGTCTAAATGTCCACTGATGTATGAATAGATAAAGAAAATGTGGTATATATACATAATGGAATGTTATTCAGCCACAGAAAAGAAGAAAATTCTCTCATTTATGACATGGATGAACATGGAGGACATTATGCTAGGTGAAATAGGCCAGACGTAGAAAGACGAATACTGCATGATTTTACATAAATGTGGAAGTTAAAAAAGTCCAATTCATGGAAATAGAAAGCAAAATATGGTGCTTAAGAAAGGCTGGAACATAGGGGGTATTGAGTAGATGTTGGTCAAATGTTACAACATTTCAGTTAGAAGGAATAAATTCTTGATATCTATTGTATAGCATGGTTACTATAGTTAATAATAATTTACATTTCACAATTACTAAGAGAGTAAATTTCAAGTGCTCCCAACACAAAAAATGGTATGTGAGGTGATGGATATGTTAATAATCTTAATTTAATTATTCCACAATGTATACATATATCAAAACATGACATTGTACTCCATAAATATATACAATTACTATTTGTCAACTAAAAATAATAAAAATAAGATAAGTAAAAGAAAGAAAAAATAATTAGACCATTTCTAATTTTTCTGTTTCTTAGGCTCTGTAAATCCGTGAATACTGTCAGTGACACATTACAATGTATGTTTGAAGGAGGTGAAACCAGATGGGTGGCCTTGAACTAACAAAAAGAATGATGTCATATAATCTGAATAGTTGAGGAAGAAACACTTATTGTATTTGGGAAGATTCCAAAATTCAGTGTTATTCCAAGCCCTTGCATTTTTATTCATACTTTCCTTATAATTTGTTGTAATTATTCAACAATTTCCAACACCACCCAAAATAGGCACTACAAGATTGCATTTTCATTTTAGTCTGCCTGGCTGTTGCATATCTAAAGAAAAATAAATAAAAACCCTGAAAGGCAGCCAACTCAAATATTGCACACCTGGCTCCCATTTGTTATAAGATTCACTGAAAACAAAGATTCTTGACTTTTACAACCCTCAATTGTGTGGCCTCCTCAGCAGTACTCCCCAGTCTAACATGGTAGAAACTGAACTGAGAACAAAAGAAACCCCTCAAAAAGATCTATATTATCATCTCCATATTAACATCTCCCTCTCCTGGCCCCTGAACTCAATGACAGTATTTAAAACAAAGGTTAAAAAAAAAGGGAATATGACAGCAAGAAATATGTTGGGTTCCTTCCATCCTCCCACCCACATGCAACAATAAAACTAAAATACGACAAAAACATTTTCCTTTGGCAGGAGAGTTTTGCTTTTCTTTGGAGATACCAAGGCCTCATAAAAGAAAAACATTTCTCTCTTGAGTTCTTTCAGTTTTAAAAATGTTTAAGTTTCTTAAATATGCAATTGGATTAGCAAATCATGAAGAAAAACACAATAGAACAGACTGCCAGAAGGGCTGCCTGCTGCCTAGGTGTGTCTACATTTAACCATTCCGTTTCGCTCCAGTTCTAAATTGTAATTTCTAATTACAATAGGCTTGCCAGGTTCATTGGGTCTGTGAAAAAAGTAAAGACAGAGAACAGAATTCTAAGTATACTTAGAATTCTGTTCAAAAAGACTTCAAGATCACTAAGACCAACTCTCTGGCTCTACATGTGATTATTTCTCAAGTACCCAGGTATTGAGCAGCATGCCATCTTTTCTTCCCTTTTCTTTTCTTGAAGATCTAGATGCATATATTTGAATAATAACCTTATCTCATTTAAAAACATCCACATGTCTGAAATCTTTACTGAAAGGAAATTCTATGTTACAATTCATGTACAGCTATTATGTCTTTTTAAAGGCCATTTAAAAAAATCAATCCCATTATATAGCAAGAACTGCAATATTCTGTCCTTCTGTGCTACGTGCATTGTGAAAATATATTCAGGTATTACTTGTCTGATTGAAAATAGTATCACCCCACACTTGGGCAAGCCTCTTGGTAATCTGTCATATATACCCAGCCCAGACACAAGATAATATTTTCTTTTTGTTTTCTCTCAAGTATGTAGATATACTGTTCCTGAACTCTCTACCCTCAATGTAAACAAGAATTGATGTTAGTTATAGTGAGTAGTTTAATCACAGGGAAAGCTTAGTGAATAGTAGATCTAAGAACTGTAAGTCTTTGATTATGTAAAGATGTGGGAAATATGGAAAACTTCCAGCACAGTGCAAATGGGGAACTGGGAACATGAGAATAAGTGGATACAGAGGTGTTTGCTATGGTGATTAGCCATGAAGGAAAGGCTGGAGGTTAGTGTGAATAGATATGATGCACCATGACTATTAGAAAACTTAGTTTAGCATGAATAAGAAAATGAGCCATGGGCTTTCAGGAACAGAAAGTGCAGGTGAAGCTGAATGTAGAGATAGTGGCTGGTGAGGAGCTCTTGGTGGTGAATTAAGAGTATGTGCTTGTAGATGACAAAAAGTTGGTAACAACACCTGGACATGGGGGTAGAATCTCTCCTAGGAATCCACATCACCTCACCAGCTTCTCACTAAACCACTGACTCAGGTTGATAATCATAGTTGCTTCTCTTCCTGTCACAGTAATGAGCTGAATCACTCTGTAAAATCAAGAAGACTGCCTTAATTGAAACCAGGGATGGGAACTCTTGATCAATTATCATTTGAAAAATCCAAAGTTGAGAAAGTTGAGAGTTGTTCCAAGGGCAACTCTATCTACAAAAGGTCTTCAACTATGTTGTGGTTTTTTAATGACAGTTTTAAAAATATGAAACCAAAATAAGAAAATTCTTCATTGAGTTAAGTGAATTTGCAATTTATTGAAAAATTCTAGTAGCCAATGTTGCCAAGAGTGAAATGAAAGACATGTTCTCATTGACTACACAGTTGGTAAAAAAATATCTGATGACAACTTGTCAATATACACAAACAGTTCTAAAAATATTGTGCAATTAATTCTTATAAAATTATCTTAAGAATTATAGATAGAACTTAAAATTGTGTATGTGACTTTGTTACACTCTAATTTATAATCCTGTTAAATTAGAAACAGTCTAAAAAACCAATAATTAGGAATTGGACATTAAAAATGGTTTATTCATGTTATAGAATATTATCCAGTTATGAAAAAGCCAGGCTTTGAAGAATATTGTGACAAAAAAAGAGTGTTGCTTGTATAAATGAAAAGCAGGATATGGAAATATGTATGACCCATAACCTTAATTTTATAAAACAAATTTAAAAATATGAGATAAAAACAACCAAAGTCACAAATATTTATTTACCTACTCATTTATTTATTCAATATATAGTTACTGAGCGTCTGGCTCTGAGTATACAAATTTCTGCTCTCATGAAGTTTACACTCTTGCAGTAGGTAGAAGACGAAAAATAGAGTCATTTATGACTGCGGTCCCCAACCTGTACCGGTCTGTTAGAGCCACAGAGCTCAGAGAGCTCCCCCTCACCTGCTTCAAAAAAATTTCTTCCATGAAACTTACGGGGGAGTGGGTGGTGCATGCGCACAGCAGGAGGTGAGTGGCAGGGTAGCAAGTACGGGAAGCTTCAATGCTCCCCATTGCGCGCATCACCGCCTAAACTACGCCTCTCCCCCCAAACCCCCCCACCCTCGGTTTCTGGAAAATTTGTCTTTCATGAAACCAGTCCCTGGTGCCAAAAAGGTTGGGGACTGCTGATTTAAGAGGTAGGTATATATTGATGCTAGTTATAGTTATATTGGTTTAAATATATATGTGTGTGTATGTGACATATAATGCTTTATCTCACTGAGCCTGCCTAATGTTTAGATATAATATGGAAAATTATAGAAGTATCCACCTCATAGTGATGTGAACATTAAATTAATTAATATCTGCAAAGTGCCTGAAATAGTAAATGTGCAATAAATGTTATAATCTATTACTATGCTTCCTCCTTCTCTATCTACAAGTGAACTTTAGGAACTGGGTACTCCAGGCTTTGACTTTAAAAATACAAACTTGATTAATCTCTGCTTTCCATAAAAACTGCCTTTCAAACTTGCTGTCTTGGTAACATTCTAAAATCAACCTTCTTCTCACCTATGGGTATAGGCTTCATGACTGAGCCAGAGAAGTAGAAGCTATTTAAAAGGGCAATTGGAATAGATGAGTTTAATATTTGGCAACTATTATACCTAGTATATCCTATTAGGAGTGAATTGGTATATGAGTAGCGTGTGAGGAACTAGGAAGAGGGATTTAAAAAGTTTTTCATGCCTGTATCAAAACACCACTTGTACCCTATAAACATACACAACTATTATGTACCCATAATAATTAAAAATTTTTAAAAAAGCTTTCCGTAAAGTTTGGCTATAAGGAGAAAGAAAGAGGGAGAGCTGGGAAAGATATAGGTTCCAGGGAGGTTGATTTGCTGGTTGGTCAGTGAGTTTTTAAAGGTGGTTACCGTAGCAGATCTTTGCTAAATATGTCAGCCAACAACTTTCCCCTTCTCTGCATGTTTCGCTTTCTCATGCCTTCCTTGAAGGAAAAGTCTAGTTCCTTTCACCTTAAATCTGGGCTGGCCCTGTGGCTTGCTTTGATTATAGAGTATGGTAGAAATGATGCTGTGAAATTTATAACACGGGCCTGCAGAGACTTGTAGATTCCACTTTCACTGTCTTGGGATCAAGCCTCGTGAACAGAAACAGGCCTGACTCATGAAGGTGCACATGGGGGTAGTGACTTGATCTGCACCTAGCTGTTGTAACCACCCCAGATGCGGCACCACAAATATAAGTAAGATCATCTTGGCTTTGTTTTTTCTTTTTACCAGTTGATCTTCCAACTGAAGACAATGGTATGAATGAACATGACTTATATCACACTGAACGGAGACAAGCGGTCCACAATGCATTTTGGCTAAACTTTGGAATTGAGAGCAATTAATCACTTATTTTAAACAGTCTTATATCAAATGTAATTCACATACCATATATTCACCTATTCAAAGTATGCAATTCGATGTTTTTTGTGTATTCACAGGTAAATGTGATCATCACTACGGTCAATTTTAGAACATTTTAATCACTTCAAAAAGAAACCCCATACCCTTTAGCTATCATATCCATAACCCCATCTCTCCCTGGTCCTAAGCAACCATTAATCTACTTTCTATCTCTACAGATTTCCGTATTCCAAACTTTCATATGAATAGAATCATGTAATACATGGATCTTTGTTTTTCTTCTGTTTACGTGGTGAATCACAATTACAGATTTATGTATGTTGAATCATCCTTAGATTTATGTACGTTGAACCATTCTTGCATCCTTGGGATGAAACCCACTTGGTTGTGGTGCATTATTTTTTGATGTGCTGCTTAATTCAGTTTGCTAGAATTTTATTGAGGATTTTTGCATCTATATTGATAAGGGGTATTGGTGTATAGTATTCCTTTATGTCCTTTCCTGGCTTGGTATCAAAGTGATAATGGCTTCATAGAATGAGTTGTAGAGGACTCCTTCCTTCTTGATGTTATGAAACAATTTCTGCAGTATGGGTAGTACTTCTTTGTAGTTCTGATAAAATTCACCTGTGAAATCATCTGGTCCGGGACTTTTTTTTTGCTGTTGGAAGATTTTTTATTGCTGCTTCAATTTCATTGCTTGTAATTGGTCTGTTCAGGAGTTCTACTTCTTCCTGTCTGAGCTTTGGGAGATTGTGTGTCTCCAGGAATTTGTCCATTTTCTCACCATTTTTGATTTTTTATGAATAGAGATTTTCATAATATTGACACATGATATTTTGTATTTCTGTGATATCAGTTGTAATATCTTCTTTTTCATTTCTGGTTGAGCTTATTAGGGTCCTATCTCTTCTATTTCTGGTGAATTAGCAAGAGGTCTATCACTCTTGTTTATCTTTTCAAGGAATCAATTTTTTTGCTTTCATTGATCTTCTATATTTTTTTTTGTTTTTGATTTCATTTAGTTGTGCTCTGATCTTAATTACTTCTTCCCTTCTGCTTTGGTTTGCTCTTCCTTTACTAGTTCCTTGAGGTGATTCATTAGATTGTTGATGTGTAATATTTCTTTCTTTTTGGTATAGGCATTTAAGGTATGAATTTTCCCCTTAGGACTTTATTTGCTGAATCTCACAGATTTTGATAACTTGTATCCCCCTTGTCATTTAGTTCAAGAAGACTTTTGATTTCTGCCTTAATTTCCTTCTTGACCCAACAATAATTTAGCAGTAGGTTTTTTAATTTCCATGACTTTGTTTAGAATTGAGTGTTTCTGTTGGAGTTGATTTCTAATTTTATTCTACTATGGTATGAGTAGATGTATGGTAAAGTTTCTATTTTTTTGAATTTGTTGAGACATATTTTGTGGCCTAAGGTGTGATCTATCTTAGAGATTGTTCCATGTGTTTATGAAATGAATGTATATTTGGCAGTTTTGGGGTAGAATGTTCTCTAAATGTCTATTAGGCCCATTTGCTCTAGAGTCCCATTTAAATCCAGTGTTTCTTTCTTTATTTTCTGCTTGGAGGATCTTTCCAGTTCTCTCAGTGGGGCGTTGAAGTCCCTGGCAATTATGATGTTGCTGTTTATCTCTTTTTTTAGATCTAGTTTGGTTTGCTTTATGAATCTGGGAAAACCTGGATTAGGTACATAAATATTTAGAATTTTTCTGTGTCCTTAAAATTGCTCCTTTTACCATTATATAGTGACCCTCTTTGTCATTCTTTAATATTGTTTATTTGAATCTACATCATCTCATATGAGAATAGCTACACTTGCTTACTTTTGATTTTCATTTGTCTGGAATGTTTTTTTTTTCATCCTTTCACCTTGAATATGTGTTTTCTGGAGACAGCAGATACATGGCTTATATTTTTTATCCAGTCAGCCAGCCTGTTTCTTAAGTGGAGAATTCAAGGCATTCACATTTGTTGAAAGTATTGATAAGTGGGATTCATTTCTGTTCATTCTGCTGAGTAGAACCTTGTTGCTTTGTTTTACCTTTTGAGCCATTATTTTATGTGGTCTCTGAGCTTTAGCTTGTGGGTGATTTTACACTGGTGTGTTTCTATTATGCTAATTGATGTATAATGCAGATCTGAGTATTTCCTGCAGGGCAGATCTGGTCTTGATAAATTCCCTCAGTATTTGCTTGTCTGAAAATGTCTTTATTTCTCCCTCATATAAGAAAATTAGTTTTTTAGGATACAAAATTCTAGGCTGGCCATTATTCTGTTTAAGAAGGTTGAAGATGGGGTACCAATCCCTTCTGGTTTGTAAGGACTCAGTTGAGAAGTCTGCAGTTAGCCTCCTGGGTTTTTCTTTGTAAGTTACATGATGTTTTCACCTTAAGGTTCACAGGAGTCCTCCCTTCATGTTAACTTTGCCTAGTCTTATGACTGTGTGTCATGATGATTTCCTCTTGGCGATCAATCTCCCAGGTGTTCATTGATATCCTTGTACCTGGATATCTAAATTTCTACCAAGACCAGCGAAGTTGTTCTCTATTATTCCCTCAGATAGTTTTTCCAACCCTTGTCTGATTTCTTCTTTGCCCTCAGGGTTGCCTATAATCTTATGTTTGACCTCTTTACATCATGCCATATTTCTTGTAGGCTTTGTTCCTTCCTCTTAATTCTCTGTTCTTTATCTTTGACTGTCTTGTTTAATTTGAAGGGGTTGTTTACAAGCTCTGAGATCTTTTCTTCTGCCTGGTCTAGTCTACTCTTAAGACTTTCCACTGTGTTTTGAATTTCCTTGAATGAATTTTTATTTTCAGAAGTTCTATTTGATTTTTTAAAATAATTCGATTTCTTCATAAAATTTTTTATTTATTTTCTGAAAATTTTTTGTGGTTTCTTTGTGTTGGTTTCCCATTTTCTCTTGTATTTTGTTGAGCTTACTTACAATCCATATTTGGAATTCTTTATCTGTCATTTTAATATTCTCATTTTGGTTAGTATCCATTGCTAGAGATCTGGGTTTCCTTTTGGGAGTAATCTTTCATTCTGATTCTTGATATTTCTGGAGTTTGTTCAATGATTCCTTCGCTTCTGGAGAAGCTATTGCTTCTTATATTTGGATTTTCTTTTGTTCTGATAATGTCATGCCCAATTCAATCTCTGAGATAGTAGGTGGTGCGTGTGCATGAGAATCACCCAAACCCTGTATGATTGAGTCAGAAAATGCTATAAAGGGCCAGCAAATTGACCTCCCTGTCAGTAGGTGGTGCTTGAAGAAAGAAGATGCTGCAATGTTGTTTTTGGGTGCTGTGACTAGCTCTGTTCCCTCAGGAGAAGCACTCAAATGTCCCAGGTAGAGGAGGGTGGAGTCCCGGAACTTCAGATGTTCCCTAATTCTCTGCCACAGTAGAGGTGGGTGGGGAGTGTGGCTGAGTAGGTCTGGGTTGGGTGAGTTTGCCCCCAGGCTCAATGAAAGCTGGCAAGGTATCTCTTTCAGCAGGGGTCAAGGGTCTGCTCCCAGCTTGTGGGCAAACCACCTGAGAGGAACCAAAGTAGCCTCACCCAACCATAAAATCTGCTTGTAGAGGTAGGGCTGTCTTAGATTCACATTCTGGCAATCTGGGGTGTCCTTTGCTCTTCTCTGATCTCTCCTGCTGCTAGGTTTTTCCCCTTGGCATCTGCCATCAGGCAGGAGCTCAAGCCAGCTGGGCTTCCCCATGACTGTTATGCCAGCAGGAAAGTTTCCTGCTCAGGATCCCAGCCTAACCTGAGAGTGTGGCCCCCTGGTGGGAAGGGGTACCCTGCAACATGATGCAGCTAGGACCCACTCTGGACTCTCATCCCTGATCTTCGTATGTGGGATCCCTTGCCCATTGAGACTAATTCACAAATCTCCCCTCCCTGCCCTTGAGCCACATGATCAAGATCTGGGGGTATGTAATCTGGCCTTCAAGTTTGTCCCTGGGTCCTTGAAGATCAATCCCTAACCATTCCAGGGAGAAGTGCGCTGGTCTTGAGATGCCTACGGGTGCCCAAGCAGGATCGATGTCCCTCTGCCTTGTGATATGCCCTGAGGCAAGCAGCACCTGGGAGAGATGACGAGGAGAAAGGTTATAGTCCGAGCATCCCTCAGTCTACTGTAGGACCCCAAGAGGAAAGTTCTGAGCCCCACTCTTTGTGGAAGCCTCAATGTGGTGGCTCAATTGTCTCTCTCAGCAGCTACAGGTGGGGGAGCAGAAGGCGAGAAAAAGAGTCTGGATGGAGGAAAGCTAGCATTCTGATCATGCCTGTCCCTCCCTCTGGGAAGCTTCTCACCCAGAATGTCCAAGCACCAAAGTCACACAGGTCACCTGATATCCACTGGACCTCTGTGGCTCTTGCAATCTGGGCTGGAGTTGAAAAATATCTGTGTGGTAATGAGCAAAATGAAACCTGAGGAGCTGAAGCTCCCTGGGGAAGACAAAGGTGCATGGTGGGTAGAAAAGCAATATAGTGTATGCAATCTGTGCTCAGGTCTGTGTGTTAGAAAGTGCATCAGAGGGGCTGGGAGCCTGATGCCCCATCCACAGAAGCTTCCAGCTCACTGGTGGCAGCAGCCTCTGAGCTCATGTGGGTAGAAAGTCTCTCCAGCAGCTCAGTAGCCCACTGTCCATCAGAGATGTTAGAGGGGGTAGAAAAAAACTGCTCCATCTTTTCTTCTCACTGGACTCCAAACCTCTTGGGGGTTGATCTCTGCTGATACCTTGCTCCTTCTTGCTCTGCTCTGCAACTTCTTCTGGTGGAGTCTCTCCCATTAAAACTTGAAGTTATGGAAACCTGCAATTTGGATTGAATCAATTCCATAATTGATTGACTTTCTTGTACCTGGAAGGTCTTGGAGGGGAACCAATGGTGTGCCAAGAAAAAGCACAACTGCTTATTTACTACCTCTCACCTTCATTCTTTGAATAATAGCTTTGCCTAGTAGAGGATTATTGGTTGACATTATTTCTTGGAGCACTTTAAATATATCATCCCAATGCTTCTAGTCTCAATTATTTCTGTCAAGAAGTCAACTCTGTTAATATTATTGGGGTTCCCTTGCAAGTGAAGGGTCATTTGTCTCTTACTGCTTTCAAAGTTTACTCCTTGTTATAGTTTCATTATTTTTGATATGATGTGTCTTTGTGTAGGTCGCTGTGTTTACCCTACTTGGAGTTTATTGAGCTTTCTGGATATCCAGATTATTGTTTTGCAATAAATTTGAGATATTTAATTGATTATATCTTTGAATATTTTTTTTCTGACTCCTCTCCTTTTTGTACTCTTATTACAGATATGTTTGTGTGCTTAATAATGTCCCATATTTTTCTGAGGTTCTGTTCAATTTTCTTCATTCTTTTTTTATTTTTGTTCTTCAGTTTGCATAATCTCTATCCATTTATCTTCAAATTTGCTACTTTTTATTTTGTTTATTCAAATCTATTATTGAGCTCCTCCAGTGAATTTTTTATTTCATGTATTGTACTTTTCAACTTCAATATTTTCATTTAGTTCTTTTTATGATTTCTCTCTGTTGATATTTTCTATTTGATGTGATGTTGCCATTATGCTTTACTTCTTTAGTTATTCTTTCCCTTAGTTTTTACTGTTAAATATGAAATCTGTACATTCTTCCAGGATGTTTTTTGCTTGCTTTTTTTCCGAGTGTAAGAGCCATATTTTCCTGTTTCTTTGCAGATTTCACATTTCTCATTTGAAACTAAACCTTTTAAATATTATACTGCTGTGACAACTCTGGTTACTGTTTCTCCTGCTCCAGGGCTTTTTATTTTCTTGCTTGTTTAGTGACTGGCTGCATTGTTTTAGTGACCTCTATCCACCTTCATCCCTCCCTTTACCTGTGTTAAATCTGTGATACTACTATGGGAGATACAGCTTTGGGCATTCCGACAGTTACCCTAGGATGTCAGTAGTATTAGGGTGCTCTTTCACTCTTTTTCTGACCACTCTCAGCTATTAAACTCCAGATTTGCCCACTGATTGCTATTTTCAACAATATCCTGAGGAACAAATTCCTCTACAAATTAATCCAATCAAATAGTTATTCCTTTGCTGGAATATTTTCTGAGATTAGTGTTTCACATTTGTTTTGACCCCAGGAGGGCTCTTCTCAGCTGTTTTATTTCCTGGGTTCAGGCAAATTAGCCAGCCTATGTTCTATGCTGTATCTTTATTGTATTCATGAATCTGCTCCAAATTGCCTTTCACTACAATATCCAATGTTTTGAGAGTACCTTTAGGTTAAAAGTTCTCCATTCTTTGTTACAAATGAAGTCAATTCATTTGGGAACTGATTAGGAACTATTGGTTTTATGGTATGCTTCTCCCCCAGGCAAAATCTCTGAGCTGAGCTCTGGAGCTATGGGTGGGGACAAAAGCAAGCTTTTCTTTGAGTCACACTACGGTTCTGGAAGCTGGGCACTGGTGGAAGGGGAGACAATGCTTCTCTCTCCTGTACTTATGGAACCACATCCTTATGAAAACACATCCTTGTGACCAGGAAGAAGAGCTATCAGAGGCCAAGTCTTCTTAGCACACTACACTGAGGTAGAAACTAGGTGGTGGACAGTAGGAACAAGCCTCCACCTATGAATACACTCTTTTAAACTCAAGGGTAGGAAGCTGGGAGCAGGATGACAAATGCTGAGGTTTTACCATCTCCAGAAAGAAAGCCTGGGAGCTGAATGTAGGGGAAGCCCTCTTATCTGCAGTAGTCTTAGTTCAAACACAATGGACTCTCATGTCTCTTACTGAATTTTTGTAGATTTTCTTCAACAAATATTTCTTCACTTGCTGTTGCCTTTAGGGCCATTTCCAGAAGCTTCATATTGTATTGCTTGTTTTATTTTCACCGGTTTTATTGGGGAGTGGGTCAGTAGAGCTCCTCGTGCTGTCATGCCAGAAGTCAGTTTCCTATTGTTTTAAACTACTAAGTTTTGGGGTGGTTTCCAGAGGAACTCATAGATATTTAATATAGAGAAGTGACAAGATTAGAGGGATACCTTGGTGATACAGGCACAGCAAGATTATAGAGAGTGGCCAGGTTTAGGGATCCAAAGTAGAGTTGAGAGAGTTGATTATGCTATGTGGGTGAATAATAACTACATATTTTTCCAGGAAGTAATACTGGGAAGATTTGTGGTATAGACTTGAAATAATAAATGTATTTTTATTTTTTATTCTTTTGAAGTAAGCCCACTGAGAAGGAGGGTGGACAAAGTGAGTATCTGATATGCTTTCTCTGACTGGGAAAACAATGTTGAAGGGTCTATAAAATTTGGTGACAGAATTTATGGTTGTAGTAGCAGTATTTCCAGATATGTTATCTTCTTCAAAGCAGAAGTATGGGAAATATTTTGGTTATTTCTGGATTGAGATTTCTCTAAGCATGTATGGCACAAACATATGAGCAAGAGAATTTAGGACATTGATAAAAAAATTAACTTAAATCATAAAGTTTTGGATATACTTTTGAAATAAAAATAAGTATTTATAAACATGAAGAACATTGAGGATTGTTGTATTCAAGATTCCAAAGGGGGCAAAAGAATAGTTGTAGGGGAAGAGTGTGAGGAAGTAACCTGAAATAAAAGGAAGTTTTTGAATGGTTTATTTGGCTGAATGAGAAAACCAGGGCTTAATCACAAGAGTGTGTAGATGAGAGAGTGAAAACAAGGTCATTTGAAAGGAAAAAGTCAAAGAAATGAGAAAATTTTATTTTATGTACGTCATCACATTGAAACTATTTGGGATAATGGCAGGAGTTGGAGTAGAGTAGACCAGTGAGCTGGGTTACAACATGTTTAAAAAGAATAAAGGGAAGGACCAGTATGTCAGCAAATGGCAGCAATAAGGGATAGACTGTAAATTTCTAATGGTATAAGCTGCAAAAGAATAGCTTCATTTCGTTTAATTCTAAATATTCAGTGATATGGAATTGGTTTAGTAGGTTAAGATTTTCAAACATTACGATAATGTGATTTTATATTTTTTAACAGAGAATTTCCTATTACCACTTATCAGAACAACATGAATGTTAGGACTTAATTTTTACAAAATTATAAATCAAACCAGAATAACGTAGGCAGATACAGTTATTAGTGAAAATCTCTACGTAGTGAGACTTTTGCTGATTTTTTTCTTTCATTTTAATATATTTTTTAAAATATTTATAATGTATGCTTTATTTTGAAGTTCAGCAAAGAAATAAAGCCTATTTTTATTCTGGAAAACAAAATATTATTAACTCTAATCTTTTATTAAACTTGTCATTTATTTTATCCATTGGAAATGCAAGTTGCCACCAGAAACTATTTATATAGCTCTATATAAATGTAGAATAAGAAAATAGAAAAAGTAGTTTCAGGAAGCTTATATGCCACAATCTCAAGAAAATTTATGTCATATTACTCCAAACTTAATAAGTTAGAGTATTATGTCTGAGATTTCTGAGCATGTCTTTTGCTTTTGAGACAATTATTATTTCATCTATATTTAAGCTCAGTATGTGTTTACCAACTGCAGATACATGATGATAAACCTCTCAATAAAAATGGAAAAAATTCAGGGGGATGGGGGCAAGGGCAATATACATAACCTAAACTTTTGTACCCCCACAATATGCTGAAATAATAAAATAAATAAATAAATAAATAAAATGGAAAAAATCAATTGAATAAAATTAATTAGGTTGTTTTATGTGAACTCACATGAAATTAATCATCTTAAAAATGATTAGTTATTTCCCAAATTCAGGTTAAAGAAATTTAGTGATGTACTTAGTAAAAGCGATCACACAGAAATAAGATTACAAATTCCAGCAGTCCTGAAAGCTAAGATACAGATCTTAAACTGGGAATTTCAAGGCTTACATTAACATTTTCTTTCTTTAAGTTCTTCATCTCACTTAGAAGAAACTGACCATTTTTAGCGTATGCCTTAGTTTCACTATAATATTCTATACCACTAGCCAAAGCTTTGGTTACCCAAAGCTTTGCCTTCTGTTGCTAGTATGTAGCAGGTGTCTGCAGGTGATGATTAACCATCTGATTTAGCAATGCTTTCCATGGGCTATGAGTGTTTCCTTCACAAATTGAAACAGGGTCATTAATGACATTAGATTACAAACAGATTGGAGACCAATTCCAGACATCTTGGAGTCAATTCTAACAATTCATTTCTAAGGTTCTATTGCTCTGGAACATTATTCTCTAATGAAATACAAGTTGAGCTATAAATGCAAGCCACCTATGTGTTGTTAAAATATTTAATAGCCACATTAACAATGTCAAAATGGGTGAAATTAATATTAGATATTTTATGTAGGTACTATAAAATTATTAATGATATGTTTCTATGTTTTTCTTACTGTCTCTGAAATCTGGTGTGTATTTTATAGATACAGCAAATCTTAATCCTCACTGATCACATTTTAAGTGCTCAGTAAGCACCATGGCTCGTGGCTACTGATCTAGAAGCCCTTCTATTAGCAATTTCTGTCGTAGGGTTCAAATAAAGAAGCAGAACAACATGAACGATACAGAATAAGGGATTTTATATGAGGATAGACCTTACACAATTATGGAAGTTGGAATAGGCATCTCTGCAATACTATTGTCTCGGCATCTGGTGTTGAGAGTGAAGCCATTAGCTATCAGCCAGAGCAGCAGTCAGAAAGGAAAACTGATATATTCAATACTCAGAATAAGGTACCCATTACCATGAATTGGAACCCATATTATTCTCTCTCTGCCTCACACTGCTGCAAGAGTAACATGTGCATGAACTTGTAGCCCTTTACCACAGACTTGCACACTCACTTGGCCCAGGACTTGAGAAAGCTGGAAGGAGCCTTTCTGATGGGCCTCATGTCATCAAAATGAGACCACAAATGGGCAACAAGTGTGAGATGCCCCAATGGGTGCTACTCTACAGTAATCTTCTGAGCATGAAAGATGTGGCTGCTACTTTACTTCTTCCTTCCCCATTCATGCAAACTTCTTTTGTAGCCGATATGAACCCAAAACCTTACAGGACAGGAACTCTTAGAAAATATTTATAGCCTGACTATGGTGACACAGTAATAAACCACTCAACTATGTTACATTAAAAAATTAAAAATAAAAAACAAAATGAGGAAAAATTTCTATGAAATATCATAAGAAAGATTAAAATCTATAATTTATAAAGGACTGTTACTAGTCATTTAGAAAACCATATTAACCACCAGTGAATAAAATGAACAATGATTATTCTCAAAAGATAAAAGAAAGTCATGAAGATCACAAAAACAGAGCCTCATTTAAAAATATGCAAATAAAATATATAGATAAAAATTTTATATTTTTATGGTACAAGTACTTAAATGTACTATCATACATTGTTGGGTGGCATAAAAACTGGTGTAAAATTTAACACATAAGAAAAAAATCATAAAATACTTTACAAAATATGTTAAGTGATAAAAGCTAAATACATTACTATGTATATAGTTACAGTATGATCCTGATTTTTAAAATAAACACTATAATGGCATATTTCTCTACTTGGAAAAAATTCTTGGAAGGAAATATTTTAAAATGTTAAGAGATATCACTAGGAGATTTTTAATTAATTACACTTTCCTCTTTTTTCAAACATTTTTGAAATCTACATGTGATGTTACCTAAATTCTAAAAACTAATCAAAATCATTAAAATATCTCAAGTAATTTAATGGCATTTTTCTTTTCAAACTCATATACATCACATATTGTTACAACTACTTCTGACATTTAAAAGATCAATCCTTTAACTTTGTTGTAGATTTTTCATGGAGATATGGTAATTTCCCCCATTAATTTAGTGATCACTAATTCTTTTATGTGTGAAACTCCAGTTAGAATACATGTAAAACTGCATAAAGTCTCCATACTTTACAATATGTGATCTATCATATTTATAAGTATATATAATTTAACTTTTACCTGGAAACTGGGAGGGGAAGAATTATTTTCAGTAAATAAATAAATAAGTCTGAAGTCTTATACGTAAGCAAATGGCTTACTTGCAGTCAGCATACAGGTAAGTTGAGTTATTTTAAGTAACATAGAAAGTATAAAGAAATGCAGAGCTATCAGTGCAGAGGAATATACTATTTGTACCTCCCATACCAAATTACTCACATGCTTACCTCTATGATTTATTACTCTGCCATGCCATTTCATCTGGTCCACATGTGGGGTTTATCTCTTTCACAGGATAATCTTGCTATAGAGACAATGTAGTTATTGAATGTCTTCTACAAAGAACGAACTTGTTAATAGCTTCTCTGTGTCACTTCAAATCCATCTATATCTGGAACCCAGCTATGTATATATTGATACATAAAAAACTTTCCTTCCTCAAACTGATGGTTACTACTGTCTCAAAGTCATAATGCTTCACAAAAAAACTTGCTCAGCTGGTAAAGCTTTCTTTTGTCTTTGATGTTATTTTTCCTTAAAAAGAAAAAAAGAAAGAGAGGGTTTGATCATCAGAGGATTTATTCCAACAGCCAATGTCTTTCTCACTCAGAAGCACCTAGAGACCATTTTTATAGCATTTCTTGAACAACATTATTCTTTATATCAGACTGATGTGAAAAAAATACAAATTTTCAAAGCATCTTTTGCACGTAAACTTAAATGCTGCTTACTATCCTCACTCTGATGTGTTTTCTACCTGAAATGAAAAGGTACATTTTAAAGCTTGCTCATAGAAGGAAAAGACCAATGTTTAGTATCAAAGGAGAACTTAAAATTTGATCTTTCAGATAACCCACAAGACAAACTACAGTTCCACAAGGAATACTACCCCAGATAAGTTTACTTACTGTCAAGATAAATGGTGTATTTGAAGGAGAGGGTAATAGAGGTGTGAGAGTGGAAACTGTGAGCCTGATTCGATGTCAGGGCTCCACAGTCAGTATACAGCAGAGGCAATCATTTCAAGTTCCAAAGAATGGAAAAGAGAAACACAAAAGAAAACACTCTAATAAGTAGTGAGTTTCAAGAAAGCATTGTGCATGACACAACTAACACATGCTGTGGAGTCCATTCTGTTTGGAGTAAAAGCTCAGGTGGCTGATATTCACAGGTGCTCCCTACTTTGTGCTCCCAAAGAACTGTGAACACATGTGTTGGCTCATTGATCTTATTGCTTTGTTGATGGTCAGCTGGAAGAGTCAGACATGAAAACTAACAATTTCAGTGAAATTATCTTGCTCTTCTCTGTATTCTTAACATTTATTTAGCATTATATTAGTTTAATTCTTAACCTTTCTTTGTTTAAATTTGATTGTCTTTATTGTAAAGAATATGCAACTTGAAACTCTTGAGATTTACCCCTATCTTCCTAGAATAGGTTGGAGGGATGAGGTTGGACATATCTGGGAAAGACAAGGAGATGATTTGAATTAAAGCTCACAGTGGTTATGTGAATAATGGACACTTGGCAAGAATGAAAACTGAACTGTTTGGGCAATTGAGGGGATTCTGGAGGCTTATTAGAGAGATGATAAAGTAGATGATATAACAGAAGAATTTGGGGGAAAATAAGAAATTCTAACAGGGAATTTAACCAAGTTTCTGTCATGTGGTATACAGTATAAATTCTTTTATCTATTGCCCTAGGAAATCTTCAGTTAAAGATTTATATTTATTAACAAATTTTGAAACTGGAATTGCTTTAGGAGCTGCATGCGTGTACCAAGTCTTGAATCAAGGTGAATGTTGGGTAAAAAAAGGTGTAGTGAAGTAGTCCACCAAAACCATGATAAAACTATTATATTAAGTAAAATATTTCCTCAATGAGACTTACAGTTAAGTAAATATATAATCATAGGTACCATTACTAGTTTTATTAATTGTAGCTATTATGTATAAGGCACACACTAAGGATGTTCTATGTACTATTTCATTTAATCCACACAACAGGCCATTGTGGTATTTTGTTACAGTAATGCCTCCCAGTGAATCACATCACTCTCTTTTCTAGTCCCTTCTAACACTGACTCTAGCTTTGGCAGTGTAACTTGAGCAATATGACACCAGCATACTTGAAGAAAATAGACGCTTTATAAACACCTGGACGTTGAATCTTGCCCTCTTGGAATGCTGCTGTCATCACAAAATGAAAAGGTTTGGTCTAGCCTCCTTAAGGATGAAAGACCCCAAGAAGAGTGAGGTCCAGGCACCCTAGCTGAGTCCCCATCCAATCTCCAGTTGAAAACAGCTACATGAGTGAGCCCAGGCAAGACTAGCAGAATTTAATCTACAGAATTGTTAGAAATAATAAATTCATGGTGTTTTAAGTCATTAAGTTTTGGAGTGATTTGTTACTCAAGAAAAAAAAAACTGACAATGTATACCAGAAATGGGTGCTTTCTTATAAAAATTTAAATAATGTAGTGTTGGCTTTGGAACGTGGTAGGACTAAAGGCTGCAAAGGAAAAAGGAGATTGTTATTGGGGGTTGAAAAAGCAGAGAGTTAACTGCTATTGGAAGATAGAACTATGATGGCCTATGTTTTATAGTAGAGAAACAATTGGCAAAACTACCAGCTGCTATCATGTGAAAGATAGTGACCTGGCAAAGCAGATTGCCAACCACCATGTTGAAAAAGCTAATTGACTTTCACAGCTACATAGTAATAAATAATTGATATAATCCTAGAGATAAATACCATTATTGTCAACAATTTACAGATGAAGAAATTAGGCTTAAAGAGCCTCAAGTTCACTGCAATGCTATTTCTTATAGGGCAGATTTGGCTATATTTGTTTATAGTTATTCATTATAGAGTGTGGATTCATTTACAATATTATGAAGCAGTTATATATGATTCAAATTTTGTGCATCATAAATCGTAAGATAGCATGGGGGCAAAATTTCAATATAAGTGTAAAAGGTTTAATATTTCCCAGATAATGTGAAATATTTTATGTGATATAACCAACAACATACATTGCTTTGCCTAGTTCTTATAATAAACATTTTTAAAATTTTGTTCCATCAGGTGACATGAACGAGTCAACAAAATTTAGTCTTCACATTTGATTTTAGCTAAAAGGCCAAGAAGTGTTAAGATTTTTTCTTACATTTACTCATATGGTCTTACGTTGTCTCTGTTCTTTCATTCAACTAACACAAATGGCACTCAGTCCCTTATAGTCTGAACAATAGCAATAGCTACATTAAGAGTCTTCCTTCTGCTCAAGTCTTTCCTCGCTAGTTCTTGTTGAATACCTTAAGATGAACATCTGAAAATACCATTTTCAGATGCCATTAAGCTGAAATATTTTCAATACATTCTGGCCAAATTTATGTATTCTAGCACAATGTTTCTTCTTAACCTGTCCTTTTCCTCTCACTCTCTTTGAAACAAGCTCTGCTTTTTTTTTTTTCTTTTTTGACAAATTGGTCTAATCAAAGTTCCTTGGACAGATCTCTCCTTTCCATGCATATGTGTGCTCTGTTCTCTCACCTAGAATGCCTGTCTACATCCTTAAATAAGCCTTATTATTAGTCATTATTATTTGCTAGCATTCATAGGGAATATAAGAGCTACCAAATGGGTTTTAGTTAGAACACCACCAACAATCAACAAGTGGTATCTTCCTGGGACACTGCTTTGAAATTATTACTATTGTCATACTCATGGTGATGGCAGATTCTCAAGAGCCTCTTCAATTTGCTAAAAGCTCAGGGGGAAAAAAAATCATTGTCTCCATACTGTTCAGTCTGTAGACAGATCCTGCTACAGTGTAATTTGTAAAGTAATTCAGAGAAAAGTGAGTAAATTTTTGTGAATAAAAGGTTTACTTCAGATCTGCTCTGGTTATACAACAGATATATGAATGTGAATTAAAATTTTTACATTCGTAACATTAGGATACTTAAAGCTAATAGTCAAATATCCTAGATTTTAAAAAATTGGCATTCGTGTGATGCAGTAGTCAGACATTATTTAAGAAATTAAAGTGTATTAAATAAATATAGCTTGTTTAGTGGTGAGGTAGAATTAGTTTACAATACTAGAAAAAGGGGACTCTAATTTTGCATTGCTATAAATACAGCTCAACTAAAGAAAAAAGTTTGTTCAAGACAAACTAGAAACGGTTAATACTCCTAAAATATTTCACATTAAAAAATAATTACTAAAACTTTCAAAACAGTAGAGATTTAAAATAATGCCAGTTTGTTTTTATAACAAAATAAGAAATCAAAATTAATCAAATCAAATTTTAGAGTCTAGAAACTGCATCTTTTAGCTACTCTGACAATTTGAGATGACATCATTCTGAGGAATAAAATCATTTTTACATACAAGACAATTTTGATAATAGATTTTTATTCTAGGTGTTCATTTATTTTATACCAAAGCAATGGTAATGAGAAAAGTCTAATGGTAATGATAGTAATGAATTTGCCTATTTAATTACTGTCACAGGTATAAAATGAATTAAAATTAGCAAATATATTTTTTGCTATTTTTTAATGTCATTGTTGAGGAGAAAAGGGCAAGAAAGTGGGAAGGTAATGGGACCAAGTCAGGAGCCCCAGAAGAAGGAAGATGATTAATTTAAAATATATCATAATCAAATATTGCCTCCTAAGGGTCATGCTTTAAAAATGGAAATAAACCAATGGTCAACTTCTTGAGTCAGGTACTGCAATCAATAGAATATGCTTGAGATAGCATTTAAAATACTGATATGTATTAAACAGTTCACAGGTCTATTGGAGAAAAAAGGAAGAACTCTGCATCTTCCATATCCTTGGCTTTAGGACAATTCTCAACTCAGAAGTGTATGTCCTCAAAATATTTCGTAAATGAATGAATGCTATTTCTGATATTGCACATAATATCCAGTCTAAATAAAAAATTAACAATTTTTTCTGTTCAAATACTTAGCCACATTCAAGAACTTTTTATGCTACAAAATGATTGGTAAATATTTGTCTTCATTACTCACCGATATAGGAGGCCACAGTGCTCATTTCAATACATACACAAGTAGATGTGTGTATACGCTTAAATACCCATGGTTTAATTCAGAAAACTCTATTACTTAGATCAATTTGGCATCTGTACACCTTTCACAGATTATCATATTTATTTAATGCCTTATTTTCCTTTCTTTTTATTTTCTCTTCTTCTGCAAATAGCCAAGCAATACCACCTAGAAAGAATATAGGAGATGCCTGATAATTATAATTTAGGATGAATTTGCAAACAATACCTGAAGATTTGGACACTTTTTAAATGTTAAACTATTTGAAGTATTAACATAGATGCAGAACAGTTTCTATATACATCCTGATTAATTTCAACCCAGCAAACAAACAAACCTAATGTGTAACTGGCACCCAATGAAGAAACAGAACATTAAGCAGAATCCCAAAGTTCTCCTCATGCCCAGCTCATTCCATAAGGGTCACCTCTGTCCTGATTAGTTATGGTTGTTCTAGAATTTTATATAAAGAGAATCATGCAGTGTACATGTTTGGCTTCTTTGGCTCAATATTATGTTTGTGAGATTCACTATTGTCATGTATAGCTGCAGTTTCTTCACTTTCATGGCTATATGGTACTCCATTGGATGAATATATAATACCGTTTATCTGTCTGTCCTCACATTTGTTAAGTAGATAATTAGGATCTCTGGCTTTTCTTGGGACAAGGGTTCCCTATTTTGGTGCTGTTTCCAGCAATTGCTCCACGTGGGAAGAAGGGTGAGGACAGGTACTCCATTTTAGTGCTGCCCCACCTTCAATCCTATCCCGAGCAATTGCTGCACCTGGGGAAGAAGGGAAGGCTTTATCAATCTAGGAATTCCCCAGCCCAGGCATAATAAGATTTAGAGTTTTCAAACCCATTAATTACATAATTTATTAATTTGTTTGGACTTTTACAATTAAATAATTATAGATTTAAGTACATAATTTTAATAACATTTACAATGCAAGCCTCTTTTTATTTTACATTAGCTTTTATAAAGTGTCTTGAAAATGTGGGGAAAATTATTTTAAGAGATGGGTAAACTATATAAGTAGAAGCTATAATTTTCAACAAAAAGACAGTACAAATGTAAAAATGAAAAGCACAAATTGTACAAAGGCAAAATGTTAGAGTATATGACTAAGTGATTCAAAAAGCATTACTTTTACATTCCTTTAAACACTTATTGTTAGAAGTAAAAGAGTAATTTAACTTAAAAAAAAAATATTTAGAAAGTGACCTAAAGTACCCTAAGTGTAATTAATATGCCATTAGCTTGAATCCATATTGTGGTTCACCAACTGTCCCCCACCTAGTGGGCTTTCTTAGAGGGAGCTCGTATATACAGATGGAATTTTGAGGACACCTGTTGGACATCTGATAACATCCTACACCTCCCAAGAGCCCTCTTGAAGGCTGTGCTAATAAACGGAAACAATCTGAGAAGTCAGGAAGGAAGTGAGTGGGTCAGTCGGTGAGTAAGTTGGTCTGTCTCTCTCCGTTGGTGGAGACAGACCCCTTTTATTCTACAATGAAGAGCTGCACTTGTGAAACTACTCCCTGCCTGAGGTTACTTCATTATCAGCCTTGCTGGTGATTTTTCCAAGAAAGGAGTCAAAGGACTGGGACAATAGTCTGGTCACTTTACTGTGTCTGGTCATTCTTCTGCCAAGAGCACACCTAGACCCCAGAGCAGACTGCCACCTGGCATCTTTGGTGCTGAAACCTGGGATTCTGACACATTGATCAATGGTTGGTTTTTTATCAATATTAAAAAATAGAACTACCATTTGATCCAGCAATCCCACTACTGGCCAGCCACTCTAAGGAAAAAAGACATTATATAAAAAAGACATCTGCACTTGAATGTTTATAGCAGCACAATTCATAATTGCAAAGATGTGGAAACAACCGAAATGCTCATCAATACACGAGTGGATTAATAAAATGTGGTGTATATAGATACTATGGAGCACTACTCAGCCACAAAACAACAGTGGTGAACTAGCACCTCTTAAATTATCCTGGATGGAGCTAGAGCCCATTCTCTGAAGTGAAGTATCACAAGAATGGGAAAACAAGCAGCATGTATACTCACCATCAAATTGGTACTATTAATAATTAACACTTATGTGCACACATGGGAGTAACATTCAACGGGTGTCGGGCAGGTGGGAGGGGGGTGGAGGGGATGGGTATTTTCACACCTAATGGATGAAGTGCGTACCGTCTGGCGGATGCACACATGTGTAGCTCTGACTCCGGTAGTACAAAGGCAGTATATGTAACCTAAACGTTTGTACCCCTGTAATATTCTGAATAATAATAAAAATAGTGCTTATGAATACCACTGTTGATATTTTATGGGCATTTTTGGCTTTTAAAAATAGTTATGTTCTTTTACATCTTTTGGAGAATATATACTTGTATATCTTTGAGAGAGGAGATGTTGATTAATAAAGTGTGTGTGTAATCACCTTTATTAAGCTTAGTCAAAAGGTTCTCAAAGTGGTTGTCTCAAGCTGAACACCCACCAGGAGTGTGGGAGAGTTCGGGTTACTGCAGAACTTGGACATTTTTCATATCTCTAATCTTGATCCTTAAATCTTCCCAGCCAAAATCATCATTTTTCCTGCCAGTCATAAATTAGAAAAGTGCAAATGGGCAGATGTTCATAAAAGAGGGATACTTTAAACTTCACTAATTCCAAAAGTCTTTTAATAGAAATATAATATTTGTCTGAAATGGTCTGTCTTTTAATTTTAACTATTTGATTAAAACAGATCAAATTAATTATTTAAAATAAAATGATTATCTTAATCCCATTTATTTCTTCTCTCTGAAGTATCTCTCTCACACACAGACATACACACATATATCTTTATCTAGATCCTGAGCACTCGCCAAATAAATAAGAGTCATTTTTAGTGTTCTCCTAAAGCCCCCACAAGTGAAAAAAATACATATTCATAAACAAACAAAATTAGAAGTCAGTGTTCTGAAAAAGGAGTGCTTGAAAAACACCATGATTTTAAGCTTTACAGAACATATCATTGTACTCAGTGTAGGAGGTGAAGACAAGAGGCAATTTATTCTGCAGCTGGTTTCGAAATAAACACAGCAAAGTAAGATAAGGAGTGAAAGAGGGATAAATCCGCCAGTAGCAAACTTGATGGACAGACAGGCTGCCATTAACAATGCTGTTGCCTTTGTAAGTACAGAGTGATGTGGAGATACCCTGGCATTTATACTGTAGACATGGTCCTTAAAGATTTTACACCTCCAATTCCTTAGAATTATCAGCTATCTCCAGCCTGTCAGTCATCCGAGCAATCTTAGATTTTTAGCTTGCAGGCCAGGCAGATTATTGACAAAGCAATCCAGGGTGATATAACACACCCTGACAAACAACAGTGAGGGGATTGTGTTTACCACTTTCACTGCACCAATTCAGCTAAATTAATTCTTAACACTGAAAGTAAACTTTCTCTTGATAACCATTCACTCCCTACCAATGTTGTTCTGCTACACAGCACTAGCTCAAGTGGAGGTGTAATAGAGCCCTGATACAAGTAATTTAATCTGGTGGGGACTAATAGAAGCAAAGAAGTTATCTGTCTCCACAGAAGAGGGCTAATGAGGGCACCTGTAAATAAAAAATCTATATGTTAGAGTAGGGTTAAGGATTAGACTTGGGTATACAAAAGTGGGAGATCTCTACATTAGGTCTGCCACTCTATCTTTAATTCACCCTGGATCTATAGAAATTGAACACACACAACTCCTAGATCATGTCCCAAGTCTAAAAATCAAAGGTAACATAACAACCACGAAGTACACACATATGCAAACAAACAAAAAAGATTAAACAAAATTTATCCTAAGCAGCTATTTTTTAAATTATATTTTTGCGTATAGGCAGTTCTAGCATATGAGTAACAGACTCTTAAAGCAGGAGCAAGGAGAGTTTGGAGAAGGCAAAAAATACTTTTTGAAGGCAAAACACTGACACACCCTTAATTTTAGTTGTTGTTTTGGGTATTGCTAACATTCGGAGTTAATTTTTTGGACTACGTCGATTTCAAAAAGTATGTTGCATATTAAATCACTTATAGAACATAAGTGCCATGTGTAATTGTTATGTTGAAATAATTTCTCTGGTCTCCTAGTTAGAATTTTTTAAGCTAATTTTGAAACCATTAGACTAAAACTCACTTGTTTTTCATGGAGAATTCCAATGCTGTCATAATTATATAAGAATATGTCTTTCAAATACATTTGAAATACCTTGAGATGTATGTTTATTTAAAGAATTGCCTCCATTTTGTAAAGTTAAGACATTGGTTTTCCTCGAATCTAGAATTTGAGCATAACTTTTATAATTGGTGAACTTTCATAAAATACATGAGTACATTTGGTTAAAATTAATATTATACATACAATTCCAACACAATGCATAACTTTTATAGTTAGCTAAAAATCAAGGTAATTAAAATACGAAAATAAAAGAAATCAAGTGACTTAACTAAAATTTCACCACTTTAGATCCATCTCATACTTTGGATTTTTGGTGACATCTATAATATTTATTGTAGATTTGATTTCTGTCTCTCCCTTTAAATCTAACCTGGCCAAAGACTGCACATATTAAGTAACCTTCGACACTGTGACCTCGCTGCTCTTTCTCCTAAGTGCCAAGTTCACTACCACCTCAAAGTTTTTATTTCTGCTGCCGCCATCCCCAGATCTTTGCATGATCAGAGTCTTCATGGGAAGGAGCTGGAATATCACGTTTTCCAAGACATCTTTACTAATACCTTAATTAAAATACCATCTTTTATTCATTTTCTCTCCCCTTACCCTGCTTTATTTTCTTCATGCTCATACCACTGGTCAAAAGCATACCATTTATTAACATGTTTAGTTGTTGATTACTTGCTTTTCCCACTGGAATATAAGGCCAACAATGATTGGGTCTTTGTATTATTATTGTATTGTCTGTCACTAAGTGGATGTCAGCAAAACTCTGTTGAAAGAATGAAGGACGGATTGTGGTAATGTCAGAGAGAATACACAAGGGATAAGCAGTAAGAAAATCGTAATTGCATATTCAACATGGTTTACTAGATTGGTTTACTAGATTGACTGTAGAAAGCAAGAGAAAAGTCAAGGTTACCATGCTTTTCCCATTATGGTTACTTAGATAAATAGATAAAACAGTATGTAAAACTGGTTTAGGGAGAATATGGTAAATTTACCTTTAGCCATATGTTGAAGCACCAAAGAGACATCCATAGAAACAAATCCCTAGACAGAGGGGATCAGAACAGTAGTTCTAAACTAGGGGAGATTTTGCCCCCCGCCAGGGGACATTCGGCAATTTCTGGAGGCAGTGTTTGTTGTTGTAGTTGGGGATTGCTGCTGGAATCTAGTGGATAAAGATTAGAGATATTGTTAAACATCTCGCAATGCACAGAACAGCTCCCCACAACAAAAAATTGTCCAGCTCCAAATGTCAATAATGCTGATACTAACAAACTGGGTTAGAAATACAGAAAGGTAGACGTGAGATCTCTATATGGAGATAAGATGAAGTCAGATAAGCTATCCAAAAGAAAGACTACAGATAGGTAACAGTACCAATTGACATTACTCTAACACTATTGTCTGTTAGGCATAGTTCTATCATTTTACATATGTTAGCTCATTTAATTCATAAAACAGCCATGTGACAGAGAGGTCATCATTATCACTATTTTACAGATAAAAATACTAAAGCACATAAAGTGAAGCAACTTTCTCGAAATCAAAGAGCTAGAAAATGGCAGAGCTAAGATTTAAAACCAGGGAGTTAGTCTCCAGAGTTCAAACACAAGTTTTGCAAATTACTTTACAGTAAATTTTTTTAAAAGCTACCAAAGCAGATATAAAGAACTAGATAGAAGTTCAGAGAGCCTATTAGAACAATATGAAATTGAAGAAGCCCAAAAATATTTCTAAAAGCAACTATGTGTCAGATGCTGAAGAGAGCAAAGAAAATGTCATTGGAATTGGCAATTGGTCATTGGTGACCTTCTGGACAACAATTTCAGTCAAGGGCAGGTAGTGATAGCCACTCAGGATTTAGTGGATGTGTGCATAGTTCTGACGGAAACACAATGTATAATAGTTTGAGAGAATATCAGGACAGAGGGGAAATGTTTTGAGCTCAGGAATCTTAGTCTTGGAAAGCAGAAAACAAGATCCAGTGCTAAATGTTTTGGAATAAAATATGACCTTTGAGAGTATAGAAGGCTTGGAACAATACTATGGAGAATATAATAAGAGTCACATTTTAAAATGTGAGTGGGCAGGTAAGAGCCCAGATGACATATAAAAGCATGGGTTTGCACAAATCCAAACCATCAAATTTTCTTCCTTTTTTGCTAGAAAGATGTAATTGATAATGGGTAACACTTGAGACTGGGCTTGACATGGGCTATGATAAAGTGTAATTGGCATAAAAACATGTCAATTGGGTCCAATTTCATTGCTGAAATGACTGGTTATAGAAGGAGATGATGAAAGGATAGTCCCAGGGAGTTTTCTGGGTAAGGTCAAGGTTCTCAGAATTGTTATAATAAATAAAAAAGAGACTGGGAGGCTGAGGCACCAGGAATGGATGGGATTATAACTTGAAAACCTCAGTTTTCATAATTTTTCAAACCAAAAACTAGCTAACTGTGAAGGATTTTGATGTGTTAATATTGAAGTCATAAAATCTATTAAAACAAAGTAGCAAACTTGTGGGTATGAGAACAATTGAACTTTTGAGCTAGATCCTTCCTACTTAAAATGGTTGCTCTCTGCCAAGTAGCATTCTCATTATCCAGGGTGGGCATCACTCATTAGAAATGCAGAATCTCAGGTCCCACTCCAGATCTACTGAATCAGTGTCAGCTTCTAACAAGATGTCCTGTGACTTGTATGGTCATTAAAATTTGATAAGCGCTTATCTACATTACTGATTTTTCACACTGATTTTCTTCTGTTTTGTTCTAAGCCATGGATCCTTCTTGTGAAATAAAATATTAATACTACGTGAATATACAATAATCTGGTTGAATTAGAGATACGTGTGTGGCTAATGCTGTGTCTTCTCACTCATCCATATTGCCCTCTAAGAAGCTCCTAGTGTTTTGCAGAAAACAGTTTGCAAACCACTGGCCAAAATGGTTCAAGATCCTTAATGATAGATGCACATTTTGCAATCTGTGACACCATACTTGCTGTGTGACATTGGGTTGGCTATAGGGAGTGATGTTTCCTTTTTTCTTGACCACTTGATAGTTTATCATTGATTTGCTGTTGATAAAAATCACAATTTCTTTTTCCTAATATAAAAGAAGTATTTGTTAGATTTTAAAGTTATATGTAAATTGTTTAATTTTTTAACGGAATTCTAGACTTGATTTGCATTTTACCAGTTAGTGCTTTATATTCTCTTTATGTTCCAGGTCTAATCTAGATTACCACATTCATTGAGTTATTCTCTGGCCTGTGAAGGATTCTCAGGCTTTCCTCGTTTTTCGTGATCTTGATAGTCCTGAGGAGTGCTGCCTAGGTATCCTGTAGAACAGTCACCCAACCTAGCTTTATCTAATGTTTTCCTCAGAGTAATCTGGGGCTATATATTTTTGGAAAGACCACCAGAGAGGTGAAGATCCCTTTTTGTCACATTATATCGGGGAAACATGATAGCCACATAACATCACTGATAATGCTAATCTTCATCACTTGGTTAAGGTGGTATCTGTGAGGTTTCTCCCCTGAGAAGAAACTCCTTTCCTTATCCTATTCTTTGAGAACGGTTCACTGTACCTCAAAGGTGGGGACATTAAGATCCACTTCCTAGAAGGTGGACTATCGTATATGTAAGTTTTTAATTTGGTTTTTCATAACAGCTCCACATTAGGCAGCAAGCTCCATAGTTGATAGGTGGCCTCTTGAATGCAGGGACCTCCCTTAATCTCTACATCCCTAGCATTAAGCAAGATGCTGAGAATGCAGTACACATTTCTTAAATGTTTGCTTTTTGAAGAAAAAAATTATTTTTTATAAAGTGAAAGTGTCACAGATCACAAAGCCTTTTGATTTCTGGAAGCTTAATTCTCCTAGATGGTAAATTAAAAGGTTCATCATCTGCTAGAAAGTTTTAGAGTTCATACTGAACATATTGACCAAGTAATTCCATTAAATTCTCAAAATTTGTCTAAGTTAGCCTATTTACTAGATCCTATACTTTGGAATTTACTGTTTAATAAAATGTACAACATAGAAAAATTGGTTTAACAATGTGTTGCTATAGCAACTAAAAATCTAAAGTGTATATCATATTATTAAGTATAAATAAATACAGAAAACTGATATTAATTTCACCAAAATAAGGTATCTCACTATGTCTATTAATACATTATATCTAAATCAATCAATCAATCAATCTGTCTGTCTATATGGAGATAGACAAAGAGAGAGATCTATTTAATTAACTTTTTAAATAGTTTACTGCCAGTGATTTGTTCTTAAGTGTAATGGTAATTAATTTAATTGATAGAATAGCTCAAAAGTTAATGAAATATATTTTAATTGTGATAGATTTTGGAGTCTTAACCAATATTTTTCCTACATAGACTATATTTTCAAAAAATAGAATCATAATGTGTGTACATACATACATAAACATATACATATAGATATATAGTAGTATAACCAATGACATGTTTCTCCATCTATCAGTAGGATATATGCAAATATATGCTCACATATATATATTTAACACTTGTACAAATAAAACTGAAAGACATGATGCCTTTCTTTATGCTCTGGCAGAATAAAGGAAATCTCTCTGTGTGGCACAAGGTTAATCTAATACAGAATTTTCTATTATTTCTGACCTGTGAATAATTTTCTAACATGATCAGGAACAATGAAAAATGCTGTAAGTTCCTTTAAAGTGATACATTTTTGAATCAATTACCAATGCTCGGAGAAAAGGAAACTAGCTCTATTGTAACACTGATAATTTGTATGTTTAATTATTTAAAAGGATACAACGATTGAGTTTCTAGAAATTTTTCCATAGATAGTTCTCAGTATAAATCTCTGTGATACACAGTAATGCTACTTCATCCTTGCTTCCAGCCACGCCGCACAAACCCTTTCATTAGCACATGACTTCACTTAAGGGGATTGCTTTAACAAAGGGATCCAGCACCTCATAATGACTTTTAGACTTAAGAGATGACGGTGGCAAAACAATAAATACTCCATCTTATTAAGATATGTCAGTTATGGCAGTTCTGAGCTGTTTTATATTTGGTTTCCCCACAACACATTTCAGTTCAGGCAGAAACCCAGGGATGCACTCCAGAGAAACACATAATGAGGTCAGATGGAAAATCTTGTCTTGTTTCGGATATGAATTCAATCCATCCTTTCTTTCATGTGAGACAATATTCACAGAAGGAACTGCTGCTGACATGTTTTAACTTCACTGACACTGAAAATCTTTTCTCCTCAGTTGGTGCTTTTAGCCTTCACCTGAAAAAAAAATCTATGCAGAATAATATTATTAGAGATGGTCACAGATAAAAAAAAATCATCTTGTGTCTGTTTATTTTTTTTGCTATATTCACTACACAGTAGTCTTGCTGACTTTTGCTTTATAAAATATGAATAATGTAAATCAATGCTAGTTCAGGCCATTTTTTGTAGTACTGTCTTTCCGAGCCTAGAGTCTTGTAAATTGGGCAGGAGAAGCAGAAGATATAATGGTGCGGAAGGGGATAAAGAATAAAATAATAATGGTTTTATATTTTCAAAACCACAACTTTGGCATTTAGCTGTCACAAGGAGGTTCTTCACCTAGATGCAGGCTGTGTGATTGTGTGAAGTCAGAGCGATGTGTCAAGACCTAGTTTCCTGGTCTTTCATGTAACTATTTGAAAAAGAGCTACAGAAATATCTTACCATCATTTGAATTAAAATTACTCATATTAAAATTCGAATTAGTCTTGTCTTTGCACATTAAATATAATTTTGTGATTAATAATAAAAAGGAAACTAGAGCAACCTAAATCCAGTAATTGAGTTGCCCTTAAGAACACAAAACACACCTGATGCAAACACGGTCTTTATTAGAAATTACAAAGCATGGTATGGAAAGATGCTATAAAAGATTAAAAATATTAATGTTTCTTTGAATATATGTTCTATGGCTCAGAAGAGATCTGTGTATAGGAAGTGTTTGTCCTATAAAAATGAACCTCTTCGTAGATTTGGCTTGTGATATTCCTACCTCATTTAGCTTTGCTGTGTCTTTCTTACTTTGTGAGGAACATGTTCAGAGGGATGGAATAAAAATAAACAAAAGCTGATAAATTGGCATGGTTCCTGCATTTCTACATTAAGCCTTACAGTCCTAATTTAGCCTTCAGGAGGCCACTGTTCTAGCCCAACTCCAGGAAGTCAGTCCTTGCCCTATTGGCGCTTTTGCTTCTTCATTTATATAAAAAGGTAAAACTATGCTCTCTCAAGTTCTTTCTAGAATTACTACTATTTTGTAAAGCATCCTAATGCTAGTGATGGAAGTGTTCTGTGAGTGGAAAACTAAACTAGAAATCATTCATTCCTGAACTTTATTCTATGTGGGCAAGTATTCATAGTGACTTTCTTTCTTTCTTTCTTTCTTTTTTTTTTTTTTGATGCTTCATGTAATTTATTATGAAATCTCAAACTCAAGATTTTATATTTTACTAAGACTGTGAATTCAAAGCCTATAGCATACATTTTAGCAACACACAGCTCTTTCTTTATCTCTGTGTATTAAGAAAAAGTACAAGACCTATTTCAAAGGAAAGTGCTATGGTTTAAATGTTTCCACCAAAACTCGTGTTGAAATTTAATTGCCATTGTAATGATATTGTGAGGTGAGGCCTTTAAGAGACAATTAGATCATGAGGGTTCCACCCTCATGAATGGATTAATGCTGTTATCCCAGGAGTGGTTTAGTTTTCCCTGGAGTGGGTTCCTTATAAAAGAATACATTTGGCCTCATTTTCTATCTATCTCATGTACTTGCTCACCCTTTCACCACAGGGTGAGGACCTTGATGGATCCATGCTCTTGAAATTCCCAGCCTCCAGAACCTTGAGCCAAATAAATCTCTTTCCTTTATAAATTGCTCAGTCTGTGGTATTTTGTTATAGCAGCAGAGAACAGCCTAAGACAGGCAGATTTACTATCTCTTATACAATCTGCCTTAAATTCCATAGAAAATGCTCCAAATCAATTCCAATTACTATCAATTCCTCTTGTCATTCTGAATATAATTTTGAAGATGTCAGTTTTATCAAAGTCTCATTGTGAATGTTCCTGACCAAATGGATTAGTTTTAACACTTGAGTATATTATCAGCTTTTGAATCTGTATATTTTTGTAGAAAGACAAAGTCAGAATAAAAACATAATCAAGAATTGGGAATGAATGGAAGAGTCTAGTGATGTTTTGTAAGAAATTTAGTTTTAAATATATTAATATATCCAATACTTTCTACTTAATGAGGTACCAGATGTGAAAATTGCCAGCGCAGGACTTGACATTCAGTAGGTGTTTAATGAACATGGAATCAATAAATACATATTGAACGTAATAAAAGCATATATTAATAAATAGAAAAGTAGAATGAAAGTAGGAAATATACTTTTGTAGAAAACAGGGCATGTTATCTATGATGTGGTTCCAAAAATTTTAAGTTGTAATCAATTTTTACAAATTTTACCTCTATTTTTTATTCCATTTTTTTTAGAGACATGGTCTCACTCTGTTAACCAGGCTAGAGTGCAGTGGTAGGATCGCTGCTCACCAAAAACTCCTGGGCTCAAGTGATCCTCCAGCCTTAGCCCCCTAAAGTGCTAGGATTATAGGCATGAGCCTCTGTACCCAACCTAGACCCCATATTTTATTATTAAATTTATGGTATGATAATAATTGACTCATATAATGGTTCACAGACTTATGAAATATACCAATTTGCTTTTAAATTAAAAATAATGGTGCTATAGAATCTCTTATGTTCTCCTGGATAGAGTTGGAACCCATTCTACTAAGTGAAATATCCCAAGAATGGAAAAATAAGCACCACATGTACTCACCAGCAAATTGGTTTCCCTGATCATCACCTAAGTACACATTTGGGAATAACACTAATTGGGCAGATGTGGGGGGGGGAGGGGATGGATGTATACCTACATAATGAGTGCAATGCGCACTGTCTGGGGAATGGACATTCTTGAAGCTCTGACTTGAGAGGGGGGCATGGGCAATATACATAACCTAAACTTTTATGCTGAAAAGAAAAAAAATATGCTGAAATTAAAAAAAAAGAAATACGTTAAAACAAAAACATAATTAAAAATGTACCGTTTTCTTTATAAAACTTGAAGTAGTTCAAAAAGTCATAAAGCATGAATTTACATCCACTTGACATCTTACTTATCTCTGGACCACTGTCCACATTTTCTTCTCTATTCATTAAGAATTGTTTTATATATATATATATATATATATATATATGTATATGCCTATTTTTTGTGTGTAATTAGCCTTAATTTTTGTTATGGTAAAATATGCACAACATAAAGTTTTGTATTTTAATCATTTTAACTGTACAGTTCAGTGGCATTAAATATATTCACAGTGTTGTATAACCAACGCCACTATCTCTTTCCAAACTTTTCATCATCCCACACAGAAACTCAGTACCCATTAAGCAACAACTTTAGTTCTTCTCTTTCCCCAAACCATGGTAACTTCTCATCTCCTTTTGGTGTCTGTGAATTTCCCTATTACACTTTAGATATTACAGATATTTTAAATATTTTATGTAAGTGGAATTATAGATATTTTATATAAGTGGATTATACAATATTTGTCCTTTTCTGTCTGGCATTTTTCATTTACCATAATGTTTTCAATGTTCATCTATATTACAGCAGGTATAGCCTTTTCATTTTGTTGATTGTTTCCTTTGCTGTAAAGAAACTTCAGTTTCTTTTCTTTTATGTAATCCTACTTGTTTATTTTTGCTTTTGTTGCTTATGCTTTTGCGGCTATATGCAAAAATTCATCACCAAGACCTATGTTAAAGATGTTTTTTCTTATGGTTTCTTCTAGGAGTTTTATATTATCAGATCTTATGTTTAAAATTTCAGTCCATTTTGAGTCAATTTTTGTATGATAAGAATCCAATTTCATTTTTTCCATGCCCATATCGGTTTTCCCAGCACCATTTATTAAAGAGATTATCCTTTCCCCATTGTGTATTCTTGGCACCTTTGTCAAAGAGTAGTTGACAGCATATATGTATAATTATTTCTGGACTTTTTATCCTGTTTCATTTGTTGATGTGTCTGTTTTCATGACAGTTCAACACCATTTTCATTTCTTTAGCTTTGTAATATAATTTGTAATCAGTTTTGTTCTTTATGTTCAAGATTGCTTTAGCTATTTGGGGTATTTTGTGATTCTATACAAATTTTAGGATTTTTTTTCTATTTCTGTAAAAATTGTCATTGGAAATTTGATAGGAATTGTATTGAATATGTAGATTGCTTTGGGTAATATGAACACTTTGACAATGTTATTTCTTCTGATCCATGAATGTGAGATATTTTTTCCTTAATTTGTATCTTCTTCAATTTCTATCATCAATTTTTATAGATTTCAGTGGGCAAATCTTTCACATTCTTGGTTGAATTTATTCCTACATATTTTATTCTTTCTGATGTTATTGTAAACAGTATTGTTTTCTTAATTTCTTTTTTGGATAGGTTGTTGAAGTATAGAAACACAGCTGTTTTTTGTATGTTGATTTTGTACTGTACCCTGAAACGTTACTGAATTTAGTTATTAGTTCTAACAGTTTTGTGTGTATATGTGTGTGCATGTGTGTGTGTGTGTGTGTGTGTGTGTGTGTATAGTCTTTAGGATTTTCTATATATAATATCATATCATCTGTAAATGGAAACAACTTTACTTATTTGGTTGCCTTTATTTCTTCTTCTTGTCTAATTGTTCTGGCCAGGACTTTCAGTACCATGTTGAATTGAAGTCTTGTTCCTGATTTTAGAAGAAAATATTTCAACTTTTCACCCTTGAGTATGACATTAGCTATGAACTTGTCATATATGGTGTTTAATGTGTTGAATTACATTCCTTCTATACCTCATTGGTGGAGGGTTTTCATCACAAAAGAATGTTAAAATTTGTAAAATATTATATTTTTTCTGCATCTGTTGGGATAACTAAATGATTTTTGTTCTTTATTCTGTTAATGTGGTTGGATTTTGACAGGATTTGTGTTGAATCCGTAGATTTCTTTGAGGAGTATTGACATCTTAACAATATTGTCTTTAATCCCTGAACATGAATGTTTTCCCATTTATTTAGGTCTCCTTTAATTTTTCTTAGCAACGTTTTGGGAGTTTTCTGTGTAGAAGTCTTTTACCTCCTTGGTTAAATTTATTCCTAGGTATTTTAATATTTTAGATTACCACTGTAAATAAGATTGCTTTCTTAACGTTTTTGTACTGCTCATTGACATATGTAGAAACAAAACTGATTTTTGTGTGTTGGTTTTATAACTTGCAAATTTGCTGAATTCTTTTATTAGTTTTAGTAGCTTTCTTCTTGGTTCTTTGTTTTTTATTCCTCTCTACATAGGATTATGTCATCTTCAAATACAGTTTTACTTTTTATTTTTCAAATTGTTAGAATTTTATTTATTTATTTTTATTAAATTGGTCTGACTGAAACTTCCAGTGCAATATTGAATAGTAATGATGAAAACAAGCATCCGTGTCTTGTTCTTGGTCTTAAAGGGAAAAACTTTCATCATTGAGTATGATGTTAGTTGTGGGTTATTCTTAAATGCCCTCTTTCATGTTTAGAAAGTTTTCTTTTCTTTCTGGTCTCTTGAATGTTTTTTTTTTAATTATTATTCCCTAAAGAGTGTTAAATTTGTTACATGCCTATTTCTGTAGTAGTTGGGATATTTGTTTTATCTTTGTTCTCTTAATATGGTGTTTTAAATTGATTGATTTTATTATGTTCCATTCCTAGGATAAGTCCCACTTGGTCATGGTGTATAATCCTTTTAATATGCTTTTGAAATTAGATTGCTAGTATCTTGTTGAAGATTTTGACACCTATATTCATAAAGATTATTTTTCTGTAAACTTCTTTTCTTCTGATGTCTTTGTCTGGCTTTTGGATCAGGGTAATTCTGGCCTTATAGAATGAGCCAGGAAGTGTTTCCTCCTCTTCTATTTTTTGGAAGAGTTTGAGGTCGATTGATATTAATTTTTATTTTTTATTTTTTTAATATAAAGTACCAGAGAAGCCATCTGATTCTGGACTTCTCCGTTTTGGGAGTTTTTTGATCATGGATCCAATCACATTACTTGTTATAGGTCTGTTGAGATTTTCTATTTTTTCTTGAATCAGTTCAGGTAACTTGTGTGCTTCTAGGAATTTGTCTATCTCATCTTTAATTTATTGGCATAGAATTGTCCATAGTATTTTCTTATAATCATTTTTATTTTTATAAGGTCAGTAGTAGTGTACCCAGTTTTATTTTTGCTTTTAATTATTTTTATCTTCTCTATTTTCTTTGTCAATCTAGCTGAATGGTTGTCAATATTTTTGATCTTTTCAAAACAACATCTTTTGGTTTTATTGTTTTTTGCTGTATGTGGTCAGAGAAAATACTTTGTATGAATTTAGTGTTTTTAAGTTTATTAAGGTTTGTTTTATGGTCTAACATAACATATTGTCATTCCTGGAAAGTGATACATGTGCACTTGAGAAAAATTTGTATCCTGCTGTTGTTGGTTGGAGTGTTTTATATGTGTCTACTAGGTCTTGTTAGTTTATAGTGTTTAAATTCTCCATTTTCTTAGTGATTTTCTGTCTAGATGTTTTATCCATTAAAAGGAAGGTATTAAAATTCATGTATCACAGTCTCCAACTATTAGTGTAGAACTGTCTATTTTTCTGTTCTATTCTATTACTATTTGTTTCATATATTTTGAGGCTCTGTGGTTTGGTGCTTAAATGCTTATAATTTTTATATCTTCTTGATGAATTGATCATTTTGTCAGTATATACAGATGACTCATGGACAACATTGCACATTTTCTTCTGCCCCTGCTACCCCTGAGAAAGCAAGACCAACCCCTCCTCCTCTTCTTCCTCAGCCTACTCAATGTGAAGATGATGATGATATAATTCCACTTAATGAATATTAAATATATTTTACCTTCCTTATGATTTTCTTAATAATATTTTCTTTTCTCTAGCTTAGTCTAAGAACACAGTATCTAATAAATATAGCATATAAAATAAGTGTTAATCAACTGTTTATGTTATTGGTAAGGCTTCTGGTCAACAGTAGGCTATTAGTAGTTATATTTTTAGTGAGTCAAAAGTTATATTTGGGTTTCCAACTGTGGGGGAGGGTCAGTATCTCTAACCCCCATGTTGTTCAAGGGCCAACTGTAATATCCTTTTTTGTTTTCTTTAACAAGTTTTACATTAAAGTATATTTTGTCTGACATTAGGATAGCCACCCAAATTCTCTTTTAGCTTACCATTTACATGGAATATCTTTTTTTCAGTTTTTTTTTTTTTTTTTACTTTTAACCTATTTGTTGGATTGAAAGTGAGTTTCCTGTAGGCATCATATAGTTGGATCATTTTTTAAAAATCCATTCTGTCAATCTCTGCTTTTTTACTGCAGAGTTTAATTTATTTACATTTAATGTAATTACTGATAAGGAAGAACTCAATCTGCTATTTTGCTTTCCTCCCCATATATCCTATACCTCGTTTCCTTCATTATTGCTTTATTTTTTGTCTATTTATTAATTTATTTTTGTAGAACACTAGAACTACTGAAGGGTAAACTTCAGTAAGAAGAAGATCAAATCCAAAAGGGAAGAGTGAGTTGAGAGCAGCAATTTTAAGCACAGGAAGTGTTAAATCTTCTTTTAATAATTGAAAGTAATATAACCTAAATAATCAATGATGCTATTACAATCATAATGGTATTAATTAACAATATGGAAGATATTTAAAAACAAGGTAGAACTTAAAACAATATAAAACAGTAACCAGAATAATAAATTTGTGTTGATTAATGCTAAAATGTATTACTTTTTATTATTCAGGATGAAGACAAAGATACAAAATACATTTTTACTTTATACAAATTATAAATTAATATTGAATACTTAATAGAAATATAACATATAATTTACTTCTATTGAATAGATGAAAAAGTTAGTTAAATAAAAAATTTTATAAAGCTAGCTGAAGTCAGGAAAAGAAACAAAAATACAAAAACAAAAATAAATTGGTAAATGAAGATCAGGGTATATTTTATAAAAATAAATTTTAATAATTAAGTTTTTACAATTAATGTAAATGGATTTAGTATTTCAGTTTTTAAAGACTGAAGTTCTCAGATGATACAAAATACACAATATATAGCAATTGTATTAATTTTCTATTACTGTTATAATAAATTACCATAAACATAGTGGCTTCAAACAGTATGAATTTACTATCATATGATTCTAGAGTCATAAGTCAAATTCAAATACAAGACTTATTGGCTAAGATCAAGACATGTAGAGCCATTTTTTTTTCTGGAGGCACTAGTGAAGAACCCATTTTCCTGGCTTTTCTATCTTTTGGAGGTTTCCATATTCCTTGGCTCATGGCTTATATTGCTCCATCTTGAAAATTGGCAATGGCTGGTTAAGTCCCTTTCATGTTGCATCTTTCTGACCCTTTTTCTTTCACTATCCCTTTCTGACTATGACCAGGAAGGTTTTCCTGCTAAGGAATTTTTCTGCCTTAAGGAATAATGAATTTAAAGTGGACTCACCCATATAATCAACAATAATCATCCTATCTCAAGATCCACAATCTCAACAGCATATTGTTTTTGTGACATATGTTCTAGAGTTTAGAATGCAGAAATATTTGGGACTATTACTCTGCCTACAGTAACCTTAACTGAATATGAGAGGGTAATTTAAGTATCATGACAGAAAATTTGAAAGCAAAGAGATAAAAAATGTATAGTGGCCCAATATGGGCCAAAATTATATGGATGGCACTATAACTTTATTAGATTAAATACACTGTCATTTTAAAGAAATCAAAGAAGAAAATCTATTTTCTCCATTTTATTGAGGCTAAAATTTAAGTAGAAGTCTCAGTTTCATCTGTTCACCTGCCTCATGAAGCCCAAGGCCTTATTTTCTATTGTGTACGTATATAAAAACTCAAATACAAGTCATTAGTGTCCATCTTGAGGCAGTTATGCTTTTAATTATTATATTTCTGATCAAATTAAAGCTTTATAAAAATAGTTTTACTGCTTTGCCTACGAATTTGGCCTAAGAAATGACTATTTTTTTCAGATTTTGTTGTTTTTAAAGCATTTTTTTGTATATCATTTCCACTGTATTATCAAAATCCCTCAGTGTAGGGTCTAGAGAGTGCCTATTGCCATTGGGAACAGAACTAACCCAGAAGGTAATATGACAAAAGGTAAAAAAAAATAGGATTTGTTTCATAAAACTAGTTTTAATTCAGTACAGTGACTTACGAATGTTGGTTAATTACTCTGGTAACTCATCTTATTTTTCAGTATGGTTAAAATTCACAATGCAAGTCAAATAATCATCATTAATATTAAAGATGTTAAAGGGAGAGACTGTAGCATTAATAATGCATGTGTGATATACCACCTATTATGGGAATATATATGGTACATATAACGGCTAAGAGCATGATGATCAAAAAGAGCAGTCAAACAATAATAGTTTTTTTTTTTTTTTAGTGTAGTACCTACTTCTGCTACCAATTATGTTGGCTGAAGAGAATAATAAATATATTAAATATATTCCACATAAACCTTGTTCTCAAAATGAGAGCTATACCTTATGAAGATCAGAAATATTTAGTTGCTACACAGTATGGCACTGGATACAATAGAATTGAGAAATTAAGAGATTAGTTTATGTTATATTATTTTATTATATAAGGAGAGAACAACTTAACAGTACATGGGGTCATGGCAGTGCAAAAACGATAGGTTACTATAATAAACATATTGTACATTCCTTTGCTCTTTTAATGTTTCTCAGGTGCTATAGCAATACATATAAAAGGCAGGAAAAAAGAGTGCTGGCAGACCCACAATCTATTAAATAAGCCACTTGTACTTAGGTAATAGCTGAGACATATTTTTTGGTCTCGGCAGCAATGTATCTTCCAGACTTCAAGGAGAATCTTTTACATTTAGCATATGTTTGTAGGACTGTTACTCAGTATTCAATAATTTGAAAGACCATATAATAATACAGAAAATTCAAGTTTATTAAAGCTGAAAAAACATAACATAATGGCCAGAAGGGATTTTTCAGGGGCACACGAAAGAACTGCTTGAAACAATATAATGGCAACATTAAGTGCTTAGAAATGATGGGCTGAATAGACATCAGTGCTGTCTGGCAACTTCATCAAAGCAGCATGAACATCCATAGCATCCAATAAACAGAAGCTGCAAAAATCCTAGCACTAGTTATTACAAATAACCGTAACTGTTAAATTATTATTAAACCATAACTAATTAAATTATTAGAATTCTATACATTTGTAGACTTTAAAAGTTCACATTTTCTTGAATTTCTCATTGATATTACTATTATTATCCATGTAATTAGTATATCAATATATTTACCCCTAATATCCTCAGTGATATGCATTCTCACTAGGTTCCTTAACTGGAAAGAATTCTCTAACCTTAAGATTTAGTTGCTTGCAAAACAATAGGGGTGGGGGAAGGTATTCAGTAAAAGCTTAACAAAGCTCTCTTCTTTACTATCTTAGAGACTTTTTCAAATTGTAGAAATGCAAAATCTTGAAAATAAAATAAAACTTGTCAAGAGCAACACACAATTAGAAAACTTGTGTGAAATGGCGAGATCAAGATGGCTATCTCTGCACTTACCCTGTGGAGGTAAATCCTATTATTTATTATTTTCTATCAGAAACCCACAGAGGGTTCTTCAAGACCCACATTTTGCTAGTGTTGCAAGCTCTTCTAATTCACTGGTGAATATAAACATCTTCATAGTCCTGTCTGTCCTTCTCTTTTCCCCCTTTTTATCTGTTCATGTAAAAAAAATCTCTCCTCTCCTCTTGGCTCTTTTTCTCTCCTCTCCTCTCTGTGTGTATGTGCGCATACATATATTTACATACATTTACACACTTATATGCACTTATACATACTATACATATACACATTTGAGAATTTCTCTGCTAAAATTATATAATTAAAAAAATTATAGGGTTTAAAGACCAAATTTTTAGTTCTTTCACAAAGTCAAAGATGATGTCAGAATCCTTGATATAATTTGATATTTTAAAATTTTTTAAATAGAATATTTAAGGTACACTTCTCTCATATTACCTGTCTTCTAACATTTTAAAAATGATACTTTACTATATTTTTTAAAGAAGCTGTAGTTAATAAAGAAAAAAAGGTAAATTAGTTCATGGTTTCATGGCTTTCTCCTGTTGGTAACAGTAGTGGGGAATAGTATGAGTAAATGAAGTCCAGGGGAAACAAAGAAGACATAAATTCAGGGCACACAATTGAAGTATCCAAGGCCATAAAAGGTCTAATGCAAATAACACTGAATGGAAATTTATTTATTTTTTCTGAACTTAAAAAAATTGTTTCAATCACTTTCAGAAATATATCCAGCATTATAAGGAGCCTATATTTATGGAGATAGAATGATATTGTGCATTCAAAATGACCCTAAAGTTTTTCTAATCCCATGCAGAACAAACATGAGAGTGAATCATAGTTTCCAGACAACTATGTACATATAGAGATTACCTAATGAGCATAGTAGTGTAAATCTAGGCAATAAAACAGCATTCTGCATGGGTCTTTTTTATACTCATAAACTATTAATCTCAGGAGTATCTTTGCTTTAGAGATTTATGTAAATGCATGTTTTATCTAGGTTTTTGAAGTTTAAGTTCTGAAAACTGAGTTCAGCACAATAGCTCTGTTCCCACTACTTGTAAATACTGTACCTGTCAACATCTTTTCAAGCCCATTTCCATGTGGCCTCTCCTGATTTCCCCAACCAGATGTCTTCTCTCTCACCATACCTAAGCCCTAGAGCTTAGGTATTACTTCTCTTTAAAACATGCATTTTATACATATGTTTATATATATTTGCATGTAAGGTTTTAAATTTGTGCTGAGGCAGAAAGATGCAATAGATATAAAATACCAAAATGACAGACAGAAATCCAGACAAATATGGATTATTCAAAGAAAATGACCTAGAACTATTTAGTGTTTCTTTGTTGTGGTACCTTTTTCAGGGGAATAGAACTGTTTTGTACCTTTCAGGGCATTTAGGCTCTCTGATTCCTAGAGAACTAAATGACTATATTACCACTGTCTTTGTAATATCTAAAGTATGTTCTTATCCATTTACTGTCA